>NC_140166.1:129615298-129762798 GCF_963971535.1 Notolepis coatsorum | reverse complement strand
AGACCTTCCCTGTAGATCTTTCCCTGAAAAAGAAATGTTAAAAAAAAAAAATCTTTCCCTGAGAGTCCACATTACAGTTCTACTTTTGTTTTGATGTGAAAAGTGATGCTGCATAAGATTACTGCACTTAGCACTGACTGAGAAAGTACATATTACAGTTCTACTTTGACAAACATATTTACAATTAGCATTTTCTAATATGAGAGTCCACATTATAGTTCTACTTTTGTTTTGATGTGAAAAGTGATGCTGCATAAGAGTACTGCACTTAGCACTGACTGAGAAAGTACATATTACAGTTCGACTTTATAAAATGCTAATTGTAAATATGTTTGGCAATGTTAATTAATAGGAGAAGGTCCACATTACAGTTCTACTTTTGTTTTGATGTGAAAAGTGATGCTGCATAAGATGATTGCACTTAGCACTGACTGAGAAAGTACACATTACAGTTCTACTTTATAAAATGCTAATTGTAAATATGTTTGTCAATGTTAATAATATGAGAAAGTCCACATTACAGTTCTACTTTTGTTTTGATGTGAAACGTGATGCTGCATAAGATGACTGCACTTAGCACTGACTGAGAAAGTACACATTACAGTTCTACTTTATCTGTCTCTCCCTGTCTGGACCACAGACTCATCTCTCTCTCGCTCTCTCTCTCTCTCTCTCTCTCTCTCTCTCTCTCTCTCTCTCTCTCTCTCTCTCTCTCTCTCTCTCTCTCTGGACCACAGACTCATCTCTATCTCTCTCTCTCTCCCTCTCTCTCTCTCTCTCTCTCTCTCTCTCTCTCTCTCTCTGGCCTTGCTCTGGTGGAGGGTGTGCCACTGTGTGTGTGCCATCATCTTAACGTTAGCCTCAGTTAAACCTTGCGACGCCTCGTTAGATGAAGCTGTGTTCTGAGGTGTCCTGTGTTCTGAGCTGTGTTCTGAGCTGTGTGCTGAGCTGTGTTCTGCATGTGTTCTGTGTTCTGAGATGTGTTCTGAGCTGTGTTCTGTGTTCTGAGCTGTGTGCTGAGCTGTGTTCTGCATGTGTTCTGTGTTCTGAGATGTGTTCTGAGCTGTGTTCTGTGTTCTGCGGTGTCCTGTGTTCTGAGCTGTGTGCTGAGCTGTGTTCTGCATGTGTTCTGTGTTCTGAGATGTGTTCTGAGCTGTGTCCTGTGTTCTGAGCTGTGTTCTGTGCTGTGTTCTGAGCTGTGTCCTGTGCTGTGTTCTGAGCTGTGTTCTGAGCTGTGTTCTGAGCTGTGTTCTGAGATGTGTTCTGTGTTCTGAGCTGTGTTCTAAGCTGTGTTGTGTTCTGAGCTGTGTTCTGAGCTTATATAGTGCTTTTACTAACTATTATATTTCTCTCTCCTCTGGTCAGGGGCATTGCCGGGTCTGTGCAGCGATAACACTGTATATTGACTGTAGAACGGGAGCTCTCTCTCTCTCTCTCTCTTGCTATATGTTGACTGTATCATGCCCAGCCTCGGGAAACGCTATTATTTAAGAATATGTTGACTGTATGAAAAAAAAAAATTATATAATTTTTTCTTTTTTCTTTTTTTTCTTTAGGGGGGGGGGGGGCCTCGCGTTTAAATCTCGCACAAGGCCTCGCATTTCTCCCAGGCGGCCCTGCATGCAGGCACACACATACATACACACACACCAGTGGAGGTTTCTCTATGACAACACGTGAAACACAAATTCACTCATAATTATTATAAATTTACATATATATATATATTTTTTTTTTATTATTATTATTATTATTATTTTTTTATTAGAAATGCTCTGAGCAGGCCTGCACTGCAGTAATGACTGCAGTAATATTCGTGCAGAATATCTGCACAGGTTGACCCAATTTAAATAAATAATAAATAATAGCCAATCAAAATAGGCTATTAACTTCATCTAAGCACGGTCTGTGCAGTTAAACTCTTGCCATTGAATGGGGGATTGAATGATTGACAGCCTTGACAATCCAATAATACACGGAGGATGAATGATTGGCAGCCTTGAAAATCCAATCAGAGATTGCTGCATCGCACAGTCAAAACGGGTCCAGCTGCAGGTTCGGAGGTTAGGTTTAGCTCGGGCCAATCTCAAGTTTCTCAAGTTTCTTTATTAGTTGTCATACAGAAGTACAGAATACTTTTATACAAAATGTAACAGAAAGAAGCATTTTGTATAAAAGTATTCTGTACTTCTGTATGACAACTAATAAAGAAACTTGAGAAACTTGAGATTGGCCCGAGCTAAACCTAACCTCCGAACCTGCAGCTGGACCCGTTTTGACTGTGTGAAACATAGCAAGCTAGTAGTTTAGTAAGCTGTACAGCTATAACAACACAGGCTAAATTAAACTTTGCGCCAACATTAGGACCGAAGTATAAACCAGCAACTGAGCAACATGAAGAAGTGGACTTATGCATCTGGATCAGAAAAAAAGTTGTGGATGAAAAAGTAAGTAGGCTACAGTGTTTGTAAAAGCTTGTATGCTAACATTAGCTAGCCAGCTTATACATCACAATGATGATCACCAAGCTAACTTACTGTACACACTGTAGGGCTGGGCAATTAATCGAAACAGAATCACGATATTGATTCATAGACCTATGCAATCTCATTTCTAAGTTATGACGATTTTTCTTTTATTAAAAAAGAATTAAATTTGAATGAGTGCTCCTGTTAGAGTCTTCAAGGTATTCTTGTTTACCAGAGAGGAGATCCGGTACAGGAATCTAGTTCGTTGGTTGACTTAGTTTTATTACATTGGATCCCATTTTGTCACAGGAAAGATTTGCCTCTAGAGTCTATAGGATGGAACCCAGGTAGGTAATTTCATCTTTCCTTTTAAGATAAGATAAGATATTCCTTTATTGATCCCCTTGGGGAAATTCAGGCATCATAGCAGCATGGGGGAAGGGGGGGGGGGGGGTACAGGTAGTGAAAACAACACAAGCAGTGTAAACAAATAGGTCAATATAATTTACTATCTAACTAACTGAAATATATTTTCACAGTGTCACATAAGGTGTAGTATGCATAAGGTAGTGTTATAATTTACTATCTAACTAACTGAAATATACATTATTCATTATTCACAGTATCACAGTATCCACATAAGGTGCAGTATGCATAAGGTAGTGTTATTGTCCTACTTGGGTTCCTATTAGTTCTAGGTCGATGTCTGGCAGAAGTCCCTGCCCACTGTTGTGGAGCCTGATGGCCACTGGTATGAAGGACTGTCCGAGGCGATTAGTTGAGTGTCGGGGGGGGTATGAGTCTGTGGCTTCCTTGTCACCTTCACCTAATATGTTTTGATCTGGTCAGGTGCGCTGTCACCTAATATGTTTTGATCTGATCAGGTGCGCTGTCACCTAATATGTTTTGATCTGGTCAGGTGCGCTGTCACCTAATATGATTTCATCTGGTCAGGTGCGCTGTCACCTAATATGTTTTCAACTGGTCAGGTCCGCTGTCACCTAATGTTAATATGTTTTCATCTGTGTCCACTGACCACTGACACACAGTGGGGGATGTTTTTTTTAATTTTTTTTATTATCTTTCTTCCCCTCTTTTTCCCGATTTTTCTCCCATCCCACCCTTCCTGGTTGTTGCGTACTTTCCCCTACTGTTGGTCCGGGAGACCGGAGACTGTCACATGCTTTTCCTCCGACGCATGTGCAGCCTGCCGGCAGGTTCTCACCGGGGAGAGTGTAGCATGTGGGAGGCCACACTATCTCTCCTTAGTTCCAACCCTTGCTGAGCAGGCGCCCCGACCGAACTGTAGGGGTCGCTGTCCACAACGCCCAGGACCCACCCTTCAGCTTTCCCACCCTCTGATACAGCCAATTGTATCAGTGTGAGAGGCCAGCCAAGCTGATAGCAACGCCGGTAGCTGCTCCCGGTGTTGGTGACGAACGTAATCTCTGTGCGCCACCTGCCCCCCCAGTGGGGGATGTTTTAAAAATATAATTTAATATATAATATAATATAATAATTTGTGCTTCACCTAAAAATTTGGTCAGCAGCCTCCACTGACACACACACATACATGCAGTCACACACACGCAGGCACATGTAGCAGAGTGAAGTTGTTATGCTAGAATCATGGACAGAAACTGTTATCTCTTATCTTAAATAAGTAGGCCAAGACGGAAACACCCTTATTTTGAAGGAGCAAAGTGGACCGAGCTCACTCTAGTGTTGTGGAGGGGTGCCTTGGTTACTAGCTTATATTAATTTCCTCACATTGAGTTATTGATTCTCCAAACGAAATTCCTTCTTGGGTCTTTTATAATGGGTTTAGAGAAGATAGGATATCTTTCCATTGAATATTTGTTGTATTGTAAAGACGTTCAACTAATGTACACAATGGTTTAGCCGGTTTGTCGATGAGAGACACGCCGGCGGAAGTGCTCGCTCTCTTTGAGTTTTGCCGAGCACGAGAGCACAGGTACATGCTTTCAGTTACCTAACATTGGATTTAATTGCTATGTATAACTTGTAAAATTGATTTATGTTTTGGTTTTGGTACTGAAATACCCTGTTGTGTAATGACATTAATTCGCCCTGTGTACAACAGCCACAGTACGTTCGTGTACTAACTCATATTCTGTTAACAATGATAGGTGGACTAAACCACGGCGAGGATGGTAACTCACGCCATGTGTATATGCCGTTTGTGGTTCGTTAACAGGTATGAACCGTTGTTTTTGTATTTCGGTTTAATTAATGCTTATACACTGTCTTTCATTTCATATTGTTTCATATGTTTTTGCTGAAGTTGACTTGTACTGAGCTACATGTATTTAATAGTAATAACTGTGGATGGCGCGCTGTTTTGAATGTGCGCGCGCTCTCTCTTTGAGTTTTGCCGAGCACGAGAGCACAGGTGGACTAAACCACGGCGAGGATGGTAACTCACGCCATGTGTATATGCTGTTTGTGGTTCGTTAACAGGAAATAAAAACACCATCAACTGAGTACCGTTGTCCGTGTCTACGTCCACCTCACACCAGACACAACGCAGATTCGATCACGCTACAACTGGTGCCGAGACAAGCCGGATCAACTGGTCAGCGGTAGCCGACCACCGGTGTAGCTGGAGAGACGTGGAGGCTTCATGTGCGGCCTAGACGCGTGGATGCTGTTGGCGCGGCCTAGTCACGGGGACGCTGCATTCGTCGTCGGTTCCTGAGGTCTGTTCCTGAGGAGGCTGGAGAGCACTGAATCCTTTGAAAAAGATAGTCTCTAATCAAGTTTATTGATCTCAAGTGTGTTACCTAAAACACGCTGAGGAGTAAAACGGTGAAAGTACCATTTGATATTGAAAATGACTTTGAATGAAGGAAACACTCCTACAGGGAACTTGACTGTGGGGAGAGGGAGGGGGGTACTGAGCTACACACCGGTCATGCAGTCTACTCCGGCGAGTCCAGGTGGTTCAGGTTCCTCTAGTCCTGGAAGGAGGAGTGTAGAGAGTCACTCTGAGAGAAATGCCCAATCGTTACTTTTCACCCCGGTTGTTCCCTCACCTGGTGAAATTAACAACACTAGTGTTGAAACATCCCCCAGTCAAATGGCCAATTTGATCAAATCCATTGGGTCAGAAATAGGGGAAGCTATTAGAATGACGTTAATGCAGAACACAATCACGGGGATTTCACCTGTATTAGCTTCTCAAAATCCCCAACAGACGTTCCAACCTGACCAATGTGGGAATACTGTGATTGATGCATCCAAAATGAATCTTGTGTTACGTTCAGATGCAAATGCCCCACCCTATTTTAGAGGGGACAGCACAGATAAGTGCTCTGTTTTTGAGTGGGAGGAACTCATGAGGACGTATCTCAGAAAGAAAAATAACTGTACTGGAACTGAACAAGTTGAGGAGGTTATGAACAAGCTAATGGGGAGGGCCCGGGACGTTACCAAAGTATGGCTGCGTAGCAACTCAACTGTCAGTGAGGTGGGTGTTATTTTTAGCATTTTGAGACAACATTTTGGTGATATTATTCATTCAGAACTTCCATTAGCTGACTTTTATGCAGTCAAAGCATATGCAAGCGAGAATCCTCTTGACTATTGGATTAGGCTTAACAAAGCAGCAGAAGCCACAGAGTAGTGTCTTCTTAGTAAGGGGGAATCTCAGACTAGCCTGAGCAAGCATCTGGTTCTCATGTTCATCCGTAACTGCCCTGATAAGGAGTTGTCCTTAGTGTTCAAAAGTAAGCCATCTCGTGAGTGGACAGCAGGTGAGGTGCAGGGACATTTGGATGAATATTTGAGAGAACATAGAGCGAGTCGAGGTCGGTTGACACAACAAGTGGTCGCCATTGAGTCATCACAGGAGAGGGTGGTTGTTAATCACGAACAAAGCGCGTCACCTGTGGCTGTCAGTAGTCCAGAGCTAGAGCAGCTGTCGCCTGTATCTGAGAATAACACAATGGATAGAGTTCTGAGAGTGTTAGAAATGGCGTTAGGCAACAACACTCAGTCTGTACAAAATGGTCCTTATGTACAAAATGGTCCTTATGTACAAAATGGCCCTCAGAGACAGTTTCCCAGACCTTCTCAAGAATGTCAGGTTTGTGGCAGTTCGGAGCACAATACTAGGACGCATTGTAGGACGCACAGGCTGTGTTTCAAGTGTCTGAGTCCAGGGCATATTGGTATCTATTGTGGGCAGACCACTCCTAGACAGCCCCCTGGTCAGAGACAGGCTGGCCCCCCCCAGGAAAACTAGCCGGCCCTCGTTCAAAGGAGGACAATGTGGGCCCCTATGGTTTTTCCTCCAATTGCAATGATGATATTCAGTCTGTATACACGTCCGTTTGTGAAGCAGCACCCAAAGACAAGACAGTAATTATGCAGAATGTGACCAGAACATCCCAAAGTGGTTCACCACCGTATTGACAGGAGACAAGGTTGAGTTACAGGGGATGTTAGATAGTGGATCCATGGCTACTTCTCTGCGCGCTGATGTGGTTCCTCGGCTGAGGGAGGCAGGAGTAGTGACGGGTGATTTAATATCGACTACCAATGTTGTTCTTGTGGGGTGTGGTGGGAAACAAACTAGCCCGGTGGGAACGTGTGAGCTGAAACTTAAGCTTTACGGTTTTGAATACATAGTACCAGTCTTGATAGTGGAGGGTCAGGTTGATGAGCTCATTATAGGTACCAATGTGATGAAGCCCTTAATTAGACAGTTCAAATCCACGGGGGCCTACTGGCGCATATTGGGAAAAGCTGAGTCACCATGTCAGGACGAAAACAGTCCCTGACAGTCAGTTTATCAGGTTCATGGCCAACCTGGAGAGATGGAGGGGGGAGGAAATTCCTGACAAAGTGGGAACAGTCAAGTTGAAGCAGGCCGTAACACTTGAACCGATGAGTGAGCATGTAGTGTGGGGTCGTCTCCCACCCAAGACAAAACTTTCTATGGGAAGTACTGTTATTGTTGAACCCAGCGCCTCTCGTTGTGTGCACCGTAACATACTAGTTGGCAGGGTAGTTACACCTCTCTGGGGGGATGGGTGGCTTCCTGTCAAGATTATAAATCCGACTAACAAGGCTATCACTTTGAGAAGAAATGCAAAAGTGGCTGACGTATATCCATGCATTGCATTAGAAGATTTTGACAGTGATACGGACACGTCAGTCCACCAGAATGCCGGTAGAGTGAGTAGTGGCAGCTCTCACGGCAGTCTGACAGCTAGGAGTTGTGCTAGCAACAATGTAGCTAGGGGGAACGATAGACTGGCTAGTCTAGGGCTCCAGAACCTGTCAGTTGATGACTGTCAGGTCTCACCAGTCTGGAAAGATAGACTGACTGATCTAATTGAGAACTATGAGGATGTGTTTTCTAGACACCGGTTGGATTGTGGGGAGGCTAGTGGCTTCTGTCACCGTATCCGACTGACTGACGATCGGCCCTTTCGGTTACCTTACCGGAGGCTCTCCCCCGCCCATTACCAAAAGTTGAGAGAGACTCTGAACGAGATGGAGGACAGGGAGATAATTAGGAAGTCGAGTAGCGAGTATGCATCCCCCCTTGTTCTTTGTTGGAAAAAGAATGGGGAATTGAGACTGTGCACAGATTTCAGGTGGTTAAACGCTCGTACTGTGAAAGATGCACATCCATTACCTCATCAAGCCGATGTACTTGCAGCATTGGGAGGCAATGCCTTTTTCAGTTCTATGGATTTGACATCCGGATATTACAATGTCCCACTGCATGAGGATGATAAGAAATACACTGCGTTCTCATCTCCTCTCGGTTTACATGAATATAACCGTATGCCCCAGGGGCTTTGTAACAGTCCAGCTACGTTCATGAGAATGATGCTCACAATCTTTGGTGATCAGAACTCACTGAGTCTTCTCTGTTATTTAGATGACCTTCTGGTCTTTGGCAAGTCTGAAGAAGAGAGCTTGCAGAGGCTGGAGATGGTATTTCAGCGTTTACGAGAACACAACCTGAAGTTGTCTCCGTCTAAGTGTCAGTTTCTGAGAAAGTCACTGAAGTTTTTGGGACACATTGTTTCTCGGGAAGGGATAGCCACAGACCCCGATAAGGTGCAGGCGATAGTGGGTGTGACGGAGAGCGATATTATGGAGTCGGATGGGGTCACCCCGTCTGCCAATAAGATTCGGTCATTTTTAGGAATGGTGGTGTATTATCAACATTACATTGAGAACTGCTCTGTAGTTGCAAGACCACTGTTTCAGTTGACCACGGGTGTGAAAAAGCCACGGAGAGGCAAAGTAAAAGGGAAGAGAGCTGCCCCCCTTCGTAGGCTTAGTGCAGCAGACTGGACTGTGGAGTGTAGGGAGGCCTTTGAGGCGTTAAAGGCTGCATTGGTGGGACAAGCTCTGTTGGCTCACCCTGACTTTTCTCAGCCATTTTTATTGTCTGTAGATGCATCCACTAGTGGACTGGGAGCTGTGCTTTCACAAGTGCAGGAAGGGTGTAGCACAGCCAGGCCCATAGCTTTTGCTAGTAAATCTTTGAATCATGCTCAGTCTAAATATCCCGCTCATAGGCTTGAGTTTCTCGCCATGAAATGGGCTATACACGACAAGTTTAGCCATTGGCTGCGAGGACATAAATTTACAGTGTGGACAGATAATAATCCACTTAAGTACATCCTCACAAAGCCAAAACTTGATGCATGCGAGCAGAGATGGGTGGCTAAGCTGGCACCTTTTGATTTTGACATTCAGTACATTCCTGGGCCTAAAAATACAGTAGCTGATGCACTGAGCAGGGAGCCTTTTACTAAGCCTAGGGTGATGCACAGGCTGACAAGGACCTCGTATGATGTCTTGTTGAGGGAGGCTAAGGGTTTGGAGGTGGATGACGTGCAGAACATGTTCCGTCTTACCTGTGAGGAACCAGAAGTGAGGAGGAAGGGCCTAGGGTTGTCCATTCAGAGTTCCCTTAAGGCCAGTGGTGAGGTGGGTAGTGACAGCGGGAGCATATCCCGTGACGAGGTATCTGCTGTACTCCACACACATCGCTGTTGGGAGGATGGCGCAGCTATGAGAGCAGTCTCTCATGTGCAGCAGTTAGAAAGGCTGGTGTCCATGGGACAGAGCCCATTGCCGGTCATCACTCATGAGGAATTGTACGACAAGCAGTGCCAGGACCCTGTTACTGGTAGAGTCAAATTCTTTGTAGATAGAGGCCGCCGCCCATCTCGAAGAGAGAGAGTTCATGAGTCGAAAGAAACAAACCGCACACTGAGACAGTGGGGAAAACTCACCACCAAATTAGGAGTGTTGTACCGTGTTTCCAAACACGCTGTGAGTAAGAAGAAGGTCTTTCAATATGTAGTACCGAGCGCTCTGAGAGGACAGGTGCTGAAAGGGGTACATGATGAGGCTGGTCACCAGGGCCAGCAGCGCACATTGTGGCTCACTAGACAACGTTTCTATTGGAACTCCATGGAAAAGGATGTCAAAGAATATGTGAGTCATTGTAAGAGATGTGTATTGAGCAAAGCACCGGAGCCTGAAGCTAGAGCTCCATTGGTATCAATAGTCACCACTGCACCGTTGGAGTTGGTATGTATTGACTTTTGGTCGGCTGAGGATGCCAATAATAAGTCCATTGACGTGCTTGTTATAACTGACCATTTTACCAAACTAGCGTGTGCTTATCCGTGTCCCAATCAGTCTGCCAAGACAGTGGCTAGGGTGCTCTGGAATAATTTTTTTTCTGTTTATGGTTTTGCAGCCTGCATTCATAGCGACAGAGGGGCTAATTTTGAGAGTGCACTCATAGCAGAGATGCTTCAGATGGCAGGGGTTGAAAAATCCCATACCACGCCATACCATCCTATGGGAAATGGACAAGCAGAACGTCTAAACCGTACTTTAGGTAGTATGATCCGTGCTTTGCCACCTCGTTCCAAGGTGAAATGGCCTCAGATGTTGAACACTTTGACGTTTGCTTATAATTGCACAGTGCATGAGACCACAGGGCTCCCACCCTTCTTCTTGATGTTTGGTCGCACTCCGAGATTACCTGTCGATGTCATGTTTCAGAGTGTCCTTTTGGATGGAGATACGGTGGATGTGGATAAGTATGTCCAGTCACTGGGAAAGGATCTGAGGGAAGCGATGGCACTTGCTCAAAAGCATGCTGAGAAGCAACAGACCAGGCAAGCTGAGGTGTATAACAGACAGCTAAAGGGACATTCGGTGGAGAAGGGGGATCGGGTCTTACTGGCAAATAAGGGGGAGCGAGGCAGAAAAAGCTAGCTGACCGCTGGGAGAGTGCCGTTTATACTGTTGTGTGTAAAAACGGTGTGCTGAACATATACAGTATCCGTCATCCTGTCACAGGGAGGATTAAGACTGTTCATAGGAATTTGATTATGCCCGTCAATTTCCTGCCTCTGCCGTCATGGGATGAGCCAGAGATTGAGGTGTCTATTCCTGGCACTGTTCCTAGTGAGGAAATGACAGATGATTCTGTTCAGGATGAGCTGAGAACTGCCCGGTGGGTTGCTCATCTTCCTGAGTCCAGCGTGGAGGGGGTAGTAGATACCAGGATAGGGATGGGTGTATCAGAGCCAGCAGAGGAGCAGGTGGGAAGTATGGGTAGTGATCAATATCGTAGAATTACACTTGGGACACATAATGGTGAGGAGCAGGAGTGTAAGCTGAAGAAATCACGCCATTTTTGGATGGAGGGACCAGATGCAGATGTTGAATCAGAGGAGTCATACTCTGTGATTGTTTATCAGGACAGTGATCAGTCGTCAGACACGACGACTGTGGAATCAGGCACTGGGGACATGATGGCTCCGGGGAAGGCCCCCTGTAGTTCATCCTTACTTGTTCCAGTGTGTGAACCTAAGTCGGTTATGTCGGGCACTGAGGACATGATGGCTCCGGGGAAGGCCCCCTGTAGTTCATCCTTACTTGTTCCAGTGTGTGAACCGGGGTCGGCCATTGTCACTGTCAAACCGAGTGTAGTTGGGGTACCTCAAGGGGTTTACACTAGGCTGGGGAGGTTCATCAGGCCGGTTAACAGGCTCATTCAGACGATGGCTGTACAGAGAGTCAGGACTCTGCTGTCATCTTAAAAGGTGATTCTAAAAAAATTTTGGTGATTCTTTTTATTAGGAATTTTTTTTTTTTTCTTTTCTTTCATTGATTTTGCTGTTTGATTTTCTTTGAGTCATACTGGTGGTTACGGTTGTCTATTGCATTAGACATGATTTGGTAATTTTGGTGTATTCCATGGTATAAATATGTACATGGCATGTTTTTTTGCCTGTGGTTGGATGAGGGATTAGCTACCCTTTATTTTTCCTGATCCTTTATCGGATAGCTTTTGAGCTGGTCGACCTATTTTCTAGGTTTGGAATTAAGGGAATACACCGGGTTACATGTGACGCGTTGATTCATTGTACATTTTTTTTTATTTTCTATTTCTTTGGTTTATACTTACGCTGTTGAGTTGATTGAAGGGAACACTGTCCATGATCTGGCATAAAACAGTAGGGGAGAATGTAGCAGAGTGAAGTTGTTATGCTAGAATCATGGACAGAAACTGTTATCTCTTATCTTAAATAAGTAGGCCAAGACGGAAACACTCTTATTTTGAAGGAACAAAGTGGACCGAGCTCACTCTAGTGTTGTGGAGGGGTGCCTTGGTTACTAGCTTATATTAATTTCCTCACATTGAGTTATTGATTCTCCAAACGAAATTCCTTCTTGGGTCTTTTATAATGGGTTTAGAGAAGATAGGATATCTTTCCATTGAATATTTGTTGTATTGTAAAGACGTTCAACTAATGTACACAATGGTTTAGCCGGTTTGTCGACGAGAGACACGCCGGCGGAAGTGCTCGCTCTCTTTGAGTTTTGCCGAGCACGAGAGCACAGGTACATGCTTTCAGTTACCTAACATTGGATTTAATTGCTATGTATAACTTGTAAAATTGATTTATGTTTTGGTTTTGGTACTGAAATACCCTGTTGTGTAATGACATTAATTCGCCCTGTGTACAACAGCCACAGTACGTTCGTGTACTAACTCATATTCTGTTAACAATGATAGGTGGACTAAACCACGGCGAGGATGGTAACTCACGCCATGTATATATGCTGTTTGTGGTTCGTTAACAGGTATGAACCGTTGTTTTTGTATTTCTGTTTAATTAATGCTTATACACTGTCTTTCATTTCATATTGTTTCATATGTTTTTGCTGAAGTTGACTTGTACTGAGCTACATGTATTTAATAGTAATAACTGTGGATGGCGCGCTGTTTTGAATGTGCGCGCGCTCTCTCTTTGAGTTTTGCCGAGCACGAGAGCACAGGTGGACTAAACCACGGCGAGGATGGTAACTCACGCCATGTGTATATGCTGTTTGTGGTTCGTTAACAGGAAATAAAAACACCATCAACTGAGTACCGTTGTCCGTGTCTACGTCCACCTCACACCAGACACAACGCAGATTCGATCACGCTACACACACATTAACACACACACACACATACACACACACACACACGCAGACATTAACACACACACACACATACACGCAGGCACACATAAACACACACATAAACACACACATACACACGCAGGCACACACAAACACACACACACACACGCACACACACACACACACACACACACACACACACACACACACACACACACACACACGCACACACACACACACACACACACACACACACACACACACCGTGTAACAGTATTTGAACATGGACAGAACATAACTTGGGGGGGCCTCTCTTACACAGAATTTAGTCAAGGTGTGATCAAACACTGGCAATCTCACCGCGCTACTACTTAGAAACTGAGCTGTCAGGAGTCCAGCAGCACGTGGGCGACTCAGCGCAGAGTTTGAGTACAGCGTGTCGAACATAGTTCACAGGACGTGTAGAGGGAAGGACAACACGTCCAGGGTACACTCTTAAAAAAAAATTATTTTTACGGGACTTTCAATGTATTATTTTACAGATTACTTTTGTTTTTTCTACTTTAAGTGTAAATCCCATAAAAATACAGGAAATTCCATAAAAATACAGTAAATAACCTTTAATACAAATATTAACCATTAAATAAAGGTTGTAATCTGTAGATTGATTTAATAAGAAATTATCTTTTTTTTACAGGATTATTCCATTGCTTAATTGTCTTGAATGTTAAATTACATGTAAAACACCTAGAATATACATCATTTTACTGTATGTGAAAATAAGGCAACTTTCTGTTTTTTTGCTGTTAAACTTTAAATGTAATGTTAAATAATGTTAAAAAAGAGAATAATATAATTAAAAAACAGTAAAAACCTTCAGTTATTCTACAGGTAATTCTTTTTAAATACACGTATTTGCTTAATTGTGTTGAATGTTAAATTACATTGAATTGTATGTAAAAACACATAAGATACTCATCATTTTACTGAATGTGAAAATAAGGCAACTTTCAGTATTTAAAAAGAATACGATCAAACTCCTTCAATAAAGTGACAGAACTTAAAGTTCAGCAGTGAAACACTGTTATTTCACAGGTTTTTCCTACATTTATGATGAAACACCTTCAATTAAGTGACATAACTAAAAGTTCAGCAGTGAAATACTGTCATTTGACAGTATTTTCCTAAATTATTACGATCAAACTCCTTCAATTAAGTGACAGAACTTAAAGTTCAGCAGTGAAACACTGTTATTTCACAGGTTTTTCCTACATTTACGATGAAACACCTTCAATTAAGTGACATAACTTAAGTTCAGCAGTGAAACACTGTTATTTTACAGGTTTCCCCATAATTATTACAATCAAACTCCTTCAATTAAGTGACAGAACTTCGTTCAGCAGTGAAACGCTGTTATTTGGCAGGTTTTTCCTACATTTATGATGAAACACCTTCAATTAAGTGACATAACTAAAAGTTCAGCAGTGAAATACTGTCATTTGACAGTATTTTCCTAAATTATTACGATCAAACTCCTTCAATTAAGTGACAGAACTTAAAGTTCAGCAGTGAAACACTGTTATTTCACAGGTTTTTCCTACATTTACGATGAAACACCTTCAATTAAGTGACATAACTTAAGTTCAGCAGTGAAACACTGTTATTTTACAGGTTTCCCCATAATTATTACAATCAAACTCCTTCAATTAAGTGACAGAACTTCGTTCAGCAGTGAAACGCTGTTATTTGGCAGGTTTTTCCTACATTTATGATGAAACACCTTCAATTAAGTGACATAACTAAAAGTTCAGCAGTGAAATACTGTCATTTGACAGTATTTTCCTAAATTATTACGATCAAACTCCTTCAATTAAGTGACAGAACTTAAAGTTCAGCAGTGAAACACTGTTATTTCACAGGTTTTTCCTACATTTACGATGAAACACCTTCAATTAAGTGACATAACTTAAGTTCAGCAGTGAAACACTGTTATTTTACAGGTTTCCCCATAATTATTACAATCAAACTCCTTCAATTAAGTGACAGAACTTCGTTCAGCAGTGAAACGCTGTTATTTGGCAGGTTTTTCCTACATTTATGATGAAACACCTTCAATTAAGTGACAGAACTTAAAGTTCAGCAGTGAAATACTGTCATTTGACAGTATTTTCCTAAATTATTACGATCAAACTCCTTCAATTAAGTGACAGAACTTAAAGTTCAGCAGTGAAACACTGTTATTTCACAGGTTTTTCCTACATTTACGATGAAACACCTTCAATTAAGTGACATAACTTAAGTTCAGCAGTGAAACACTGTTATTTTACAGGTTTCCCCATAATTATTACAATCAAACTCATTCAATTAAGTGACAGAACTTCGTTCAGCAGTGAAACGCTGTTATTTGGCAGGTTTTTCCTACATTTATGATGAAACACCTTCAATTAGGTGACAGAACTTAAAGTTCAGCAGTGAAATACTGTCATTTGACAGTATTTTCCTAAATTATTACGATCAAACTCCTTCAATTAAGTGACAGAACTTAAAGTTCAGCAGTGAAACACTGTTATTTCACAGGTTTTTCCTACATTTACGATGAAACACCTTCAATTAAGTGACATAACTTAAGTTCAGCAGTGAAACACTGTTATTTTACAGGTTTCCCCATAATTATTACAATCAAACTCATTCAATTAAGTGACAGAACTTCGTTCAGCAGTGAAACGCTGTTATTTGGCAGGTTTTTCCTACATTTATGATGAAACACCTTCAATTAAGTGACAGAACTTAAAGTTCAGCAGTGAAATACTGTCATTTGACAGTATTTTCCTAAATTATTACGATCAAACTCCTTCAATTAAGTGACAGAACTTAAAGTACAGCAGTGAAACACTGTTATTTCACAGGTTTTTCCTACATTTAAGATGAAACACCTTCAATTAAGTGACAGAACTTAAAGTTCAGCAGTGAAACACTGTTATTTGACAGTTTTTTCCTAAATTATTATGATCAAACTCCTTCAATAAAGTGACAGAACTTAAAGTTCAGCAGTGAAACACTGTTATTTCACAGGTTTTTCCTACATTTACGATGAAATACCTTCAATTAAGTGACAGAACTTAAAGTTCAGCAGTGAAACACTGTTATTTTACAGGTTTTCCCATTATTATTACAATCAAACCCCTTCAATTAAGTGACAGAACTCAAAGTTCAGCAGTGAAACACTGTTATTTCACAGGTTTTTCCTACATTTCCGATGAAACACCTTCAATTAAGTGACATAACTTAAGTTCAGCAGTGAAACACTGTTATTTTACAGGTTTCCCCATAATTATTACAATCAAACTCCTTCAATTAAGTGACAGAACTTCGTTCAGCAGTGAAACGCTGTTATTTGGCAGGTTTTTCCTACATTTATGATGAAACACCTTCAATTAAGTGACAGAACTTAAAGTTCAGCAGTGAAATACTGTCATTTGACAGTATTTTCCTAAATTATTACGATCAAACTCCTTCAATTAAGTGACAGAACTTAAAGTTCAGCAGTGAAACACTGTTATTTCACAGGTTTTTCCTACATTTACGATGAAACACCTTCAATTAAGTGACATAACTTAAGTTCAGCAGTGAAACACTGTTATTTTACAGGTTTCCCCATAATTATTACAATCAAACTCATTCAATTAAGTGACAGAACTTCGTTCAGCAGTGATACGCTGTTATTTGGCAGGTTTTTCCTACATTTATGATGAAACACCTTCAATTAAGTGACATAACTTAAAGTTCAGCAGTGAAATACTGTCATTTGACAGTATTTTCCTAAATTATTACGATCAAACTCCTTCAATTAAGTGACAGAACTTAAAGTTCAGCAGTGAAACACTGTTATTTCACAGGTTTTTCCTACATTTAAGATGAAACACCTTCAATTAAGTGACAGAACTTAAAGTTCAGCAGTGAAACACTGTTATTTGACAGTTTTTTCCTAAATTATTACGATCAAACTCCTTCAATAAAGTGACAGAACTTAAAGTTCAGCAGTGAAACACTGTTATTTCACAGGTTTTTCCTACATTTACGATGAAATACCTTCAATTAAGTGACAGAACTTAAAGTTCAGCAGTGAAACACTGTTATTTTACAGGTTTTCCCATTATTATTACAATCAAACCCCTTCAATTAAGTGACAGAACTCAAAGTTCAGCAGTGAAACACTGTTATTTCACAGGTTTTTCCTAAATTATTAGCTAGCCTAGCTTAGCACAAGGGCTGGAAGCAGTAGGGACCAGCTAGCCTAGCTTAGCATAAGGACTGGAAGCAGTAGGGAGTAACTAGCCTAGCTTAGCACAAGGATTGGAAGCAGTAGGGAGCAGCTAGCCTAGCTTAGCACAATGACTGGAAGCAGCAGGGACCAGCTAGCCAGCCTAGCTTAGCACAAGGACTGGAAGCAGTAGGGAGCAGCTAGCCTAGCTTAGCACAAGGGCTGGAAGCAGTAGGGAGCAGCTAGCCTAGCTTAGCATAAGGGCTGGACGCAGTAGGGACCAGCTAGCCTAGCTTAGCACAAGGACTGGAAGCAGTAGGGAGCAACTAGCCTAGCTTAGCACAAGGACTGGAAGCAGTAGGGAGCAGCTAGCCTAGCTTAGCACAAGGGCTGGAAGCAGTAGGGACTAGCTAGCCTAGCTTAGCACAAGGACTGGAAGCAGTAGGGAGCAACTAGCCTAGCTTAGCACAAGGAATGGAAGCAGTAGGGAGCAGCTAGCCTAGCTTAGCACAAGGGCTGGAAACAGTAGGGACCAGCTAGCCTACCTAGCTTAGCACAAGGACTGGAAGCAGTAAGGAGCAGCTAGCCTATAGCTTAGCACAAGGGCTGGAAACAGTAGGGACCAGCTAGCCTACCTAGCTTAGCACAAGGACTGGAAGCAGTAGGGAGCAACTAGCCTAGCTTAGCACAAGGACTGGAAGCAGTAGGAAGCAGCTAGCCTAGCTTAGCACAAGAGCTGGATGCAGTAGGGACCAGCTAGCCTAGCTTAGCACAAGGACTGGAAGCAGTAGGGAGCAACTAGCCTAGCTTAGCACAAGGACTGGAAGCAGTAGGGAGCAGCTAGCCTAGCTTAGCACAAGGGCTGGAAGCAGTAGGGACCAGCTAGCCTAGCTTAGCACAAGGACTGGAAGCAGTAGGGAGCAACTAGCCTAGCTTAGCACAAGGAATGGAAGCAGTAGGGAGCAGCTAGCCTAGCTTAGCACAAGGGCTGGAAGCAGTAGGGACCAGCTAGCCTACCTAGCTTAGCACAAGGACTGGAAGCAGTAAGGAGCAGCTAGCCTATAGCTTAGCACAAGGGCTGGAAGCAGTAGGGACCAGCTAGCCTACCTAGCTTAGCACAAGGACTGGAAGCAGTAAGGAGCAGCTAGCCTATAGCTTAGCACAAGGGCTGGAAGCAGTAGGGACCAGCTAGCCTACCTAGCTTAGCACAAGGACTGGAAGCAGTAGGGAGCAACTAGCCTAGCTTAGCACAAGGACTGGAAGCAGTAGGAAGCAGCTAGCCTAGCTTAGCACAAGAGCTGGATGCAGTAGGGACCAGCTAGCCTAGCTTAGCACAAGGGCTGGAAGCAGTAGGGAGCAGCTAGCCTAGCTTAGCACAAGGGCTGGAAGCAGTAGGGAGCAGCTAGCCTAGCTTAGCATGAGGGCTGGAAGCAGTAGGGACCAGCTAGCCTAGCTTAGCACAAGGACTGGAAGCAGTAGGGAGCAACTAGCCTAGCTTAGCACAAGGACTGGAAGCAGTAGGGAGCAGCTAGCCTAGCTTAGCACAAGGGCTGGAAGCAGTAGGGACCAGCTAGCCTAGCTTAGCACAAGGACTGGAAGCAGTAGGGAGCAACTAGCCTAGCTTAGCACAAGGAATGGAAGCAGTAGGGAGCAGCTAGCCTAGCTTAGCACAAGGGCTGGAAGCAGTAGGGACCAGCTAGCCTACCTAGCTTAGCACAAGGACTGGAAGCAGTAAGGAGCAGCTAGCCTATAGCTTAGCACAAGGGCTGGAAGCAGTATGGACCAGCTAGCCTACCTAGCTTAGCACAAGGACTGGAAGCAGTAAGGAGCAGCTAGCCTATAGCTTAGCACAGGGGCTGGAAGCAGTATGGACCAGCTAGCCTACCTAGCTTAGCACAAGGACTGGAAGCAGTAAGGAGCAGCTAGCCTATAGCTTAGCACAAGGGCTGGAAGCAGTAGGGACCAGCTAGCCTAGCTTAGCACAAGGACTGGAAGCAGTAGGGAGCAACTAGCCTAGCTTAGCACAAGGACTGGAAGCAGTAGGGAGCAGCTAGCCTAGCTTAGCACAAGGGCTGGAAGCAGTAGGGACCAGCTAGCCTAGCTTAGCACAAGGACTGGAAGCAGTAGCGAGCAACTAGCCTAGCTTAGCACAAGGACTGGAAGCAGTAGGGAGCAGCTAGCCTAGCTTAGCACAAGGAATGGAAGCAGTAGGGAGCAGCTGGCCTAGCTTAGCACAAGGGCTGGAAGCAGTAGGGACCAGCTAGCCTAGCTTAGCACAAGGGCTGGAAGCAGTAGGGACCAGCTAGCCTAGCTTAGCACAAGTTGCAGTTTGCATACCAGCTAGCCTAGCTTAGCACCAGCTGCAGTTTGCATATCAGCAGAACATCGGTGTGGAGGATGCCATAATCTACATGGTCCACAAGGCCTATCTACATCTGGAGAAGCCGGGCAGGTCAGTGAGGGTAACATTCTTTGACTTTTCCAGTGCCTTCAACACTATTCAGCCTCCACTACTGGCTGAGAAGCTGTCAGTGATGGGGGTGGAGGACGACTTGGTGGCCTGGATCTTCAACTACCTCACTGGCAGACCACAGTCTGTCAAACTGCAGGGGTGCCACTCCGACGTGCTGATCTGCAACACTGGAGCCCCCCAGGGAACTATATTGGCACCCTTTTTATTCACCCTGTACACCTCAGACTTCCGCTTCAGCTCCGGGAACTGCCATCTCCAAAAGTTTTCTGATGACTCCTCCATCGTTGGATACATCACCAACGACAACGAGGAGGAGTACAGAGCTGTGGTGGAGAGATTCACAGAGTGGAGCAAGGAAAACCACCTACAGCTCAACATCAGCAAGACGAATGAGATGGTGGTGGACCATCGGCGGAGCAAGAGGAAGCCCTCAACTCCCATCATCATCCAGGGGGAGGAGGTGGAAAGGGTGGCGAATTACAAATTCCTGGGTGTTCTCATGAACAACAAACTGGACTGGACGGACAACACAGAGGCCCTCTACAGGAAGGGACAGAGCAGACTGTTCTTCCTGAGAGGGCTCAGGTCTTTTAATGTCTGCAGCAAACTGCTGCAGATGTTCTACCAGTCTGTGGTGGCGGGTGCCCTCTTTTTCGCTGTGGTATGCTGGGGGGGCAACACCAACACAGACAAAATAAACAAACTGGTAAAAAAAAAGCAAGCTCTGTGGTGGGAGCGGACCTGGACCGTCTGCAGGTGGTGGCAGAGGGGAGGACGAGGAGGAAGCTGCATGCTATCCTTGAGAACCCATGCCACCCCCTCTATGATGAGCTGACCGCAATGCGGTCCACGTTTAGCCACAGACTCATCCCCCCCCCGACATACCACAAAGCGCTTTGGGCAGTCCTTTGTGCCGGTGGCAATCAGGCTCCACAACCAAGCAGGGCCAGGATGGGCCAACTGCTGTGAACTGGACGAGCTGGGTTGTGGACTGTAACAAATTAATTTAATTATTTAACAACACATTCATGATTGGACTTGTTTCTTTTTCACCACTTTTTAGCTCTTTTTAGTCCTATTTTAGCTATTTCTATCCCTGTGTACTTGTCCGTCTTGTTTTTAACACATGTATGTTATGTATAAACTGTTTTTTAATTTCTGTTTTTAAATTGCTGTTACGCTGCTTATGCTGTAAATTACATCTTAATCTCCCCTCTGGGATAAATAAAGGTTTGCAATTCAATTCAGTAGGGACCAGCTAGCCTACCTAGCTTAGCACAAGGGCTGGAAGCAGTAGGGACCAGCTAGCCTACCTAGCTTAGCACAAGGACTGGAAGCAGTAGGGAGCAGCTAGCCTAGCTTAGCACAAGGGCTGGAAGCAGTAGGGAGCAGCTAGCCTAGCTTAGCACAAGGGCTGGAAGCAGTAGGGACCAGCTATCCTAGCTTAGCACAAGGACTGGAAGCAGTAGGGAGCAGCTAGCCTAGCTTAGCACAAGGGCTGGAAGCAGTAGGGAGCAGCTAGCCTAGCTTAGCACAAGGGCTGGAAGCAGTAGGGACCAGCTAGCCTACCTAGCTTAGCACAAGGACTGGAAGCAGTAGGGACCAGCTAGCCTAGCTTAGCACAAGCTGCAGTTTGCATACCAGCTAGCCTATAGCTTAGCACAAGCTGCAGTTTGCATATCAGCAGAACATCGGTGTGGAGGATGCCATAATCTACATGGTCCACAAGGCCTATCTACATCTGGAGAAGCCGGGCAGCTCAGTGAGGGTAACATTCTTTGACTTTTCTAGTGCCTTCAACACTATTCAGCCTCAGATTCAGGCCCCTCTAGGCCCCAGATTCAGATTCAGATTCAGATTCCTTTATTTAGCCATTTGTGTAAAACACATTGGTAATTGTTGCAGCAATACAGTGAATGCATTTCCTTTCTTTTTTCACAGAAAACAACACCAACACAGACAAGAAACGAAACAGTGCAGTGGGGGATTAATCAATAAATACATATATATATATATAAAGTGAAGAGTGCAGGGATCCAGTACGGACTAGTGCAGTGCAGTCAGTGTCATTGTGCCAGTGTCACTTGGGGGCAGAGGGGGGGGGGGGGGGGTACCGAGGGGGGGGGGGGGGGGGGGGGGGGGGGACCTGAGGCATTGATCAGCCTGGCGGCTGAGGGGAAGAAGCTCAGTCTGTGTCGAGCTTTCACAGCCTTTGGGATCCTCAGCCTTCTCCCAGAGGGGAGCAGGGTGAAGAGGCTGTGACCCTCTGCTAAAGCTCCACTCCTGCACTAAAGTCGGGGATTCAGTTGGACTCAGATCTGCTGCGTTCCCCCCTACCGCTGGTGACAGTGTGTACATCGATCTACTCTCATAAAGTAGGGAATCCACCCTGCTACACAAACATAACAAAACACACTGGTCAGACTACTGCTTGACCTTACTCCTAGAACCCACCTCGCCCCTGCCCACGTGACAACCTAGGATGGCTTAGAGTAGACGACAGAGTACAGCAACTTGCAATGGGCCTGTCTACAAGATACATACACGACGTTTAATTTAATTGTAAAATATATAATTTCACAGCAAATACTGTTACAGTGCTGGATCTCAACAATGACATGAAAGCAGAAGACAGCTCAATAACAACTACCGGTATACTTCAAGTGGTCGTAAGTGATGTATAATTTTTTTTTATTGTGTGTGTGACTGTATATATAATATATACTTTTTAATCTGGACATTTTCAAAGAGTCATCCTGTAATGCCTTCTCTCTCTCTCTCTCTCTCCCAAGACGGTCAAGATCTACCAAGTCTTCAAGATCTTCAAGTGGTCATGCTTGTAAGTGATGTATAAAATGTTTTATTGTGTGTGACTGTGTATATATATACTTTTCAATCTGGGACTTTCATTTCAACAGCTGGAAAGAGTCATCCTGTAAATGCCTATACTGACTGTTGAATGTCCTTACTTTTAGCTATTCTGCAAAGAATTCTTACAAATCAAGAAGTGTTGATGGATGCTACAGTATATTTTATGTAGATGTGCATGACGTGGACTAAATTAGAGGTCCTAGATATGGAAGTTTGAAGATGGCGGTGTTTCAAGAGACTGGCTAGGCTACTGCATGCTGTAGAGTGGTGAGTTAACTTGTTCCATGTGCCGCAAGTATGTCAAAAAGAAAAACAGAAACCACGTTTGTCATTGTCATGTTAACAGTTACTTCACAGTACAAATACGTGAGTCCCCTGTTGTGGTTGTGAGTCACCTTTATTAGCTTAACTCCGTAGCACCGTATATTCTCTCCCCACCGTATGTATCTTTTTTTCTACCACCCCCTCCTAATGTACAGTCTCCTCCCCATCATAATGTATATATTCTCTGTTAGGATCTATGGGTAACATTGATTACTGTATATTTGCATATCATATATGTCACAAATGTAACATTACTATATACCTGTAGTATGTCCCTACTATGCCATAAATGTCATGATGTCAATGTTGTGTAATGTCATAAATGTAACTATGAATTGAAAATGGGGGACCCTGATGATGTAAACAAGACGAAAGTCTTTCTCTGCTCTGCATCCCCTTAACAATTGTGTGTATTGAGCCGTACTGTATTGTACCCATTCTGCAATCTGTTAAATATTGATTGATTGAACATTTTATTAACAGATTGCAGAATGGGTACAATACAGTACAGCTCAATACACACTTGTTAAGGGGATGCAGACCAGAGAAATACTTTCATCTTGTTTACATCAGGGTCCCCCATTTTCAATTCATCATAACATACACGACATACAGATAGACAGTACTGTCTGCTACATCTATACATTTATGACATACCAGATTTACAAATACAGTATTGTTTGTGATACAAAAATAGTCTAAAAAAGAGAGTATATATACATTTGACGAAGAAACTGTACATTGGAGGAGGTGGGGTGGGGGGACTGTACATTGGAGGTGGTTGGGTAGGAGGGGTGGGGGGGGGGACTGTACATTGGATTATCGACGAAACCTTACTTGGTCCCAAGAAGAGGGTCTTGTGTATTAAATAAAGTTTTTATTCATTCATTCACTCTGGATCTGGTAAATCCAGTAGCAATACACACAATTGTTAAGGGGATACAGACCAGAGAAAGATGTGTGTCTTGTTTACATCATCAGCGTCCCCCATTTTCAATTCATAGTGACATTTATGACATACACAACATACATGACATCATGACATTTATGACATAGGGACATACATGACTTACAGGTATAATATACCTGTAAGTCATGTATGTCCCTATGTCATAAATGTCATCATATGTATATATTTACTGTTAGGATCTCTGGGTAACAGTACTGTATATTTGCATATCGTATATGTGACAAATGTAACAGTACTATATTATAGTACTGTTACATTTGTCACATATACGATATGCAAATATACAGTACTGTTACCCAGAGATCCTAACAGTAAATATATACATATGATGAGGAGGCGACTGTACATTAGGAGACTATGTTAGGACTGTACTTAAAAGGAGAATTTCTTTTGCTTTAATCCCTGGAATCACTGGCCTTAGACTATCTACTAACGTATTCTCTATCTCTCTCTCTAGGTTCATGGCCACTAATGGCTTCAGAAGGACAGTATGCTGGATGAGGAAGGTCTTGGCCATGCTGTGATGACTCCTAGAGGACAAGAACGGAGGTGCAGGACCTGGCTGTCAAATGGTTTGTAATGCTACAGTATATTGTATGTAGATGTGCATGACATGGACTAAATTAGAGGTCCTACATATGCTAAATAATATTGAGAATCACTGGCCTTAGACTATCTACTAACGTATTCTCGCTCTCTCTCTAGGTTCATGACCACTAATGACTTCAGAGCTTCAGAAGGACAATATGCTGGATGAGGAAGGTCTTGGCCATGCTGCGATGGCTCCTAGAGGACAAGAACGGAGGTGCAGGACCTGGCTGTCAAATGGTTTGTAATGCTACAGTATAAATTATTGTATTACCCATCACACTCACCATCAATGACTCCACCATCACCCCCTCCCCCCTAGTCCGCAACCTCTGTGTCATCCTCGACCCCACCCTCTCATTTGACCCCCCATGTCTCATTTTTACCTCCGCAACATTGCCAAAATCCGTCACTGCCTCTACCCCCTGCTGCTGAATCCCTCATACACGCCTTCATCTCATCCCTCCTGGACTACTGTAACTCCCTCCTCACTGGCATCACCTCCCGCTCCCTCCATAAACTGCAGATGGTCCAAAACTCAGCCGCCCGCCTCCTCACTAACACCCGGTCCCGCGAACACATCACTCCTGTCCTCCACTCCCTCCACTGGCTCCCGATCAAGGAACGCATTAACTTCAAAACACTACTCCTCACCTTCAAAGCCCTCCATAGCCTGGCCTCACCCTGGTCTCAAACTTTTTACACCAAGTACCACCTGAGAACGTAGCTGGCTCTCCAAGTACCACCATATGACCGACGTTAAAATACAGTATTCAGCTATGCACAGTTCACGCAGGAGGCAAATGTATTCCTAATACCATTATTTTGTTACAAAGACTTAATTTCCTGCATTCTGGTGCAGGAATGTTTTTTTTACCATTTAAATTCCAGTGTTTGTGATGGGCATCACAAAGTATTGTATATATAAAAAAAAAAGAAAAACACATATTCAATACATTTTGAATTGTAACCCTTTAAATGCCAGTTTGTGTGATGGCATCACAAATTATTGTTAAAAATTATTATTATTGTTGTTGTGGTATGGAAGCAAATGAGTGACAGAAGTATTTGAATTTTATCAGACCGAATTTATAGCATTGAAAATAATTACTTTGAAAACGTGTATCTGAATTGAATTTATAGCATTGAAAATAATTACTTTGAAAACATGTATCTGAATTTTTTCAGACACCGAATTTATAGCATTGAAAATAATTACTTTGAAAACATGCATCTGTTTTTTTTCAGACACCGAATTTATAGCATTGAAAATAATTACTTTGAAAATCATGTATCTGATTTTTTTTGCTCCAAATTTACCTTATGTGAAATAAAAATTCAGTGTTTAAAATTCAATGTAAAAAATTCGAATGCATAATAAAATTCAATGTAAAAAAATTCGATGCATAATTGCGGTGTATAAAATTCAATGTAAAAAATTCTATGCATAATTGCGGTGTATAAAATTCTATATAAAAAATTCGATGCATAATTGCGGTATATAAAATTCGATGTAAAAAACCATCATCCGGGCTGCGTGAATCCTTTCAGCAACTGGCTTGTCCTTCCGCGTTCCCGTTTGGCGCTCTGATTGGCCAGGTCATGTGACATGAGCGCCAATCGTGGGACGGCAAGTTTTTGCCGTCCCACGCTCTCTGATTGGCCACTGACGCGTTTGCCCAATCCGTGACGAGCTGTGTCTTTGCCCATTTCCACGTCAAACAGCCTGCAAACTACCTGGCATTCTATCGCCATGCTCTAAGACAAACTCTAACCTTAACCAACTTCGAAAGAGTGCCTAAGCTTAACCGTCGAAAGAACTTGCCGTCACGCACTAAGACAAACTCTAACCTTAACCAACTTCGAAGAGTGCCTAAGCTTAACCAGTGTAAAAACAGGCGTCGGCCAATCAGAGAGCGTCTCCGAGAAATGCGGCTTGGTTTGGTATTCACGCATCCGGGCTACCCAGACAGGATAAGCAATCGAGCCTGGATGCAATCGAACTGACTTCTGGCCTATCACTGCACGGCTTTGTCAGTCATGTGATCACACCAACCCGGGAGAAAGATGGCGGTATATACATACGGTGGGGAGAGAAATATACATACGGTGGGGAGAGAATATATACATACGGTGGGGAGGAGACTGTACATTAGGAGGGGGTGGGAGAGAAATATACATACGGTGGGGAGAGAATATATACATACGGTGGGGAGGAGACTACACTAGGAGGGGGTGGGTGGGAGAGAAATATACATATGGTGGGGAGAGAATATATACATACGGTGGGGAGGATACTGTACATTAGGAGGGGGTGGGTGGGAGAGAAATATACATACGGTGGGGAGAGAATATATACATATGATGGGGAGAGAATATATACATACGGTGGGGAGGAGACTGTACATTAGGAGGGGGTGGGTGGGAGAGAAATATACATACGGTGGGGAGAGAATATATACATATGATGGGGAGAGAATATATACATACGGTGGGGAGGAGACTGTACATTAGGAGGGGGTGGGTGGGAGAGAAATATACATATAATAGACAGTCTCCTCCCCACCATATGTATATATTCTCTCCCCACCATATGTATATTTCTCTCCCACCCCCTCCTAATGTACAGTCTTCTCCCCACCGTATATGTATATATTCTCTCCCACCCCCTCCCAATAGTTACATAAGCATTGTTGTAACTAGTGTTAACAAATACTTTATTATAGTTCAATTGTGTTAAACTTGGGACACAGCCATGGCTCTATATTTTATTTCGTTTTGTATGTGAGGTATTTTAGCTTGCAGTTGTTGTGTTGCATTGTGGGTCTTCAGCACAAAGTAATCCCTTGCTGAGGGTAAGATGGTTTTCTGTCTGCTCAGACTCAGAATACTTAATTAACATGATCTGTGCTTCATAAAAAAACAGATATTATTTATCTGGTTTTGGTTATTTTGCACAGTAAATACTTATTCAGGCCTACCTGCAATTCAGAATTTAATCCAGCAGGGCGGCAGTGATGTTCATTCTGCCTTTTGTTATATATAAAAAATGGGGCTTTGAAAGACTGACATATTTGAACTTCTAGCTCCTGCTACTCTAAACATATATATATATAATATACACAGTCTTGATAAATTGCATACAAGGTTTTTTGAATATTTTGATCGTCTTCTTTTTAGAATTCGCTGGCAATCATCGCCGCTATCAAGGTGAGTTAACTAACACATTCTCAAATCATGTTTTGTTTTTACCACCAGACATGCGCTAGGTATATGGAGCTAGGTACTGTTGTGGAAAATGAGGGGGTAGGCGCCCCGAACCTCTAGTACATAACAGGCGGCAGTGGGCTCGCAAGAGTCTGGGCGCACGTTAAACACAATCCATATAGTGCTGGGGAGAAACTGAAGGCCCTCGTGCGTAATGAGGTATGAAATAACATACCACTGTGGTACCGTCTAGTCGGCCCAGGAAACGTCGCACGTAAGTTGGTGTGGGCACTGGGTGGTACGTGGGCGACAGTCCACACCTAGGAGCAGGGCGGTGCACCGTAGGGGGCACAGCTCCTGCCGTGAACAGGCAAGGCTGGCGAAAACGGTCAATATTTCCATGCCCGGAGCAAGCGGGGTGGGGACAAGACCGTCGGTTTCTAAACTGAGTGGCTGATAGGTACTACGGACAGTCAGCCGCTTGGGGTCCTGACTTGATGACGGACTATGAGGTCGCTATCGACTGGGTCGCCAGCCGGTTGGGAGAGCGTTATGACCCTGTTTATAGTCACAGACACGCGGGATGTGGGACCGTGAGTGACTGGACAACAGTGGCATGAATGCACCTGGCTCAATGTACAGTCAGGCCACAGTAACCTTACTAACCGATACAGGGTTAGTAGGCGAGTTGTGCTTCTGTGATCAGCAGGTTTGAAAAGAACCACTGGGAAGCAGAAGGGTAAGGGGTGTCAATTCAGAGGAATCTGGATTGTCTCTCCTAAGGTTGGAAAGGGACCCAGCCTTAAACTGCACCTGAAGGTAAAATAAGGGGACTGCTTCCGTTCATGAGAGGAGACCTTACCGCCGGAAGTGGAGACCTGCATCTCTGTTGGGGGAGAGGGGCCGACGTCGGACAAGGCAGTCCTGAGAAAGGAGCTGGTTGTTGCGTCGTAGCGGACTGCCTAAACCTTACGGGGAGAGGTGCATCTAAGTAGGGGAAGGAGTGCATCCGAACGGGAGGAGGGTACTCTTAACTGGAAGGAGGTTAAAAGGGTCAAAGCGATGATAACGCCAGTGCAGGGCAAACGATACCTCCTGGTAGTAGAGGACTGCTTTAGTCGCTGGATTGAGGCCATTCCATCTAAACACAAGAACGCGGACACAGTGATCAAGTTCCTGTGTCGCGAGGTCATTCCGAGATTTGGAATTCCCACGATATTACAAAGCGATAATGGCCGCGAGTTCATCGACAAGGTGGTTAAAGGGCTGATGCAGAAATTAAGTATAAAACAGCGCCTTTCCTGTGTCTATAGTCCCGGGTCGCAGGGAAAGGTGGAAAGGGCCAATCTGGTCATTAAAAACAAACTGTTGAAAATCTGTATGCAAACTAAGCTTAACTGGATTGATGCTTTGCCACTTGCTCTGATGGCTATTAGAAGCAGCGTAAACCGCCAAACACAGCTAACACCGCATGAAATGCTTACAGGCCGCAGCATGCCAGCACCGCCATTTAGACACCTGGCTAGGGGCCCGGCATTAGATATTTTTGAGCAAGATCTGAAAAAATATCTTCAGCAAGTGACTAAAATACATGAAGCTGTGTTTCGACAGGAGCAGAGAAAGGGGAAAAAGGGGGTGAAGGAGGCGGAGAAGGAAGCCACCAAACCGAGGCTGATCCCTGGGGATCTGGTCTTCGTAAAGGTCCACAAGAGAAAGTGGTCATCACCCCGGAGAGAGGGCCCGTACGAGGTGATCCGATCGACTGGAACGGCAGTCCAAGTCAAAGGATCAACGACCTGGTTCCACTTCAATCACTGCATAAAGGCCAGCGGCGATCTCTTGGGGGATACAATCGATCGGAGTTATGCAGAACCCGACATGGAGGGCCCGAGACGGCAACTGGAAGGTGCAGTGCCTGCTGATGCTCCCGCAGATGTTGGCAGCAGTGTGCGGACGGTCGGCCGGGCGCAACGACGTCATTGAGAACCGTCACGGTCGACCCGTCCTTGAGGATGACGGGTTTGAGTGGGTAGGAGTCCCACGGGGTCCCGCTCAGGCTCAAGTACCGGCAGGCTTTCATGACCAGGCTCAGAATCAGGCGCCCCCTCTGCCCCCATCGAGGAAGGGGGGGAGAAGATAAGACTACAACCAAAAGGGGTGTTTCCCGGAGGACCGCAAGGGCATGTTTTTGATTTTGACCATTCCCCCGTTACAGGCGGGGATACTTACCATTATACTAACGAGGATCGGGTTGTGGGGGTAGATAGGAGGGTTGAGCCTGTCCCGAACCAGGCACAGGGGACAGGGGTGAGGGGAAAAAGGGAGGTCAAGGACGCTGAGTCGGAAGAGGTGGGGGGACAGGATATGTTCCAGAGGACAGCCGGAACGTTGAGGGACTCAGTGGGCTCACTCTGGGCCAGGTTGAGGGGTTTGCTTCCTTCCGGGGAACAAGATGGGGGCGACTATGACTATGACGAGGAAGACCCGGAGGCTGACCCGATGTATAGGGCGGCTTTAGGGAATGAGTGGTTTAAGTGGGTCCAGTACACGAGCGCGCAGAATCAGATAGAGGATTGTTATGTCTGCTCCAAGGCACGTCCGGATAGGCTGCTGGTGAAGGGCACGAAGTTCAGTTGGGCTCAGTGTGACAGGGACGCAGAGGCATGGGAGGGGCCCCATAATAGTCGCCCTTGGTGCGAGGCAGAGTGTTTGGGGTTTCTCGGCTCTAGTCGTTTTAAGGCGGCAGGAAACGTCACGGATTTCAAGGATGTCACTATGCGGGAACGTTGTAGGAAATTGGATGTACGTGTGCAGGGGGTAGCGACGGGGTTGCCAATACCCAGAGGTGTCAAACTATGGCTGACCAAGGATTTCGAGTGCTTGCAAAAGGAGGGGACCCGGGACGTAGGGGAGGTGGCAGAGGGGCGGTGCACTACTATTTGGAGCATCACGACTAACTGCACGAAAGAAGGAAAGTGTGGACACGGGGTCGTGTTAAAGGGAGTGGATACCAACCCACGGCCTGTAGCTTGCCCTTTTCATGTCCAGGATATAGCACTGGCGGACCAATACTGGCTCTGCGGCGGTAGGAGGTTGAGGAATACACTTCCGTTAGATTGGTCAGGTAGATGTGCCCGGGTTCAGGCGATCATGCCAATGGTGGTCCTACCATTATCAGTGACGGAAGGACCTTCTGAGTCTCCTATCTCTCGAACGAAGCGTAGCTACAAGGCAGACCCAAGGGTGTATCTGGACAGCATAGGACAGCCAAGGGGCATTCCAGCCGAGTTCATGGCTAAGAATGAGATTGCGGCAGGGTTTGAGTCTATTCTGCCATGGATATCGGTCAATAAGAACACCGGGTGGATCAACTATTTGTTTTACAATCAGCAGCGGTATCTCAACTACACCGAGGAGGCGTTGGATGCAATGGGGGACCAGATGCACGCGACCAGTACGGTGGCGTGGCAGAATAGACAGGCTCTGAACTGGTTAATGGCGGAGAAGGGTGGAGTCTGTTCCATGTTTGGACAGTACTGCTGCACATTCATTCCGACGAATGTGGGGCCAGGGGGAAAGTTCTCCGAGGCCATGGCTAAGCTGAAGGATTTGAGGGAGGAGTTGAGGGGGAATTCTGGCCGGAATGAGGAATGGTGGGGGAGTGGGGTGTTGGAAAGATTGGGACAGTGGGGAAGCATAGTGATGCAGACGGGGATATCCATTGGGGTGGCAGGGTTGATATTGGTTCTCCTTTTCTGTTGTGGTATGCCTCTCTTGGGTAGGCTGGTAACTTCACACGTAACGAGCCGAATGCTGATGGTGGGACAGAAAGAGATTGAGCCACAAATCGGGCCATGCCCTCAGCTTTATGCTGCCTTAGAGGGAGACGAGGGGATAGAGGATTAGGGGTATGGTGAGGTAGGGACATTTTCTTTTTGTTGGTTCAGTTTTGTTTGTTTTATTCCTTTAACTAGGCGTATGGTGAGGAAGGGACATTTTCTTTCTGTTTGGTTCAGTTTTGTTTGTTTTATCCCTTTTACTTAAAAAAAATAAAAATAAAAAAAAAACATGTAAAGGTTTTTTGAAGACATTTTGTATTGGTTCTTTCCTTTAAGAGTGACGGGGGATGGTCTGAGTGATGGTTTATTTTTTATTATTTTTGTTTATTTTACTCATGGTCCTGGTCAAACCGGAATGGGAAGGGGCATCGGTATGGAATGGTACGGAGTGTCGGTTCTGAGCCTGAGGAAGCATTGAGAAGAAGTGGTCTGGGGATCGGTTCTGGGGACTGGAGGGACAAAGGGGGGGGCTAACGCAGTGGGCAAGATGGGCACCTCCCGTCGAAGATGGGGGGACACGTGGTGAGGTCGGGACCAGCGCCTCCCGTCCAGGCATGGGGACATGCTTCTACGGGGACTGGAGGTGTGGCGTGGTGGTTGCTGTATTGGCAAAATGTGACTTTTGGCAATACGGTGAGGAGACTATGGCGTGGGCATGGAAGGGGGGCTGAGCGATGGACACTAGGACTCAATGTTATGGAAGAGACAATGTCATTTTTTTTGGGAGGGATGTTCTATGTTTAGTTCTGACGGTCAACTTCTCCTTTCCCTGATGAGAGTCGCGGTTTCCGGCCGGAACTGTGGCTCATTTGGTAAGCGGTGGAGGTTGGGGGGATTTGTCTGTCAGGTTAGGATTATAAATTGGGGTATTTTGTTGATGTTTTATTATTACTCTTGTTTGGAACGGTTTTGTGTTTTGGTAAGAACGGTAGTCAGCCTTTGTTGGTCCGTTAGGGGTCCAGTGAATGAAGTAAGGTTTCTTGTTTAGTTAGACATTTATAAAATTTATTATATGGCTAGGTTTCTGGTTTAGATTAGGCATTTAAACTTTTATTATATAATTGTGGTTTCTCGTTTAGTTAGACGTTCACATTTTCTTGGTTATATGATTTGGGTGGGACTAGGGATAGCCCCAAATGGGGGAATGTTGTGGAAAATGTGTATACGGGGGTGGAGGTAGGAAAGGGGTTAGTCTTGACTAGTTTAATATAGGTCAACTAGCAGGGCTCAAAGACACTAGGGCGACAGTCTGGCTGATGTTCTTAAAACAACCTCAAGTATAGGACAGATAGACATTTCAAGTAAATCACATCTTGTTCTTTTCTTTTTTAATCTTGACTCCAGCTTTGTCTCAGGACGATAAACCTTTAGACTTATCTTCTGTTTTTATTCTCTCTTCTATGTTAAATCTATGTGTCATCTTAATGTACGTCATGTCATATCTGATATAATATGTTACGTCATCATATCTGTCATGTCGGGGCAGGGCTGGGAAGGTATTATCTGGGGGAACGGGGGGTTGGGGGGTCAGAGTGTTTTTCTTCAACTGTGGTGACCGTCTACTGATCCATAGCCTCTTCTGTTAAAACTTCTTTTCTTAAATAAATTACCTACTTGTTAAAATTGGAAACAACGTCTCCTGCTGTGTCAACGACAACCAAGCCACAACAGTACACTTGCTACTGTAGGTTATATGGTGCTCATTGATAACTACTTTTATGGTGCTTATTTTTTCCTTATTTTGTTAATTATGTTGCTCTTTCTCTAGGAATGCCAATGTATAACTCCAGCCCCTATTACCACACTGCCATTGATTCAGCTCAGTAAGTATTATCTTTCAATTCAATATTGTCTGTCTCTCTCACCCCACTTCAAACTTCACACCTTTATCTGTGTTTTCATCTCTGTCTTTCTGTCTCTCTCACCTCGACCCCCTCCACTTCACACAACACCTACATTGCCAAAGCCTTTGTCATTTGATGACACAGCAGTGCTATGTCTGTCTCTCCCTCTATCTCCGTCTCCCTCTCTCACTGGCATAACATTTTTATTGTCGTATTCAATATTTCAGAGATTCTTCGCCAGAGGAACTTGAAGCCATTCCTGAATTACCACCAGAGACCAGCAGTTGCACGCAGGCAGAGACTGCCTGTAGCGTGAGTTGAATTTTATACACAAGTTCACTGGTGTTTATTCTTATATAAAACGTCTCTAAAGACGTATGTTTACCTTTGCATTGATTGGCGGATTTTTGACTGAAGACATTGGATCTTTCCTGCTCTCCCATCCAAGTCCCAGGTTGTAATGACGTAATCATGACACTTAGTTGATTTTGAGTAGACAATTACTTGTTGCATCTGGGCTCATAGTCATAGCCATATAGGAATGACCGCTACACCGTCGCGCCAATAGCGGCCGAGGGAGGGAGAGTTAAGCTATTTCTTTGTCATTCAGACAGATTCTCCTATCTGCACCTATCTGACACGTATAGCCACTGATGGTGGAGAAGTGCTGTCCAATTAGCCATTTTGGGGAAATTCAGGCATAAAATAATATTCTGTTGTGTGTCACTGTCAAACAATCCAATATTTCAGAGATTCTTCGCCAGTTGCGGGAAGTATGTCACCACCTGAAGACGCAGACCACCACCTGAAGCCCATGTAGAATTGTGAGTTGAATTTTATACATGATAGATCAGTGGTTCTCAAACTTTTTACACCAAGTACCACCTGAGAATGTAGCTGGCTCTCCAAGTACCACCATATGACCGGTGTTAAAATACGTAGGTGAAAGCCGTGGAGTCTCTGGTACGACAAAGACGGGCTTGAGTGATGTCCCCACGGGCACGTGGATCCCACAGCAGTGGGTGTAGGCGGTTCTCTGCTTCCAGCAGCTTGGTGAAGAATGAAGAATAATAATCCTTGCCGGGAAGGTGGCACGGCGGGCGGGGTGTAAATCCTCCGTGGTGCTGGTCCGGTGTAAGTGTCCTCCGGTGCGGTAGTGCACGGTTAAACTTGACGTTACTATACTATTAGCACGGGCAATAAGTGCTCTATGTAGACGCACAGTTACTCACTCCACGTGGTCTTTGACTCGTAATGAAGGCTTTACTAATAAATAGAGAACGATACGACAAACAGACGTATTAGGATAACACGAGACTATCTTGGGGCAATGCGAGCCCTGCTCTGCCCACGTTGCGTAGTGGGTGAGACGTTGCTTGGATAACTGAACCAGACTGAACTGAAGGCGAACTGAAAGGAACTGCAAGGGAAGTTCTACATTTCTTGCGCCCTATTTATATGTACCGTGGACAAATAGTGCCATTCTGCTTTCGGTAGCCGTATTAGTGGGCAGAAGCTGGGCATGTACAGACATATCTCGTCGGTACCTTTGAAGTCAGCTCGAGGGGGTAAGGCAGTGGCGCCAGGGGATCGCTTCCAATAGGAGAACGAATATTATGGTCTGTCCTGCTACCAGGTAAAGGGATATTCCGTATATATTGTACAAGGAATATACAGGGGATATCAAACGATATACAAATATTATACATAGGATCTCAGGCCATAAATATATATATTCGGTTTAATCTGACCCTTTGTAACAGCCGCCCCCTAATTAGTCCCACCTAATTAGCTAAGCAGAGACAGATTAACCGCACTGTCCACTACTCAATGTCTGTGAGGGGTCGGGCAGTTCACAAAGTCAGGGGTCATGGTCGTCATTAGGCAAGTCGGGGAGCCTTGGCGACTCTATCAGCCTCGCCACGGGTCGGTTGTAGATCCGCCCTTGGCCGAGCACTTCTGCCACTCTGACCTTTCCGTCGGCACCAGTGGTCACTTTGCTTACGCGGCCGGCCGGCCACGCAGCTCGGGGTGGTGACTGGTCTATGGTCATGACGACTGGACGGGATGGTGGGGGGCTTAGGAGGAAGCGGGCCTGAGACTGCTTTGATCTGGGCTTGGCTGTGCTTTCTCCTCCTCCGTCTGTTTCTCTTGTTCGCTCTGTACCCCGTGTGAGGAGGGGCCGGTCCCGGCCGCCCCGTCAAGGAGTCGCTTGGGGTGCTGGGTTCGAGGTCAGCTACGTCTGGAGCGCAGCTGAGGGGGGTGGAGTTCCGAACTCCCTCTGGTACCCACGGTTCTCTCACGGGCCTCTCGCTTAATGTCAATAGCCTCTGCTGTATGGGGGAGAGGCCGGTGTCGCTCGCCTCTGTGTGTAGGCAGCTAGTGGCTGCTGTTCGGTTGAGAGATTTAGCGAGGGGGCCTTGTAGTGTCCACCCTAGGCGGGTCTCGACTGCTGCAGGACAGCCTCGGGTTCCGGTATGGACCCGGTCTATCGGGACGATGAGGTCTGCATGGTCGGAGCCTATCAGCAGGGTCGGGGTGGCGCCGTCTATGAGCGGGATAGGTAGTTGACGCAGGTGCACGTATTTATCCATCAGCTGTGGGATGGGGTAGGTGCACTGTGATAGTCCTATTTCTTGGCTGGTGAAAGCATTTGTAATCCTATACCGTCGCTCTGGCTGCCCGCTTGCTGCGATAGTGAAGGAGACATTCTCGCCCTTTATCGTCTTTAAATCTCTTCTTATTGTCCGAATCGTCATTTGGTTCTCGCTCCCCCGCAGTCCCAGCTGGGCCGCAGCGGACGCGAGCAGAAGGGTCTTCTCTGACCCGTCATCAAGGACGGCGTAAGTGTCCATGACTTTGTCCCCGTGGCTCAGGAGCACTCTGACCACTTTGAGGAGCACTCGGGGGGTCTCGCTGTGCTGGTCAATGTGGAGCACTCCTGTTGGTCGGTTGCCTTGGACCTTCTGGTGGGCTCCGCACCGTGCTGCGCGGTAAGCGGCGCCCGCCCGGGCCGCCTCACGCCACTGGTTCACTTGGACGGGGTTCAGTGTCTTATATTCGGCGCACTGTGCCAGCCAGTGTCCGCCGTCGCAGTAGGTACAGTAGGGAGCGGTCTGGGGGCTCTTCGGTGCTGGTGCCACCGCCTCGGCATGGTACAGTACCGCGACGGGCCCACTCGGTTGTCCTGGCTGACGCTTGTTGATGTCATGCAGGACCTCCAGGTGGGTGCCACCGCACCTGCTGCACTTCCTTTTCAAGTGGCACTCAGCTGCTAGGTGGCTGCGCGCGCAGCGGAAGCAGCGGCGGTGGTCCTTGACCCACTGGCTCACATCATCCGTGGTCAGCTTCTTGAAATCTTCGCACTGATGGAGCCGATGTTCTCCCTCACAGTACTGGCACTCAATCTTCCACTGGTCCTCTTTCGTCGAGGGGGTGTTGTGGTTGGAGTGCTGCGGTACTGATTCGGCTTGGTGCATGACGGTCACCGATCTTCTTCCATCATTTATTCTCCTGGGTCCCTCTCTGGAGCTTGGCGTGCTCCGCCCGAATGTATCCAGTCGTAAGCTGCTGACTTCTCTCGCCAGGAAGTCGGCTAGATCAAGGAGGGATGGTTCGGGGCCGTCGGGATCTCGGTAGTCTCTCTGCCGCCTAAAACGCTCCTGTCTTGCGGGTGGCAGCTTCTCCAAAATCCTCTCGACGTTAGAGTTGGCGTATAGCTCATGCCTGCCCTTTTCCCGTTGCGCTCCCAGCATCCCTACCAGGGACTGCACTTTGATTGACAGGTCGTCTAGTGAGCGATTGTCTGTGGCTGGGGGTAAGCGGTCAATATGCCTTATCTCTTCTATTACGTAATCCCATATACGTCCATATCTCTGGTCCAGCGCCGCTAGGGCCGCTGTGTATGGTGTCGAAGAGGTGGCATAGGCCAGCGCTATATTGTGCGCTCGCGGTACTTTCAGGTGCTTCAGTAATATTGCATACTTGTGGCGTTCATCAGCGACGTCCACCATCATTGTCTCTAGGCACATCCGGAGCTCCGTGTACTGTGCTCGACTCTCATAGGCGAAGTCGGGAAATGACGGCGTGGCAATGTATGATGTCATGGATGACTGGCACATCGGTGAGCGTTGGGGGAGAGGCCTCCTAGGCGAGTCTCCTCTTGCGTGTCGTCTTGGGCTGGTACTTGGTGGGTACCGAAGGTCGGGTACCCAGGTGCTGTTCCTCGGGGGTGACGGTGCGTCAAACTCACCCGTGAGTTGAGTCGGGGGTTTGTAGCGCAGGGCCTCGGGGCTGACTTCTGGGCTGTACTGGACCTCCTGGTCCTGAGTACGTTGCTGCTGGTCGGGGCTGTACTGGGCCTCCTGGGCCAGAGCACGTTGCTGCTGGTCGGCTTGACACTCCTCTTCCTCCTCCTCCTCTTCCTCTGCTAGGACCTGGAGTCTTTTGTTCAGTCTCTCGGCGTGGTCCGGTTCTGTACCCCGGTTGCTAGGTCTCGTATGGACCGGCTGGGGAGGGGGTTCAGAGACGTGGGCAGGCTCCTCCTGTTGGCGGGGTCCCGGGTCGCTTCGTCGGGTAGGGGAATGTGTCCTAGACCCGTGTCTGGACGATCTCTGGGAGCTCCGTGCGGAGTGAGGGGGTGTCGCCATGGCCACCAGTTTGTCCATCAGCTCCGCCTGCAGCCGGTCGCGCTCTGCCTCGCGCCGGGCATGGGCTGCGTCGCGCGCTGCTTCGCGCTGGGCATTGGCGGCGTCGCGCTGCGCATTGGCGCTGGCCTGGGCAGCGTCGCGCTGTGCGTTGGCGACGTCGCGCTGGGCGTTGGCGCTGGCATGGGCGGTGTGGAGCTGTGCATTTGCGACGTCGGCGCGGCTTCTCTCGATGTTCTCTTCTGTCTGGAGGCGTCTGGTCTCCAGCTTTATGCGGTCGTCTTCACTCCTTTGTTGCGCCTGGAAGCGCTCTCGCTCACCTGCGTAATGTTCGCGCTCGCACGTCTGTTGCGCTTGACGTCGATCGCGTTCGGTGGAGGCTGCCAGGGTGGCGATGAGTGCCTGCGCCAGCATCTTGTCCGCCTCGCTGGGGGAAGACGCCGTTCGGGGCGATCGGCTCCCGGCAGTACTTGTTGGAGATCCGTTCTCCGGTTGCGTACCGAGGAGATCCGTCTCCTGGGTGCGCGTCTCTTTAGGGTTGTCTTCCTCCCGGAGCTGATCGGGGGCTATGTCTGGGGGTAAAGTCGTGTCAATTCCCTCCTGGTCCCCACTGTGAGCTTGGTCAGTTACATTAGCACCCACTAGGGCCTCTGTGGTCGGGGTAACCTGGTTGTTAAGGTCAGACATAATTTTACTTTCTACTTTTTCCGCGTTTAACTTCCCTTTAAAGCTAGGTATTGGACTGACAGAGTATGCCTCTAGGTAGGGAGGTGGCTGCCGTCTGCGCTGCGGGCGATCTAGCTTAGGAGAACCGTTTGTGGAGTGTTCGTCATCGGCCATGTCAATATTAATATTATATTAATATTACGCTAATTATTCTCCGGCTATCGAAGGACCAATTGTAACTGAGGGGTACAATTCCCTGACTGTATTAATCAAGTATTGATATCATTAAATCACTACCGTCTATGTACTCCTGGCCAATACTGTACATAAGTATATTAGATTAGAACACTTCCACAATAACACGGTTTTCCACACAAAATACTCGTTTACAATATTTATTACATAAAAGGGATATTAGATTACATTACTTTGTCACTTTAGATGCGCTTATAAGGCAAATAGAATGTGCAGGCAAATCAATAGTGAATATTGAGTAATTAGATTTAGGGATATTCTGGGAAAGGGGGTACTACCGGTTGTAAGCCAGCAGAGGGAGGCAAAGCTCTAGGCAAGTCAATGGTTCACGGAGGCGATGTCACCCCTGGAGCAGCGGGGAGAGGCAGCCTGGTCCCAGGGTGCTCGCTGCGTAGGTGAAAGCCGTGGAGTCTCTGGTACGACAAAGACGGGCTTGAGTGATGTCCCCACGGGCACGTGGATCCCACAGCAGTGGGTGTAGGCGGTTCTCTGCTTCCAGCAGCTTGGTGAAGAATGAAGAATAATAATCCTTGCCGGGAAGGTGGCACGGCGGGCGGGGTGTAAATCCTCCGTGGTGCTGGTCCGGTGTAAGTGTCCTCCGGTGCGGTAGTGCACGGTTAAACTTGACGTTACTATACTATTAGCACGGGCAATAAGTGCTCTATGTAGACGCACAGTTACTCACTCCACGTGGTCTTTGACTCGTAATGAAGGCTTTACTAATAAATAGAGAACGATACGACAAACAGACGTATTAGGATAACACGAGACTATCTTGGGGCAATGCGAGCCCTGCTCTGCCCACGTTGCGTAGTGGGTGAGACGTTGCTTGGATAACTGAACCAGACTGAACTGAAGGCGAACTAAAAGGAACTGCAAGGGAAGTTCTACATTTCTTGCGCCCTATTTATATGTACCGTGGACAAATAGTGCCATTCTGCTTTCGGTAGCCGTATTAGTGGGCAGAAGCTGGGCATGTACAGACATATCTCGTCGGTACCTTTGAAGTCAGCTCGAGGGGGTAAGGCAGTGGCGCCGGGGGATCGCTTCCAATAGGAGAACGAATATTATGGTCTGTCCTGCTACCAGGTAAAGGGATATTCCGTATATATTGTACAAGGAATATACAGGGGATATCAAACGATATACAAATATTATACATAGGATCTCAGGCCATAAATATATATATTCGGTTTAATCTGACCCTTTGTAACACTATCTATATCTCTCTTCTAGGACATGTCATCATCATCAAACCTTTATTTAATTCTTGGGAGAACAGTAGGGTTGTAAAAAAAAGTGTAAACATCTTCAAATCATTATTAACACATCCACGCTGTAAAGGGTTATTGCCCGCCATGCTTTGACCGCCAGATCTCGCGAGTAGGGTCGAGCTGCAGACTCGGAGCCTCGGTCCAGATTGGAACTTCCGCCCTGCCACAGGACTATTACTCCTGTGACAGGGCAATGCGCTGATTGGCGGAAAGTACGGAAGTATCTCGAAGTACGTCTGACGTATCTCGAATTACGTCTGACGTTTCTCTACGTTAGCGAACATTAAACGTTGTATTCATAAAATAATATAAATTCAGCAGCATGGGGAGGGCCGGGGGGAGGGGAGGTACAGGTAGTAGAAGACAGAGGTACAGGTCACATAATTATAGTACAGTGGAGAAGTAAAAATAGAATAAAAAGGCAGTGGAAACAATATACAATATTATTAACTCTAATAATAACACGCCTCGCGGGCTCATTATAATACGAGAGCCGTGGGTCTGCATTGTATAGAGCGGATCCCCCGGCCGTATTCAAGCGCTGGAGCGCTTTGCGATGGATCAAACTGTATTAATATAGTAGTAATAATAGTAGTTGGCTAGTTGCGCGCCTCTGGCCACCTCCCACAGTGCGCGCATACACACATACTGTCTGTAGCCTATACAGTACGTGCAAAATTAGTTGTCAAGAGCCAATCGCACAGGTTGCCTCATCTCATCTGGCTCTGCAAATAGATCTAGAGTCTGAATATCATATATAGCCTGCTGATGATCTCTCTCAAATCCATTCTGAGAACGGAATGCAGTGCCCGCGACGAGGGTCTTGATTGATTGATTGATTGATTGATTGATTGATTGATTGATTGATTGATTGATTGATTGATTGAAAATTGTATTAACAGATCATGCTGGACCTACAAAAGGCCTTTGACACTGTCAATCACTCCATTCTTGATTGAACATTTTATTAACAGATTGCAGAATGGGTACAGTACAGTACAGCTCAATACACACAATTGTTAAGGGGATGCAGACCAGAGAAAGACTTTTGTCTTGTTTACATCAGGGTCCCCCATTTTCAATTCATCATAACATATGACATACACGACATACAGATAGACAGTACTGCTACATCTATACATTTATGACATACCAGATTTGCAAATACAGTATTGTTTGTGATACAAAAAGAGTCCAGAAAAGAGAGTATATACATTTGACGTAGAAACTGTACATTGGAGGAGGTTGGGTAGGTGGGGGGGGGGTGACTGTACATTGGAGGTGGGGGGGGGGGGTCGGGTAGGAGGGGTGGGTGGGTGGGGGACACTGTACAACTGTACAAGCAAAACTGTACATTGGAATATTGACAACCATACTTGGTAATTTACTGTACATTGGAGGGGGTTGGGTTACAACACAGGAGCAGAGTATAAACAACAGTACAGTACTGTTTCTCATTCCTGTACTGTTGTTTATACTCTGCTCCTGTGTTGTAACCCAACCCCCTCCAATGTACAGTAAATGACCAAGTATGGTTTTGTCAATATTCCAATGTACAGTTTTGCTTGTACAGTTGTACAGTGTCCCCCACCCACCCACCCACCCCTCCTACCCGACCCCCCCCCCCCCCCCCCCCCCCCAAGGCGAAAGTCTCTCTGGTCTGCATCCCCTTAACAATTGTGTGTATTGAGCTGTACTGTACTGTACCCATTCTGCAATCTGTTAATAAAATGTTCAATCAAGAATGGAGTGATTGACAGTGTCAAAGGCCTTTTGTAGGTCCAGCATGATCTGTTAATACAATTTTCAATCAATCAATCAATCAATCAATCAATCAATCAATCAATCAATCAAGACCCGCGTCGCAGGCACTGCATTCCGTTCTCAGAATGGATTTGAGAGAGATCATCAGCAGGCTATATATGATATTCAGACTCTAGATCTATTTGCAGAGCCAGATGAGATGAGGCAACCTGTGCGATTGGCTCTTGACAACTAATTTTGCACGTACTGTATAGGCTACAGACAGTATGTGTGTATGCGCGCACTGCGGGAGGTGGCCAGAAGCGCGCAACTAGCCAACTACTATTATTACTACTATATTAATACAGTTTTATCCATGGCAAAGCGCTCCAGCGCTTGAATACGGCCGGGGGATCCGCTCTATACAATGCAGACCCACGGCTCTCGTATTATAATGAGCCCGCGAGGCGTGTTATTATTAGAGTTAATAATATTGTATGTTGTTTCCACTTCCTTTTTATTCTATTTTTACTTCTCCACTGTACTATAACTATGTCTTCTACTACCTGTACCTCCCCTCCCCCCGGCCCTCCCCATGCTGCTGAATTTATATTATTTTATGAATACAACGTTTAATGTTCGCTAACGTAGAGAAACGTCAGACGTAATTCGAGATACGTCAGACGTACTTCGAGATACTTCCGTACTTTCCGCCAATCAGCGCATTGCCCTGTCACAGGAGTAATTGTCCTGTGGCAGGGCGGAAGTTCCAATCTGGACCGAGGCTCCGAGTCTGCAGCTGGACCCTATTGGATCTCGCTGTACAGCGTTATTGAGATCAATATTGAATTTTTTCGCCATGGCATTCAAAATTCATATATACACCCATGGCCGCCTAGTTATAGTTGAAAGTGGGGGTGCAAGATTCTTTTTTATTCTTTTTTTTTTATTTTATTTTTTTTTACATTTAATGAACACCTGTATGTGCAATTTCCTGCAATATAGAGCCTTCAATCTTGACCAAAATAAAGCTGCTCTTTTCACTATAAAACTCAGTTTATATTGCAGTATGATAGCTATAATAATAATAACTTCACTGCGAGGGCTCTTTTAGCTAACGCTAGCTAGGCACGTATGATAGCCAATTACTATTATAATAATAATAATAATAACTTTCCCATCCTCCCAAAGCCCCTCCGGCCCCGTTCACATCCGCAGCGGCAGTACCAACAACAACAATTAATTGACGCTATCAATAGCCCCAGTGAGCGCGGCGGCTGGCTGAATGAATGAATGAAAACTTTATTTAACAGATTGCAGAATGGGTACAATACAGTACGGCTCAATACACACAATTGTTAAGGTGATGCAGACCAGAGAAAGACGTTTGTCTTGTTTACATCAGGGTCCATACTAGCCCCTTTCGTGACTGTGCTGCACCGAGTGAATCCACAGTCACTTGCTCCTCAATGGGAAACCAACCTAGATTTACCCTGAAGGACTGGTTCTGGCCGAACCGTTCGTTATACAAGTATCACAGAGACATTACAAATGTGCTCACAGTTGCACGAGGGTTTCGGACAGAGATACGGGATGGTGCGCAGGCGCTGTGATCACCCAACGGCGGAAATAATGCCGCTTTGAGCAGTTTATAAAAAAATATTAAAAATATTTATTAGCAACGCCGAGCTTTCAAACCATCCCGTATCTCTGTCCGAACATATACAGAAATAAATACAGTAAAAACATACATGACATCATGACATTTATGGCATAGGGACATACATGACATACAGGTATATACTGTAGTACTGTTACATTTGTGACATATACGATATGCAAATAATATACAGTACTGTTACCCAGAGATCCTAACAGAAAATATTATATATATATGATGGGGATGAGACTGTACATTAGGAGGAGGGGGGGGGGGGGGGGGACATTTACGGTGGCCAGTTTCGAATTGCAGTCTCCCGTAGGTGCTCTTTAAGAGCGGTTTTGAATGTGGGCAGGGGTAAAGTGGGTTTTAGGAGTGAGGTTAAGCAGTAGTCTGACCAGTTTGTTTTGTGATGTTTGTAATCTTGTTTTTAGTGCCTTTGAGGTGCTTTGGTACCATGAGGTGCAGGCAGGGCCGCCTGGGAGAAATGCGAGGCCCTGTGCGAGATTTAACGCGAGCCCCCCCCCCCAAAAGGTAAATTTTTTTTTTTATTTTTTATTTTTTTTATACAGTCAACATATTCTTAAATAATAGCGCTGCCCGAGGCGGGGCATGATACAGTCAACATATAGCAAAAGAGAGAGCGAGAGAGAGCTCCCGTTCTACAGTCAATATACAGTGTACAGAGAGAGAGAGAGAGAGACATCAGCTAAATAGGCTAGCCAGATACTGTGACACCAGGCCACACACAGCTTTGGCCAACGGCCCAACGCTACCCAAGCTACACAAACGACCATTCACACACAGCACATGTCGTATCTCCAAATGTTGTGAAGTAGCATATGTTTTGCCTGGAAAAAAACATCGTTATTAACAAAACATTCGGGAGGGGAAGGAAGGAAGAGTGGGGTAATGTCATGACATTTTCATTAATCTTACCTGCACAAAAGGAACGCAGGGCGAAAGGCCGCAACACAGGTCTCCACGTTGACGAAAGGCCTCTCGCTGTCGGGACAAATAAGCTATGGCCAGAGCCTTGTCATGGTGCAGGCCCGACTACATCTTCTGTCAAAGATGATGTCGTAGTCAGAGTGCCAGGGCCTGCTATTCTCAAGGCTAACTGATAGCATCAAACGAACGTTCCCAGCTGACGCTAAACAGCTAACTGGCTAACAGTTAGCTCAATCAGGCACCTGGCTGTATGTAGCCGCATAGCTTGCTTCTGTGTTAGCTAACAGCTAACAAGCTATGCGGCTACATACAGCCAGGTGCTCTCACCAGGCACACACCGTTAGCTACTAGTAGTACTATATTAGCTAGTCGACCAGTTTGGCTCCAGAGAGAGAGAAAGAGAGATAGGTCAGGTCCACGGCGGGAATATAATCATAGGTTGACTCACCATAACGCAGTATCAACGCGGCGCCAATGGTAAAGTTGGAAGGAGACTTTCTTGGCCCACAGTGTAATTTCTTCTTCTTCTTCTTCGAGTACTTTCCGGCAGACTGGACACCTTTCGGCGTATTGCTGCCTAACAGATTTATCTGCTCACAAGTTCTCTTCTCCTTCTTTTGAAAAGACATCCACTCGCCTCGCTCCTCTGAATAGCGCTGAATTAGATCATCCGGGTACCTCGTGTGTCCGAGAAGAGCCCGGAAACACTATCCTAAAATCTGTAGAGCAGCAAATCCGCAGAAACCGGAAAACTGCAGTCTGCAGAGCCGCAGAGGCAGGAAGTCAGACACATTCTACAAACGTGTCTAATGTGAAATATATAAGCATATAAGCAAAACTAGATTTTTTTTTGCGTGGCCCCCCTTCCCGCGAGGCCCTGTGCGACCGCACTGCTCGCACACCCCCTGAGGCGGCCCTGGGTGCAGGCATAGTCGTAGTACCCTTGAATGAGTACTGAGAGTACCCATGATTTTTGCCATTTTGTTATCGTGAAATTGGTATTAAATTTAATTCTGATTGGCATTAAAAAGTCTTAAAGCCTTAAATCTGACTGGGCTAAACCCTGGTTATTTTCAGCCCAATTTATTCATTTCACTGCAAACCATCTGATCAATATATCACCCATACTACATAAAGCATTTACTGACGATCACGTAATTATAAACGCCGCCCCCCCCCCTTTCCTCCGTGCATGATGACGCATAACGTATACGATCATATACAGTTGAATTTTTTAATATAGCGTGTCTAGGGAATAAACGGCAATCGATGCATTTAGGTCTATAACTCACGTTCTAGGAATTACTACAGAAAATGATAAAACATACTTATATTCTAGAAGGTATTTTTGTATTTTTGTATGAATGAAAAAGTATAACATTCCTACATCCTGAACAATAGATAATCGATGTTGAATGCAGGCATTAAAGTGTTCCGTCTCAAGACGGATTTCCGTCAATTTGATTGGGGAGATCCGTCAATTTGATTCGCAGTCTAACGGAATTGACTACCTGGTATAATATGATTTGTAGATGCATACAGATTGAAACAAAATTGAGCCAATCAGAAGCGCCAAATATCATGAAAAGGGAATTTTTTCTACCGAGGCGGCGCCAAGCAGTCATCACTCAGGGACTCGAGTGGTTGCAGCTGGAGGCTATTGGGCGAGTGACATTTGCGAGGTCTGTCCGCCACATGGCAGGGTAACAAAATAGTTGTGTCCCCTGCTGTGGTTGTGAGTATAGTATACGTTTATTAGCTTAACTCCGTAGCAACATCACACAGGTGTATCTGTAGACAGTCTCCTCCCCACCGTATATATCTTTTTTCCTACCACCCACCCCCTCCTAATGTACAGTCCCGGACTTTCCAGTGAATCATAGTGTCCTTTTTTTTTCATTTTCCCAGATGCACCATGCACCAAGGATCCAGCTGATTACTGCCAATCTGGAGGATTGTTCCTTATCTGCTCTTCACTTGTGCCACTGATTCATTGACCTTTTGTGGTGTGGTATGTTTTGATTTTTACTTAGTAATACACTGTATAGTTGGGATTCTGAATTAAACAGTATAATGTTCACATATATTATGGAGCCCCCAGGGGTCGGGAGAATATTGTGGAAAACAATATAAAACTGAAATGGTAAAGCTAAAAAACTGTAGACCTGACCACAACCCCCTCGGTTCAACAGCACAATATGTTGCTTTCTCCGCTTTTAAAAGTTGAAATCATCTGATGACATTGAAGGGATAGTTCAGAATTGTGGACATAAAGTTTAATTTACTACTTGGCCATTATGTTATGTTCAATGGACTGCACTTATATAGTAATAGCGCTTTTATCCAAAGCGCGTATGGCCTCTCATTCACCTATTCACACACATTCACACACCAATGGTGGCAGCTGCCATGCATATTGATCCATAAATAGTGTTTAGATTGTACTTCTATAGGTTTTTTACTTTACATACTGTATTTAAACATTACATTTGAACAAACACTGCAAGCTAAAGTTTTAAATCATTTGAATCTGTTTTATACAGTACACTTGCTTCCAAAATAAAGCAGTTTTACAATCCTGAGCGTTTGTTAACACTTGAAGCTTTTTGTTTCTAACAATCTGTACAATAAAAGTGTCTGTCTGAATAACTTTTAGTGGTGCCAATTTATTGAAGGAGTTTGATTGTAACAATTTAGGAAAGATCTGTAAAATAACAGTGTTTCTCTGCTGAGTTTTTAGTGGCATAACTTTATTGAAGGGGTTTGATTGTAATAAGTTAGGAAAAACCGGCCAAATAACAGTGTTTCACTGTGTTTCATCGTAATAATTTTGGAAAAACTTGTGGAATAACAGTGTTTCACTGCTGAACTTTAAGTTCTGTCACTTTATTGAAGGAGTTTGATTGTAACAATTTTGGAAAAACCTGTAAAATAACAGTGTTTCACTGCTGAACTAAGTTCTCTCACTTTATTGAAGGAGTTTGATTGTAATAATTTTGGAAAAACCTGCCAAATAACAGTGTTTCACTGTTATGTCACTTAATTGAAGGTGTTTCATCGTAATAATTTTGGAAAAACTTGTGAAATAACAGTGTTTCACTGCTGAACTTTGAGTTATGTCACTTAATTGAAGGAGTTTGATTGTAATAATTATGGGAAAACCTGTAAAATAACAGTGTTTCACTGCTGAACTTTAAGTTCTGTCACTTTATTGAAGGAGTTTGATCGTAATAATTGAGGAAAAACCTGTGAAATAACAGTGTTTCACTGCTGAACTTTGAGTTCTGTCACTTAATTGAAGGAGTTTGATTGTAATAATTATGGGAAAACCTGTGAAATAACAGTGTTTCACTGCTGAACTTTGAGTTCTGTCACTTAATTGAAGGAGTTTGATAGTAATAATTATGGGAAAACCTGTAAAATAACAGTGTTTCACTGCTGAACTTTAAGTTCTGTCACTTAATTGAAGGAGTTTGATTGTAATAATTATGGAAAAACCTGTGAAATAACAGTGTTTCACTGCTGAACTTTGAGTTCTGTCACTTAATTGAAGGAGTTTGATTGTAATAATTATGGGAAAACCTGTGAAATAACAGTGTTTCACTGCTGAACTTTGAGTTCTGTCACTTAATTGAAGGAGTTTGATTGTAATAATTATGGGAAAACATGTAAAATAACAGTGTTTCACTGCTGAACTTTAAGTTCTGTCACTTTATTGAAGGAGTTTGATCGTAATAATTTAGGAAAAACCTGTGAAATAACAGTGTTTCACTGCTGAACTTTGAGTACTGTCACTTAATTGAAGGAGTTTGATTGTAATAATTATGGGAAAACATGTAAAATAACAGTGTTTCACTGCTGAACTTTAAGTTCTGTCACTTTATTGAAGGAGTTTGATCGTAATCATTTAGGAAAAACCTGTGAAATAACAGTGTTTCACTGCTGAACTTTGAGTGCTGTCACTTAATTGAAGGAGTTTGATTGTAATAATTATGGGAAAACATGTAAAATAACAGTGTTTCACTGCTGAACTTTAAGTTCTGTCACTTTATTGAAGGAGTTTGATCGTAATCATTTAGGAAAAACCTGTGAAATAACAGTGTTTCACTGCTGAACTTTGAGTTCTGTCACTTAATTGAAGGAGTTTGATTGTAATAATTATGGGAAAACATGTAAAATAACAGTGTTTCACTGCTGAACTTTAAGTTCTGTCACTTTATTGAAGGAGTTTGATCGTAATCATTTAGGAAAAACCTGTGAAATAACAGTGTTTCACTGCTGAACTTTGAGTGCTGTCACTTAATTGAAGGAGTTTGATTGTATTAATTCTGGGAAAACATGTAAAATAACAGTGTTTCACTGCTGAACTTTAAGTTCTGTCACTTTATTGAAGGAGTTTGATCATAATAATTTAGGAAAAACCTGTGAAATAACAGTGTTTCACTGCTTAACTTTAAGTTCTGTCACTTTATTGAAGGAGTTTGATCGTAATAATTTAGGAAAGACCTGTGAAATAACAGTGTTTCACTGCTGAACTTACTTAATTGAAGGAGTTTCATCGTAAATGTAGGGAAAACCTGTGAAATAACAGTGTTTCACTGCTGCACTTTAAGTTCTGTCACTTTATTGAAGGTGTTTGATCATAATAATGTAGGAAAAAACCTGTAAAATAACAGTGTTTCACTGCTGAACCTAACCTGTCAATTAACGTTAGGTTATGACTATAACCAAGTTCTGTTAGTTAGGGGCGATGCTTGGCATCACACTGCACTATCTCGCGTACGTGCACGCGTACTGAATAAACCACAAATGTACCTCTAATACCAGTATTAGTCTGACCACACCCCTCATCATCTTACCTTCATAAGCAGGTGTGTGGTCACCTGCTCTCCTCCTTCCCAAGCTTTCACCACAAGGTGAGGTCAAGGGCTGCAGCGGCCGTCTGATGCCAAGCATCGCCCCTAACTAACAGAACTTGGTTATAGTCATAACCTAACGTTCTGTATCGTTAGTGGCTTAGCTTGGCATCACACTGCACAAGGGAGGCCAAGCGGAGCCACTGGCTGACAAATACACCCCGCTGACAGCCCCCCAAAACCATCAGAACAGGGAGGGCCGAGCCCCCCCGACCCCCCTAATGGAGGGTATCCCCCCTATTAGAGGCTTCACGGGAAGGCGACGGACCCGACCGTGCGAAGAGGCACTCAAGCAACTTAACGCACAGGGTGAGCAGACCGTGGCTTGACCCCACGACTACACACACGCACAACCCGCATGCCACCCGGGAACGAACGGAGGAACAACCTCGTTACTGCCCCCAGAATCACGGGGTCAAGGGCAAACCCAACCCCGTGGCAAGGCCGTAGCAGCGGAGCGCGAAGGAAGACCCAGACCCACCAAAAGGACTGGACTCCCTGGAATGGGGGCCCGGAGAAGTCCATGATGCCAGCATCAAGACCCCACCAGGTGGGCACGTAGTGCCCCGCCCCCCACATCGCCAGCGTATTCGGACAAAGGCCCCCCAGTTACTGCACCTGGTAATCCCAGGCGGTATCCCAACCAAGTACTAACCAGGCCAGAACCTGCTTAGCTTCCGAGATCGGACGAGATCGGGCGTGTTCAGGTCGGTATGACCGTAAGCCGAGCGGGCCCCGTCCCCCCAACAGTACACCGCCTGGCACACTAACCCTGCAGAACAGACAGTCAGCATGGCCGTAAGCACACAAAAAAGGTTAACCAACGGAAGCAGGCAGCGCACCGGGGAAAAACCAGGCAACAGGCTGTTAACCCTAGCCTGGAGACTGCGGACGAGACAAGCGCCAGAGGGGACAGCTGAACACAGCCGCCCCGGCGGAAGGAGCGTAAGCTGGCGGTGTTGCATGACCAAGCCTCCATTTAAAAACCCCCACCCAGAGGGGTCGAGGCAGAGAAGGCTGACACGATTGGCAGACATCATGAACGTGCAGGGGCACCCTCAAACGGTGAACCCGGGAGTTGACACTGCTCCAACACACCAGGGAATCAACCACCTCGGTGTTACCCAATGCGGTGGTTGTTCCTATAACCCCTCAAGAAAAAACTCCAAAACACACCTGCGGGTATACACCGGCTATACCGCAGTACAAGTGTTTCAGTTTCCAAAAAGGGTTAACCCAGGCCTACGGGTCGCAAACATCACTTCGGACCGGGCCTGGCGGTACGGGAAGCACAGGGTCACCAGAGGAGGTCAAAAAACCACCCCCACAGGCCCCTCTTTGCCATGCGTGAGAGAGGAGCGAAAAATAATGGAGAACCAGCCCCTAAGCACACCGTACCTGGTATTCCCCGGCGGTCTCCCAACCAAGTACTAACCAGGACCAACCTGTGTAGCGGCCGAGATCCGACGAGATCGAGCGCGTACAGAATGGCATGGCTGTAAGCCATGACGACAGTGCTGAGTAAAAACATACCCAACCAGGGTCTCCATAGCGCTTAACCCTGTGACACCCAGACCGACCTGGCATTTTTCCCCTTGAAAAAAGCCCAAGTCCCTCAGGGTACCAGAACAGCAGATCTGCATCCCCGGCGGACAACGGGTTCAACTGATCTGGACCAGCGTGACCAGAACCAGTCCCGTGCCCTAACCACGCCGACATGCCTACTCCAGGAGAAGGGCAGATATGCGTGTTGATCTTAACATGAAAAGAAGGCGCCACCCAGACGTTCGGACGAACCGCGCCTGGTGGCCCACCCCAAGGGCGTGAGACCCCACCACATATGTTCAGATCCATCCCGTCATCATCCCCCAGACATGAACGAGAATCCGTCGACAACCCACCCAGGTCATGGGATGTGGTCGTCGGAAGAGGAAAAACCCCCCTCTCAGTTGCTTTATAAAAACGCTGTTTCAACCACAAGCAACCAAGGCGTGCCAGTCAATCGCCTGTTTACAGCGAGCTAGCACTATACGTGCGTCGGGACACACCCCCATCAATGAACAGGCTATTTAGACCTGTCATTGACTCCCCAAGGCGCCCAGGGGAACGACAAGAGGGGTGTGACACTCCCTAACTCCAACACTTCTGGAATAGAAAGAAGGAAGTATCAACAGTATGTATCCCAGTCTACACAGCCGGGGTAATTTTTTTTTACATTTTTACATCCCACCACCCTCCCATAGGAAAGAGACGGGGATCCCCAGAGAGACTTCCCACGCGAGCTGTACAGATTGAAAAGAATATATTGCACCTTGAGCCATGTAAAAAACTGGTTTTAGGGCCTCCGGGGAAGAGGCACTGAACCCATACACACTCAATAAACGAATTGAATCGAATATACATACAATAGAAAAGGACCCTTCTAGAGGGTCCACTCACTTTGACAATCTGAGGAGGAAGGCTCTGTACTCTGATGGAGGCTTCCTCACATGGAAGAAGGAGTCCGAACTCACAGAAGGCCTGAATAGGCGCTTGGTGAGGAGGAGCCCTGACCACCCCCCTGAAAACAGATCCATCACATGGACCTGAACAGCACACGGAAGTCCTACCAACAGAGACGCGCACGGTGACGTACTCTATGGCGGGGGAATTCCTGCGGTGCACACGCCCAATATACCAGGCCGTGGGACAGGAGGATGAAAAAGTCCCCAGGGAACCGGGGGGGAAAACACAATCCTCCTATTTTACCCTCAATACGGCCAGTTAAAACAGGAAAACCTGTTAATGTGTGAACACACTGTTCATTGTCATTACAGTCTGAGAAAGAACATTCTTTTACTCACTTGTCACCAAGCATAGCTTCATAGGTTAGTTGCCTTAGTAGTGAGTACACGGTACACATAAACACCATGATGTTTCTCACACAACAACCAGATCATTACATCCCGTTTGCACGGAGAAGCTAACTGCCAGTGACAAAAACAGCTCACACATAACCCGCAACGTATCCTAAATGCATTGTAGCAACACACGTTTTGGGAAAAACACCGTTATTCACAATACATTTAGCAAAGTAAAACCAGAAGACGTGTTATGAGGTCTGGTCAACCCCGTTCCTACCCGGAACGCAGATCAGCGAAGTGCAGTCTCAAGACACCGTAGAAACACAGCCGTCCTGTGTTGTTCGATCCGGGCAGCGTCGCCGCTCTACCCGTCGCAACGGTCCCTTTGTTGATGCAATCCTTGCCGTCCTGGCTCAGGGCAGGGTCGACGAAAACATCCCCTGTCAAGGATGACGTCGTGGTCAAGAGTGTAAAACATGTTAAAATCAAAGCACGTTCAACAGAATAGCATCAAGCTAACGATCAGAAGCGAGCTCACGGCGGTGCGCGAGAAGCTAAGCTACCCCGCGCCAGGCCATGGCCATAGCAGCAAGCTAACGTTACCTAGCGACCACGACATGCTAGCCCCGCAGCTAACAGCTGACTGGCTAATGGTAGGCCCTAAGCAGGCCATGCAGCGATCCAGCAGGCTAACGCAGCAGTTAACAGCTGACTGGCTAACCGTAAGCTATGAACATGTAAACAATGACATAACACTCACCCAGACAGGCCGCCGTTCTGAACCTCTCCTCACTTTTTAAGAGAAAAGAGAAAACAAGATGTCAACACCGCTTCACAACGGTGACTTTACCACATCCGACGGAAATCAGCACAGTACCAACTGGCCTGTGTAGCTGACTTTGAACATGAATCTGCCGCTATCGCACATTACATGCACATATCCCCTCGTGAAGGAATACTCTCATTTGGATATGAAAGATGGGGCCTTAACACGGTGACAGAGAGAATCCACTCGTCCAGAACACACAGGGATCACCAGTGTCAATGGTCGCGGCCCACTAGTTAAAACTATAATGGTCTCCAGACCAAGGCCTTCTGTCGCCTAGGTGGCTGAACAAAGGACCCTAGCCTGGGGCCGGTTTCCATAAACTTTGTCAAGTAGCCCCCATAGCACTAACAGACAAGTGGAGCCCGCCAGCAAACACTACTCACCCAACCTGGAACGCACCGCTTCTCACAACAGCGGCATGTCCGACAGTTCAGCTGTGGCCTGACAGGTTCCACCCCAACAAACACAGCAAGGAACTGCAGTTGAGAAGCATGCAGCGGCGTGCTCCCAATACGAAAACCGGTGGAGGGTTTTTAGAATGATCATCATCTTCTAGACACTCCAGTACGAAGACAATATCGCCGTATTTTCCCGAAAAATAGTGAGAGAGAAAATAAAGATATGATGTCAACGTATCCTTGTTTCCCAAAGCTGTTCCTAATCCAATTTCTTCCATCATGGTGTCAAGTGTGGGGATCTACCGAGGCACTTCTTCCTTGTGGTGAAAGCGAGAAGGAGGAGAGCAGGTGACCACACACCTGCTTATGAAGGTAAGCTGATGAGGGGTGTGGTCAGACTAATACTGGTATTAGAGGTACATTTGTGGTTTATTCAGTACGCGTGCACGTACGCGAGATAGTGCAGTGTGATGCCAAGCTAAGCCACTAACGATACAGAACAGTGGTTCTCTGTTCTCTGGTTCTCAAATAATAAACAGAATTATCTGTAAATTTATTGCTTTTCCACTTTATTTTAATTAGGGTATTTCAATGTAAATTCTACAGAAAATCTCTGGCGCCAAGCTGCCGGACTTCTACCGTTTTTTTACCGATTTTTTTCTTACAGTGTAGACAACTAGAGGTTCACGTTCAGATTCCTTTATTGTCACGTCATTCTGTACCTTTTACAGCAAAAGAAATATAGTGGAATTCACTTCGTTGTGGTTCCTAGACCGCAGCAGCATCCGATATAATAGAAATAAACTAAAATAAAAATAGCATAGAATAAAAAAAAAAGATAAAATAACAGCAAGATGACTATATACAGTTATAAAGAAGTGTGCAGTGTGCAGATAATAGGATGCAGATATTACACTATATAAAATATAAATAACTAAATGGCTATGTACAGTTCCAACAAGAAAAATGCATGTTATGTGCAATAGAGCAGTGGTTCTCAACCTTTTTACACCAAGTACCACCTGAGAACGTAGCTGGCTCTCCAAGTACCACCATATGACCGACGTTAAAATACAGTCTATTCAGCTATGCACAGTTCACGCAGGAGGCAAATGTATTCCTAATACCATTATTTATTGTTAACTTTTGTCAGACACAGCCACAATGTACAAAGGGATAGCACTATAACTAGCAAACTCTTCCACACAACTTATACAATGCAAGGGGTATTGAGAACATAATAACTAACATTATCACATAGCAAGTGAGAAAATTAAGAACAACTGATTTCAGCAAATGTACTTAATTCTCTCTCTCTCTCTCTCTCTCTCTCTCTCTCTCTCTCTCTCTCTCTCTCTCTCTCTCTCTCTCTCTCTCTCTCACACAGCAAGCAAGTGTCCTTCATTCTTTCTCTCTCACACTCACACACACACACACACACACACACACACACACACACACACACACACACACACACACACACACACACACACACACACACACACACACACACACACACACACACACACACACACACACACACATTCTGGTGCAGGAATCTTTGAATTTTTACCCTTTAAATGCCAGTGTTTGTGATGGGCATCACAAATTATTGTAAAAAATTACATTTTCGAATTGTAACCCTTTAAATGCCAGTTTGTGTGATGGCATCACAAATTATTGTTAAAAACACACACAAAAAGTAAAATATTTTCAATATATCAAATGCAAAGTACATTTTTCTGGGGGGGATTATTACAGGCTAGGCATGTGTCAATGATTAGCAACAACACAGATTTTAATGGATTTTTTGTTTTTTGTAATGTCAGATTTAACAACAACTCTTTTCAGAAAAGTGGGAGTATTTCATTTTTTATCTGACATTACAAAAAAATCAAAAAATCAAAATGGTTATGATCAGGGCTGAAGTTGAATAAAAGATGTATGACTGTTTAGACTGCATTAATCTCTGTCACAGTGATCTCCTGGTTGTTCCCCACTTAGGTTATCTAACTATCGCGCCGCCGCAACTAGAAACACTGGCCTGCTTCTAAGTTCAGTGGCCTGACTGCAAAAAAGATTTAAATAAAAAAATTATAATATTTTTTTATTTAATTTTTTTTTCAAGTACCACCAGCAGTACCACCAAGTACCACTAGTGGTACGTGTACCACAGGTTGAGAACCACTGCAATAGAGTATACTGTACATCAATTTCAACAGTGGACTCTTCAGGAGTGTTTGAGTACAGGTAGGGTAGAGGGAAGAACAACACGTTCAGGGCAGACAACTAAATGGTAAATGGTGTATTTATATATAACAGCTTTTATCCAAAGCGCTTTACAATTTGTTCCTCCCATTTTGACCCGTTCACTCACACATTCACACAGGCGAGGTGCCGCCCTGCTCATCGGGAGCGGTTAGGGGGTTAAGTGTCTCGCTCAAGGACACTTCGACACGCTGCCCAGGAACCTCCATATAGGGAGGTGTAGCGGCTACGTCATTGGTGTTTCCCGCGCAGTCCACCCTCCTTGAAATTGCCATGTATTTCCAATGGACCCATTTCTAAATCGTCTCGTTTAAAACAAATAAAGCATGAACATTAGCATGGTGTACCTTTCTGTGTGTATCGACAATCTATAGCTCAGCAATGAAAGATTCGCAATTAATCGTAAAAGTAGAAAAATAACAACGTTTATGTTTTCGTTCACTGAGGAACTACACTTCATGTTGGCGCTGCTGACTGACGTTACCACAGAAGAGACTCTTGGCTTTAGCAAAGTATGCTGCCAGGGAACTTATGGACACGACAGTAGACATTGCTAACGTCTAGTACGTTTAGCCAGGGGTGTAAAAAGCACCCAGAAAGTATGGGTACCGTCTCAAAATCGGACTCAAGTAAAAGTCAGAGTATCTGGCTAAAAACACACTTGAGTAAAAGTAAAAAAAGTTTCTACTTTTAAATGTACTTTAAAAAGCACTAAAACGTTTTTTTTCTCTGAAATGTAATTCAGTAAAGTATACAAACCTAAAATAATAGTAAAATCCCCCAAAAAAGTACATAAGTATTGTAACAAGGTACAATTACTGAAGTACTTTACACCCCTGGGTATATCTATAGAGTATACCGTACTGTATATCCATTTCAGCGGCCTTTGTTCGCTCTCATGTTGTTTTAACGTGTTGTTCATGTAAGGCTGAGACCCAGCCGCCTCCCTCTTGATCCCAGCGGCCCCTGGAAGACATTGTGAACGGGGGGGGGGGAACCTGAGAATGTCAAGCGGCCCGACGTTTATTCCCCTTTTTGTTGTTCTCCTCCCACTCCCCCAGCGGCTCTGGAGTCCGGCGGAGAGCGGAAGGTTGTCTCCATGGATGCGCAGGGAGGGTTATTTATAGCGCGGCGATGACGCAGGGCGGCCTCACGACGTACGCCACCTGGCAGGACCCCTCCAGCCCCGGAGCTCCCCCGCCGGCCCCCCGACGACCGGGGGATGCTGTTGCCACGGGAACTGGATCATGTTGACATCATCACGGGGCCCCCTCTGGAAACGCCTTCCATGGCGACGGAAGGATTTGTGTTTTCCATTGACGTGGCGTTTCGTCAGCCCTCTCGTAACCACGGTGAGTCACCGCCGCGGGCCTGCCCGGTGACATGGCTGCGTTGTCGGGTAAAGTCTATAGGGACATAAATTTAAATGGGTTTAAGATATTCCTTTATTGATCCCCTTGGGGGAAAATCAGGCATCATAACAGCATGGCGGAGGGGGGGGGGGGGGGGGGGGGGGGGGGGGCGGGACGGTACAGGTACATGGTGATAGTAGAAGACATAATACAGGTCATAAAATTGTAATACAGTAGAAAGGTCAAAAATAAAAACAATATAAACAATATGACTCTTGACTTGAGTAAGCAGTGTAAGTCAAGGTGCAGATGACGGTCTGTGGGCCTGATCAGTTATATTTGCATAACAATAAATATAGTTACGATAGACACTATAATCTAAATATATACTATGAGTAAGTAAGTATACAGTATACACAGATATATATATGATTAGACATTCCTAGTAGTCCTGGTAGTTTGTAGTTCTCCGGCTGCTGGCAGCGGTCCCTGCCCACTGTTGTGGAGCCTGATGGCTGCTGGCAGCGGGCCCTGCCCACTGTTGTGGAGCCTGATGGCTGCTGGCAGCGGGCCCTGCCCACTGTTGTGGAGCCTGATGGCTGCTGGCAGCGGTCCCTGCCCACTGTTGTGGAGCCTGATGGCTACTGGCAGCGGGCCCTGCCCACTGTTGTGGAGCCTGATGCTCCCTGCCCACTGTTGTGGAGCCTGATGGCCGCTGGCAGCGCTCCCTGCCCACTGTTGTGGAGCCTGATGGTCCCTGCCCACTGTTGTGGAGCCTGATGGCCGCTGGCAGCGCTCCCTGCCCACTGTTGTGGAGCCTGATGGTCCCTGCCCACTGTTGTGGAGCCTGATGGCTGCTGGCAGCGCTCCCTGCCCACTGTTGTGGAGCCTGATGGCCGCTGGCAGCGCTCCCTGCCCACTGTTGTGGAGCCTGATGGCTGCTGGCAGCGGGCCCTGCCCACTGTTGTGGAGCCTGATGGCCGCTGGCAGCGCTCCCTGCCCACTGTTGTGGAGCCTGATGGCCGCTGGCAGCGCTCCCTGCCCACTGTTGTGGAGCCTGATGGCTGCTGGCAGCGGGCCCTGCCCACTGTTGTGGAGCCTGATGGCCGCTGGTACGAAGGACTGGCCGAGGCGGTTAGTTGAGTGTTGTTGAGTGTGTTGAGTGTTAATCAGTGCTCTATATCATCATTAAGGTTAACATTAAGTTAAATTATGACACCACATCAAAATGTAAATCTCCAACAGATCTGTAATTCTATTCCATTCATATAGGCAACATGCATAGCAATAGTTTTAATAACCATTTTCCTCTCATAATTATATAAGAGCGCTATACAAGAATGCTGCCGTCTTTATGAGATTGTAGCAGTCTGGAAAATATGGTATATTATTCAGAACTGCTGACTGTGTTTATATCCCTTTTTGTACACAAAGACATTCTAACTAGTGTCATTGATTCACACGAACAATGACACAAACGTCCCCGTCCAAAGAGCATGTGAATACGGATCATAAATGACAGTATTGATTCATATTTTACAGTGCGTCTCCCCGTGTGACTGGCAGGCGGGACCAGCAGGGGGCAGTAGCAGGCAGAGAGTGGCGGAGAGAGCTGAGAGATGATAAAGGGAGGAGTGCAGCGGAAGTCGTTCTCTTCGGCCCGGCCGTGAACTTGACAACGAGAGGACACAGCTAACGGGAGCTCTAGACAGCCCCGTTGCTGACGTTTATGCCGGAGTGCCCCGGGAGAGGACAACGGGTGATAGGAAGTACTGGCTAGTGGATACGATATCCTAGCAGTACCAGTGTTATGATATGAACAATAAGTGCAGAGTCAGGCACTAACAGTCGAGTTATACCTAGTTACAGTGAGCGGTATAGGTAGCGTGCGGCTAAGGATCACAGTAGCATTGCTCGTGTTATACCTAGTTACAGTGACGGTATAGTCTGCGTGCCAGAGACGTGCGGGACCTCCAAGCAGTCTGCCCGGGCGTCCACAGCTGTTTGCACCGGAGAGCAGCAGCACACCTGCTCCAGGCTGCCTGCAGGACACGGGGAGTTCTTTACCACCAGCAGAGGTCGTCATCGCCGGCACCAGCTCAGCCAGCGCTGTCTCTCTGCTAGCTCCGCCTGCTGACATCCTAGCGAGAGCGTTCGACGCCATCTTGCTTCCCGGACAACAGTGGAGTGGCGAGGCGGCCATTTCGGATGAGTACAAACGAGCATTGATGCTCCCGACTCCATATACAGTATACAGTGTGGTGCTGCCCGCGGGCGAAGTTAACGTTGTTAACCACAGTTCAATAGGGGTACCCCAGACAATATATACCGGTATTAGCATAGGACTTTTGCAAGGTATTTTGTGGGCTCACTCTTTTATTTTATTCCTTTTCTTTGAGCGTGATAAGGCGTGTATTTCCTAAATAATTCCCGTTCTGTGAATCCCTTTATTCTCTTCCCTATGCTTCCCCCTTCCTTCCCCATATTCTCAACCGGGGACAGTAAGAGTGTAATTCCTTAAAGAAGGTGAATACTGTGGTCCGCCCAGACGTGGGCAGCGTTTAGTCTGGGTACCTGAGAGCACTTGGTGCCTGTGTGTGATACTGTAATTGACTTATGCTAATAATTCATGTCAGTAATTATTGTATGGATACCCATGGTGCAGTAATCACCAGCCGTAGCTTTGTTGTAACTAGGCTGAGTTACAATACAGTCATCCAGAACGGGAGCACTGTGTGTGTCTTTCATTATTTCTAACCCTAACCCTAACCCTTTGCTACGGGTAATATATGTAATCGTAACCCCTTGCTATTCTACCTTTTCCATTTCCATTGTAAGGGTTCTGGTGTCACTAAGGGAGGGTACTGCTTGCGGGGGGAACCAAGTTATTTCTCTACCATCCGGTCATTAGGTGTGGGAGGGAAAAAGGGGCAACTGTGGAGGGTGAGGGTGTGTTGGGGAGTACTGCTGACTGCTCCAGAGAGAGGGAGGAAGACCAGAGTACCGGACCAGGTTTGTAAACCCTGGGCCTCATCCACCCCCACTGCCAGCCTCCAGTTGACGCTCCGGACCCCAAAGACGGAGGTGCAGCTGGCCAGAGTGCTACTGTGTCTCGCTACCTATTGACCGCACCCCACAGTTCCCACGAAGCAGGGATAATCCACCCTGCTACATTTGGCGTCACGAACAGGATCAACATCCTACTCCACTCCCTTGTAAGTGACGACCCAGAGACCTGAGATGTCGGACAACGACACCCCGAAGCCCGAGGCCAAAGCCGGGCCGTCCCGGGTGACGCAAGGAGGTGACTCGCCGGCCCCGCTCAAAGAGGAAGGGAGGGAAGCCGAGACGGTGCGGACCTTGACGGCCGAAATGGAGTTCCTAAAGGGTCAACTCCAAGACCAGGCGGAAGCCCTAGACCACCAACACGAACAACTGGAGCAGGCCAGGCACCGAGAGTCGCTTGCCTTGGCCCAGGCCATGATCCAACAGCTTCCCCCAGCGCCCCTCCCGGTGGTGTACGTCCAACGAGAGCGGAAGTGCAGCGAATTTGGAGGTGAACAGGAGAGGGGGGAACTGCCTGTAGAGGACTGGATCCAGGCAATGAGGGCCCATCTCCGTGCCAGTCGAGTGCCCGCGGAGGAACAAGCGGAGGTCGTACAGCTCCACCTCAAAGGCGAGGCGAAGCAGACGGTACGCTTCCTGACGGAGGGAACCGTCCCCGACACGGAAGCCTTGTTCAAGATACTCGAAGAAACCTATGGGGACAAGGTCCCGGTCAGCGTCCGCCTGGGGGAGTTCTTCGACCGAAGACAGGCCGCCGGAGAGACCGTACGCCAGTTCGCCTACGACCTGCAGGAGAGGATCCGTCGCCTACGACGTCGGGCGCCCGCGCTGGTCGCCGACGCCACCGCCCTGCTGCAGGAGCGGTTTGTGGTGGGCCTCAGGGACGATGCCCTGAGGAGAGAAATGCGGAAGTACATGAGGGAGGACGGGACGCGGCCATTTCCCCAGGTACTGCAGGCGGCGATCGATTGGACGGAGGACGAGCTAGTCCACCCCGCCGACAAGGGTCCCCCCCGGGGTTTAGTCCACGCCGCGGCTGGAGAGGGACGGGAGACCCCGCCGAGCGTTGACTCACTGCGGGAGACTATTCGGCAGATCCAGGCGGGAATGGAGCAACTAGGCGCGCGCCAGGAACAACTGGCTCAGACCTTCTCACGGGAGTGGGACGCGCCCCCGAGAGGCGCCACCGGACGGCGACGCCGAGACGACGCGACGCGAGAACCCCGCCGAGACGAAGACGGCCGGCTGATCTGCTATGCCTGCAATCAGCCGGGCCACATCAGCAGAGAATGCCCCCGCTCGGCCGGCGAGCCACGCCCCGCCTCTACTCCCAACCCCGAAGCTCCGGGCTCGTCAGGGTACCGACCCGGAGCACGAAGGACAGTCGACGCCGTCGTAACCGGAGTCGCCGGCTCGGCCGCGGAGGGCACCGAGACGCAAGACGCGCAAGGGGAATGCCTCACACTAGACGTCCAGATCGACGGGGTCGAGACCCGCTGCCTCTTCGACACCGGCGCCGAAGTCACCACCATGTACGAGAGCCACTTTCGAAGACACTTCCCGAAGTCGAAGTTGACCCCCGCCAACTGGATCACTCTCATCGCCGCCAACGGGTTGGAGATCCCAGTGGTGGGGTGTCTCTACGCCGAAGTGAAGTGCCTAGATATAACATTCACGGGGAAATGCATATTCATACTAAAAGACGACCCAGGCCGAGGGGACCTAGGAGACGCTGTCCAGGGACTGCTGGGCATGAACGTGCTCGGCGGGGTAGACGGCCTGTTCGCAGGGATCAAGGGGATGCGGCCGGTGAACCGAAGACGTGTCGAAGCTAGAAGCATCGCCATCCGCCGTGTGGTCGCCGTCCTGGCCCAAGAAGGCCGAGAGTGTACCGCCCCGGGAAAGATGGGGTACGTCAAGGTGGCCGGCAGAGAGTCTGTGGTCATTCCCCCGCACAGCAAAATGGTCGTCTCAGGCCGTTGCGCGACGACAGCGGGGATGCGGCGTCCCGTGATGCTGGAGAACACGCCGAGTGCCAACCTGCCTCCCGGACTATTGGTGGCGAACGTGGTGACCTACGCCCGACAGGGGACAGTGCCTGTGCGGGTGTTGAACCCGACCGACGTCGAGATTGTGCTCCGACCCCGGTCCAGACTGGCAGAGATTCACTGCCCCCGTCAGGTACGGCCCCAGGAGAGGGTGACCGTAGAGGAAGTAGACGGAGGCGTCCGAGTGACGGCGATTGAGACTGGAGCCAGCCCGCCAGAGGCAGAGCCGGACGGGAAGACCCACAGGCTCGCCGTGGACGTACAGGCGAACCTGCAGGATCTCACACCGGCCCAAGTGAGCCGGCTGAATCAAGTATTGGAGAAACACAAGGCGGTGTTCTCCGTTGACGACGGGGACTATGGTTACACAACCACGGTCACACACTACGTCCCCACTGGTGACGCACACCCGGTCAAGCAACGGCACCGCCGAATACCGCCCCACGTGTTCCAAGAAGTAAAGAGACACGTGCAAGATCTGGTGAACCTGGGTGTCCTGGTAGAGAGCTGCAGTCCGTGGGCGTCACCAGCCGTGATCGTCATAAAGAAAGACGGCTCCGTGCGGTTCTGCTGCGATTACCGCCGCCTAAATAACGTGACACACCGGGATGCCTACCCCCTACCTCGTATCGAGGAGTCCCTAGACGCCTTGGGGCAAGCCAAGATCTTCTCCTCGCTCGATCTCACCGCCGGCTACTTCCAGGTGGCGGTGAAAGAGGAAGACCAAGAGAAGACGGCTGTCACGACGCCCTTCGGCCTCTACCAGTGGACTCATATGCCCTTCGGACTGTGTAACGCACCAGCGACGTTCCAGCGGTTGATGACCGCCGTGCTGGGGGACCTGGCCTTCGACGTCCTACTCGTCTACCTAGACGACGTCTTGGTGTTCGCCAGCGACTTCGAGAGCCACTGTCAGAAGCTGGACCTGGTGTTTGGACGGCTTCGGGAGCATGGACTCAAGCTCAAGCCCCGGAAGTGCTTCCTTCTGAAGACCGAAGTCAAGTTCCTGGGACACGTTGTCTCCGCGGCCGGCATACAGGTCGACACCGACAAAGTGAAGGCGTTGGAGGACTGGCCGGCGCCACGCTCAGCGAAGGAAGTGAGGCAGGTGATCGGGTTCCTGTCCTATTATCGGCGGTTCGTGCCCCACTTCGCCCAGGTGGCCCAGCCACTGCACGCCCTGATGGGGAAAGAAAAAAAGGGGTTCGCCAGAGGCCGGCCCGAGGCCTTCAAGTGGACGCCGCAGTGTCAGACGGCCTTCGACCATCTGCGGCAGTGCCTCTTGACACCCCCGGTGCTGGCCTACCCCGACCTCCAGCTCCCCTTCATAGTGACCACCGACGGGAGTTACTTGTGACTGGGAGCGGTACTCAGTCAGAAACAGGAGGGCGTAGAGCGAGTCATCGCCTTTGCGAGCCGAGGCCTGCGTGGGTCCGAAAGGAATGACCAAAATTATAGTGCGTTCAAGCTGGAACTCCTCGCCCTGAAGTGGGCGGTAACCGAGAAGTTCAGAGACCTCTTGATGTACGCCCAGTTCACCGTGATCACCGACCACAACCCGTTGAGACACCTCGGCACGGCCAACCTGGGAGCAGTGGAGCAGCGGTGGAACGCTCAGCTCGCGGAGTATGACTTCGTGGTGCACTACAAACCTGGTCGACTCAACCAGAACGCAGACGCTCTGTCTCGCATGCCGATGCGATCAGAACCTGAAGTGGAAGACACTGAGAAAGACTTCCTAATGATAGCCGCGGCTGGCACCCACACCCGTCAGGGTCTCCAGGAACGGGCCGCTCCATTGTCCGTCCCCGCCCCAGTCGCCCGCGAGGGCTACGTCATGGTCCCAGCGGAGGAAGTGCGGGCCCTGCTATGCCCTGGGAGACCGACAGAGACGCGGGAGGTCTCGAGTGTCGGCGCACGACGGATAGCGGCACAGAAGGGGAACAGCGGATATGACTGGGCGGAAATGCGGCAGCTCCAGGCGGACGATCCCGAGTTGGGTCCGGTGTGGCGGGCGGTGACACAGGGGGTCCCCCCCACTAAGGTACAGCTGAAGGAAGGAGACCCGAAACTCCGCAAGTTATACGGGCAGTGGGAACGACTCCGTCTGCATCAGCAAGTGCTGTTTCGGCGCGTAAGCGATCCCCGGGATGGAGAGGAGGTTCTCCAGCTGGTGGTGCCCACAGCCCTGCGAAGGAGGATCTACGAGACCCAGCACGAAGACGCGGGACACTACGGGGGACAAGGGACGGTGGTCCTGATGAGGCGAGGTTACTACTGGATCGGAATGGCAGAAGAGGTGAAGCAATGGGTGAAGCGATGCAAGCGATGTGCATTAGCCCGCGACGTGTTCCCTAAAGCCCAGGCCCAGATGACCTGCACTAACGTGACGGCACCCATGGAGGTCCTGGCCATGGACTTCACCGTGTTGGAGAGGTCGGTGGGTGGCTACGAGAACGTACTGGTGCTGACCGATATGTTTACCAGATTCACTATTGCCGTACCGACCAAAGACCAGACTGCGAAGACCACCGCCGCTGCCATCATCAAGTACTGGTTCGTGTACTACGGTTGCCCTGCCCGACTCCATGCCGATCAAGGGCGAAATTTCGAGTCGAGCGTCATCAAGGAGCTCTGCCGACTGTATGGGATTTCAAAGAGCCGCACCACGCCCTACCATCCCCAGGGGAATGGGCAGTGCGAGAGATTCAATCGGACAATGCACGACATGCTGCGTAGTCTGCCCGCAGAGAAGAAGCGGGACTGGAAGGAGCACCTACCCGAGTTGGTACTTACATACAATTGCCACGAGCACTCCTCCACTGGATACTCTCCCTTCTACCTGCTCTTCGGGAGGGACGCTAGGATGCCCCGAGATGTCCTAGGGGGCAGAGACGTCATTGAGGAGGGGGCGGCGGACCTAGATGAGTGGGTGCAGAGTCACCACGAGCGACTAAAGGCCGCTGAGGCCACGGCGAAGCAGGCATCCCATCGACGCAAGAGAATTTACGACAGGAAGAGCAGAGGTGCACTCCTGCGGGCCGGAGACCGGGTCCTGATACGCGACCACCGAATCCGGGGCCGTAATAAGATACAAGACAAGTGGGAGCCTACGTCATATGTGGTGGTTAAGCAGAGCCACGAAGGGACGCCCGTGTTCACGGTCAGGCCCGAAGCAGGGCCTGACCGTGCTTCTGACCCGGAAGTGCGGGGGAGGGCCCCTCGACAGATCCCGGTGGCACCGCGGAGCTCGTCCGAATCAGACATCGGAGGTGCTTTCGGGCACCGGCGGGAACCGCATCCTAGGGCGTGTAACCACCCCGGTCCCCTGCGGGACGCCCCTGAGGAGGCCGTAAGCGCCGAGTCAGAGGTGGAGTCGACCCCTTCAGGAGAGGAGGGGGAAGGCGGCGGAGACGGAGTCGAAGAGGAGGCCGCGGGCGGTCCACCGATGGCCCCGGAGGGTGAGGCCGTGGTCCGTGACCCGCCGACGGACACTGAGGAATCCGACACGGAGTCGGAGGCGGGGGAGGTGGAACCCCCCAAAGTGGAGGCCGCTCGGCCCCAGAGGAGCACCAGAGGTCGGCTACCCGCTCTGTATCGCCAGGACTACGTGCTCAAGAGCGTGTTCGCGGAACAGTGTGTCCAACTCCTGAGGGAGTGTGTAAAACTGTTGGCATAATGTGTAATTGTCGACCGATGTGTGAAACTGTTGGTCTCAGGACCGTTGTCATACATGCGTGGTTTTGTTGTTAACTTGCAGAGGACTTAGCAAGTTCAAAGTGGGGGGAAATGTAGCAGTCTGGAAAATATGGTATATTATTCAGAACTGCTGACTGTGTTTATATCCCTTTTTGTACACAAAGACATTCTAACTAGTGTCATTGATTCACACGAACAATGACACAAACGTCCCCGTCCAAAGAGCATGTGAATACGGATCATAAATGACAGTATTGATTCATATTTTACAGTGCGTCTCCCCGTGTGACTGGCAGGCGGGACCAGCAGGGGGCAGTAGCAGGCAGAGAGTGGCGGAGAGAGCTGAGAGATGATAAAGGGAGGAGTGCAGCGGAAGTCGTTCTCTTCGGCCGTGAACTTGACAACGAGAGGACACAGCTAACGGGAGCTCTAGACAGCCCCGTTGCTGACGTTTATGCCGGAGTGCCCCGGGAGAGGACAACGGGTGATAGGAAGTACTGGCTAGTGGATACGATATCCTAGCAGTACCAGTGTTATGATATGAACAATAAGTGCAGAGTCAGGCACTAACAGTCGAGTTATACCTAGTTACAGTGAGCGGTATAGGTAGCGTGCGGCTAAGGATCACAGTAGCATTGCTCGTGTTATACCTAGTTACAGTGACGGTATAGTCTGCGTGCCAGAGACGTGCAGGACCTCCAAGCAGTCTGCCCGGGCGTCCACAGCTGTTTGCACCGGAGAGCAGCAGCACACCTGCTCCAGGCTGCCTGCAGGACACGGGGAGTTCTTTACCACCAGCAGAGGTCGTCATCGCCGGCACCAGCTCAGCCAGCGCTGTCTCTCTGCTAGCTCCGCCTGCTGACATCCTAGCGAGAGCGTTCGACGCCATCTTGCTTCCCGGACAACAGTGGAGTGGCGAGGCGGCCATTTCGGATGAGTACAAACGAGCATTGATGCTCCCGACTCCATATACAGTATACAGTGTGGTGCTGCCCGCGGGCGAAGTTAACGTTGTTAACCACAGTTCAATAGGGGTACCCCAGACAATATATACCGGTATTAGCATAGGACTTTTGCAAGGTATTTTGTGGGCTCACTCTTTTATTTTATTCCTTTTCTTTGAGCGTGATAAGGCGTGTATTTCCTAAATAATTCCCGTTCTGTGAATCCCTTTATTCTCTTCCCTATGCTTCCCCCTTCCTTCCCCATATTCTCAACCGGGGACAGTAAGAGTGTAATTCCTTAAAGAAGGTGAATACTGTGGTCCGCCCAGACGTGGGCAGCGTTTAGTCTGGGTACCTGAGAGCACTTGGTGCCTGTGTGTGATACTGTAATTGACTTATGCTAATAATTCATGTCAGTAATTATTGTATGGATACCCATGGTGCAGTAATCACCAGCCGTAGCTTTGTTGTAACTAGGCTGAGTTACAATACAGTCATCCAGAACGGGAGCACTGTGTGTGTCTTTCATTATTTCTAACCCTAACCCTAACCCTTTGCTATGGGTAATATATGTAATCGTAACCCCTTGCTATTCTACCTTTTCCATTTCCATTGTAAGGGTTCTGGTGTCACTAAGGGAGGGTACTGCTTGCGGGGGGAACCAAGTTATTTCTCTACCATCCGGTCATTAGGTGTGGGAGGGAAAAAGGGGCAACTGTGGAGGGTGAGGGTGTGTTGGGGAGTACTGCTGACTGCTCCAGAGAGAGGGAGGAAGACCAGAGTACCGGACCAGGTTTGTAAACCCTGGGCCTCATCCACCCCCACTGCCAGCCTCCAGTTGACGCTCCGGACCCCAAAGACGGAGGTGCAGCTGGCCAGAGTGCTACTGTGTCTCGCTACCTATTGACCGCACCCCACAGTTCCCACGAAGCAGGGATAATCCACCCTGCTACAAGATGCTTGCTTGCCATACCTGGACACATTCAGCCTGGTCTGCCTCATCCTTTAAAGTTTTCTCATGTTTGGTCTCAAAATGACGTTTAACACTCAATGTTCGACAAACAACAACAGACTGACCCTTCTGATTGGCTCTGACCCTGAAATATCACTGGTATATCAGTCAAACTACCATAAATAACAGGCTGTGCAGCCGCCAATGGCTGTGAAAGAGGTTATTATTCTGCATCATGGGGATGAGAGGACACTTCAACATATCCAAAAAGGTTCCTCTCCTACACACTTGCTAGTGTGCCATTGGTTAAGATACCGCGTGCCAATGGTGGCACTCGTGCCTAAGGTTGCTGACCGCTGGTTTATATGTTTCCAGATAAATTAACCATAAAGTTTGCTGATTGTCTGAAAATGTCTGATTGTGCTGTGGGGGGTGCTTAATGTCTGATTAAGCACCCCCCACAGCCCAAATGGAAGGATAAAAACTGCCAGTCGACCATCGACAAATTTTGGCCAATCAAAGTCGACTAAACATCATAAACGGCCCTCATTGCGGTCACAGAGGCACTTCACTTAGCAAAAGCGAAAGGCCTCTCCTCTGTCCTGATTCTCCTAGACCTATCTGCAGCCTTCGACACAGTCAACCATCAGATCATCCTCGCATCCCTTGCAGGAATGGGAGTGGCTGGGTCTGCGCTGACATGGCTGACATCATACCTCAATGACCGCTCCTACCAAGTGTCATGCTGAGGGACCCTGTCGGCCACCCGCCCCCTGCGGACGGGTGTCCCCCAGGGCTCGGTCCTAGGACCCCTTCTCTTCTCCCTCTACACGAAATCTCTGGGTAACATTATCACGTCTCATGCCTTCTCGTATCATTGCTATGCCGATGATACTCAACTCTTCCTCTCCTTCCCTCCCTCAGATATCCACGTCTCTGAGCGAATCTCGGCCTGTCTGTCCGACATCTCCGCCTGGATGATGACCAACCACCTCAAACTGAACCTAAGCAAATCAGAATGGCTCCACCTGCCGGCCAAATCCTCCCCCCTGACCGACCTTTCCATCACAGTCGAGAATGCAGCTGTGACCACGTCCCCGTCCGCCAAGAACTTTGGTGTTGTCCTCGACGACCAGTTGAACTTCTCCGCTCACATCGCAGCGACAACCAGAACCTGCAGATTCCTCCTGAGCAACGTCAGAAGGATCCGCCCCTTCCTGACAAAAGAAGCCACCCAACTCCTCGTCCAATCAACAGTCATCTCCCGCCTTGACTACAGCAATGCACTGCTTGCTGGCCTTCCGACCACTGCCACCAAGCCTCTTCAACTCATTCAGAACGCAGCCGCCCGTCTGATTTCAAACCTACCGAAGTCAGCCCATGTCACCCCACTTCTTAGGGACCTGCACTGGCTCCCCATTACTACACGAATCCGCTTCAAGGCCCTCGACCTGGCATACCGTGCGGCAAAGGGAACCGCTCCCCCCTACCTCCGGTCAATGGTCTCTCAAGACCCCTACGCTCTGCATCTTCTAGCCGTCTCAGACCCACTCCTATCCGAGCTCTGGGAGGGTCATCAAGGAGAAGCCGCCTTTTCTCAGTACTTGCCCCACAAGGGTGGAACGAACTGCCCACCACCACAGTTAGGACAGCCGAACCCGTCCAATCTTTCGCCGTCGACTAAAGACGCACTTCTTCAACCATTATCTGAAAAAATTTATAATAATAAATAAAATAAATCTAACACTAACTAACCTTACTCTCATGCACTTGTCTTAATATACTAACCTACACTGTAGCACTCAATACTTTTATGAACATTGTTACTCAGCTGATAGAGTTGTGCCCTTCCTGATGACTTGTCGTACAGAATTTGTACAGTAAGTCACTTTGGATAAAACGTCAGCTAAATTACTAAATGTAAATGTAACAAATCCTTAGTCAGGGACAGGCCTAGTACAGATATAGATATAGTATCTACTTATTGTGTAAAAGTGCTATGTGCAGGTGCAGACAGTTGTAGGTTAGGCATATATGCTGTGAGAATAAATATATATATATTAGGGATGTCCGATATTATCGGCCGATATTGGCATAAAAATGTGATATCGGAAAATATCTGTATCGGTTAAAAAAAAAATATATAATAACCTTTATTTACCCAGGCAAGCAAGTAAGAACAAATTATTATTTTATTTATTGTCAAAGTATGCATAATGTTGTGTTAATTACACGACAAGAGATATGTAATGTTAATTACCTGAAATGATTCCGTTTTTGGGGGGGGGGGACCCTGCATATATCGGTATCGGTTGATATCGGTATCGGAAATTAAGAGTTGGACAATATCGGTATATCGGTATCGGTAAAAAAGCCAATATCAAACATCCCTAATATATATATATGGTATATACAGCCTTATTGTACATTATTGTGCATGCTATCATACAGATATACTGTAGCAAATAGCAATAAAAGTGTGGATAGTGATGGCATCCCAATCGAGTTTTACCAAACATTTTATAAAAACTAATATATAAAAAAGAATGATTGTAGTATTGTAACGTCTTTGGTTCTCAGGCGACCAAAGTCTATCATTATAAGTCTTCAACTTGTGCAGAACTGAACACAGCTGCCAGGATCGTGACCAAAACCAGAATGTTCCATCACTGCGCCCATTCTGTCCTCCCTGCGTTGGCTCCTGATGCAGGCCAGATCTGACTTTAAAGTGCTTGCTGATCACATGAAATATTGCATGGGTTTTGCACCCCTGTAATTTAGAAGACCTCATCACACGATATTCCCCGGTACGCATCCTCCACTCACAAGAGGCTGATTACCTACCTAGGGTTAAAAAGAAATCAGTGGGCCAAGAGAACCTTCTACTACTCCCCTCTCTGTGGAATAAGCTTCCTGCTGTAATCAGGGAGGCAAACTCCTTAGATGTTGACTCTTCTACCGATCTATTCTCCCTCTCTCTCTCTCTCTTTCTATCTATCTCTCTCTCCCCATCCCTCCCTCTCTCTCTCCCCCTCCCTCTCTCTCTCTCTCTCTCCCCCTCTCTTTCTCTCTCTCTCTCGTGGTCCTAGCCCCGCTGAGTCTGGTATAAACCTTTTAGAGGAGGTTTAGTTGATGTGTTGTTAGTTTAGGGCTGAGCTGATGGGAACACGGTTTAGGGTTGTTCTTGCCTTTCCTGTGAGTGGGTGTGTTTCTGTGAGTGAGTTGTGTTTTTTTTCCTTGTGTGTCTGGTGGTGTGTCTGTAAATGGACTGCATTTATATAGCAGCTTTTATCCAAAGCACTTTACAATTGTGTTCCTCACATTCACCCATTCACACACCGACGGCGGAGCAAGGTGCTGAGAGGCTCATCGGGAGCAGTTGGGGGTTAAGTGTTTTTGCTCACGGACACTTCGACACGCTGCCCGGGAGGAGCAGGACTCAAACCGGGAACCTTCCGATCACCAGACAACCGTTGTACCTCCAGTCCTGAGCCCTGGTGTCTGTGTTTTGGTAGCCTCGTGTAGCCACACCCTCTCTCCACACCAGTGGTTCAGTGTGGGGTGCGGGTGTACTGCAAAGGTGCCAAATTATTAGGCTAATTGTTATTATTTTAATGAAAATAAATCTCCTATCCTACTGTAGGCCTACAACTATTTCTAATTAGGCCTAATTATTTCACAGTGGCACAGGATAATTTGCCATGCTTTTTTTAATTTTCAAATAAATTATAAAACTATAATTGTGTCTTTGTGTCTTGTTATGTTAATCTTGTTTCGTTAGTAGTAGTAGTAGTAGTAGTAGTAGTAGTAGTAGTAGTAGTAGTAGTAGTAGTAGTAGTAGTAGTAGTAGTAGTAGTAGTAGTAGAAGAGGAAATGGCATGTTTGTTGCCTAAAATGTATTCTAGCCTACATCTAGGTGGGGACCAGGTTAGGTGGGGCTCGAAAATATTTTCAACTACCCAAGTAGGGCCTGATTGAAACATCAAATCAAATCAAATTAATTTGTAAAGCCCGAAATCACAAGTTAATGTCCTCATGGGCCAGACAAGTGAAGGATGGGAGATACTACTGCCACGAGGAGAGGAGAAGCAATTAGGCAGCTGATTAGGACTGATAGAACACACATGTGCACCATTAGATCAACCACATCCCACACGCACACACACCAGACACACATAACATAAAACTCTAGGACAGATAGAGAATTGTGGAGAGGAGGTGAAGTAGGAGCGAAGTACGGAGAGAGAGAGATTGTTGGTGATGACGTTTTGTAAGGTGAGAGGTAGTGAGAGGAGAGGTGAAGGCGAGAAGGTGTTCATTGTGTACTGACCCTGGACTGGCTGAGAAACCCCCCTGTGTACTGACCCTGGACCGGAAGACAACTCGGAGTATTGAACAATCCCTTCTTTTGTACGAGAGCCTGATACGTGTTTTGACCCTGGACTGTTATTGGATTACCTTATTGCCCATTGGACTTGTGCTGTTAAACAATAAATATCATTTATTTATTGAAATTGTGCTTGTGTGGACAATAGTTTGTTTTGGTCCGTGTCGAGCTTGAACAACACCAGACTCGTCACAGTATGTACATATACGTGTAATAAAACACAAATATGTACGTGCAATAGCAACTGGGGTACATACGAAATAATTTTGGGAACAAATAACAAAGAACAAAGTTTGGGAACCACTGCTCCACACTATGTTAGCGCTGTGCCAGCGCAGTAGAGAGGTCCGGCTGAACCTATCATCATTCCCCTATAGGGGGAAAGAAAGGCTCTGGCTCTTTTGTGTTTCTTTAAACCAATCACAATCGGCGGCGACGGAGCCCTTGCAAAATAGTGTTTCAGATAGAGGGAAGGGAGGAGAATCCCGTCAGAAGTAGTCGGCCAATGGCGCGCTTATACCCACGCAGTATAACCCAACAACTCTCGGGTTGTTTGAGGTGGTGCCCTGCCCCATGCCCTGCACTCTCTCATGGTCTTGAATAAAAGTCCAATAAACTGGTCCGTTCATCTTCTCCCACATTGACTATGGCAACACTTTACTTCCTGCCAAATCCATCAGCAACTGGTATTGCAACTGGTAAGGCCCTTACTGGTAAGCTACCTCCTTATACTAAAGGTGATCGGTGACTTGAGAAAAGTTATGCTATATTATGAGTTAAAGTCATATAAAGATCTTTTATCTGTTTTGTTCTTATGGACTGATTATGGAATATGTATTTTATCGTTGGAAAATTGTGATATCTGACTTATGAATATTGAGTGAGCTTTGATTTTGTTTGTTTGTTGTGATGTTTTCTTGTGAGTACTTCAATGTTTGTGGTTTTATATTTTAATTTTACTTTTTTTTGTGTTTGTATTTTAAATGTTTGGACCCCAGGAAGAGTAGTCTCACTTTGGTGTAGACTAATGGGGATCCACAATAAAACAATAAAACAATACTACAACATTATTGGTAAGCTACCTCCTTATACTACATCATTATTGGTAAGCTACCTCCTACTACATCATTATTGGTAAGCTACCTCCTTATACTACATCATTATTGGTAAGCTACCTCATTATACTACATCATTATTGGTAAGCTACCTCCGTATACTACATCATTATTGGTAAGCTACCTCCGTATACTACATCATTATTGGTAAGCTACCTCCTTATACTACATCATTATTGGTAAGCTACCTCCTTATACTACATCATTATTGGTAAGCTACCTCCTACTACATCATTATTGGTAAGCTACCTCCTTATACTACATCATTATTGGTAAGCTACCTCCTTATACTACATCATTATTGGTAAGCTACCTCCTTATACTACATCATTATTTGTAAGCTACCTCCGTATACTACATCATTATTGGTAAGCTACCTCCTTATACTACATCATTATTGGTAAGCTACCTCCGTATACTACATCATTATTGGTAAGCTACCTCCGTATACTACATCATTATTGGTAAGCTACCTCCTTATACTACATCATTATTGGTAAGCTACCTCCGTATACTACATCATTATTGGTAAGCTACCTCCTTATACTACATCATTATTGGTAAGCTACCTCCGTATACTACATCATTATTGGTAAGCTACCTCCTTATACTACATCATTATTGGTAAGCTACCTCCGTATACTACATCATTATTGGTAAGCTACCTCCTTATACTACATCATTATTGGTAAGCTACCTCCGTATACTACATCATTATTGGTAAGCTACCTCCGTATACTACATCATTATTGGTAAGCTACCTCCGTATACTACATCATTATTGGTAAGCTACCTCCTTATACTGCATCATTATTGGTAAGCTATCTCCTACTACATCATTATTGGTAAGCTATCTCCTACTACATCATTATTGGTAAGCTACCTCCTTATACTACATCATTATTGGTAAGCTACCTCCTTATACTACATCATTATTGGTAAGCTACCTCCTTATACTACATCATTATTGGTAAGCTACCTCCTTATACTACATCATTATTGGTAAGCTACCTCCTACTACATCATTATTGGTAAGCTATCTCCTACTACATCATTATTGGTAAGCTACCTCCTTATACTACATCATTATTGGTAAGCTACCTCCTTATACTACATCATTATTGGTAAGCTACCTCCTTATACTACATCATTATTGGTAAGCTACCTCCTTATACTACATCATTATTGGTAAGCTACCTCCTTATACTACATCATTATTGGTAAGCTACCTCCTTATACTACATCATTATTGGTAAGCTACCTCCTTATACTACATCATTATTGGTAAGCTACCTCCGTATACTACATCATTATTGGTAAGCTACCTCCGTATACTACATCATTATTGGTAAGCTACCTCCTTATACTACATCATTATTGGTAAGCTACCTCCGTATACTACATCATTATTGGTAAGCTACCTCCGTATACTACATCATTATTGGTAAGCTACCTCCGTATACTACATCATTATTGGTAAGCTACCTCCTTATACTGCATCATTATTGGTAAGCTATCTCCTACTACATCATTATTGGTAAGCTATCTCCTACTACATCATTATTGGTAAGCTACCTCCTTATACTACATCATTATTGGTAAGCTACCTCCTTATACTACATCATTATTGGTAAGCTACCTCCTTATACTACATCATTATTGGTAAGCTACCTCCTTATACTACATCATTATTGGTAAGCTACCTCCTACTACATCATTATTGGTAAGCTATCTCCTACTACATCATTATTGGTAAGCTACCTCCTTATACTACATCATTATTGGTAAGCTACCTCCTTATACTACATCATTATTGGTAAGCTACCTCCTTATACTACATCATTATTGGTAAGCTACCTCCTTATACTACATCATTATTGGTAAGCTACCTCCTTATACTACATCATTATTGGTAAGCTACCTCCTTATACTACATCATTATTGGTAAGCTACCTCCTTATACTACATCATTATTGGTAAGCTACCTCCGTATACTACATCATTATTGGTAAGCTACCTCCGTATACTACATCATTATTGGTAAGCTACCTCCTTATACTACATCATTATTGGTAAGCTACCTCCGTATACTACATCATTATTGGTTAGCTACCTCCGTATACTACATCATTATTGGTAAGCTACCTCCTTATACTACATCATTATTGGTAAGCTACCTCCGTATACTACATCATTATTGGTAAGCTACCTCCGTATACTACATCATTATTGGTAAGCTACCTCCGTATACTGCATCATTATTGGAATGGAACTTTAGAGTCTATGGACCCCGTTCTAGTGACTGGCTGGTCCTTAACACATTCCCTGCCACGCACTTTCAGCATCTTATACCATTCTCTGCCAGCACTGTAAGTCTATGGAGATGTTCACCTTCTTTGCAGGGCTATAACTTTTTAAATTGTATTGCTAAATTGACATTACTATGGCCCATTCAACATCGATTATCTATCATTCAGGATGTAGGAACGTTTAACTTTTTCATTCACACATTCACGAAAATACCGTCTAGAATATAAATATGTTTTTATCGTTTTCTGCAGTAATTCCTAGAACGTGAGATATAGGCATAAATGCATATATAGATTATCAAATGCCGTTTGTTGCTGATCCACGCTATATTAAAAATGTCAACTGTACATGGTCCTAAACGTTATGACTGATCATGCGCGGATGAACGGAGTGGGGGGGGGGGGGGTAATTTATAATTCCGTGATCGTCGTTAAATGCTTTATGCTTTATGTAGTATGGGTGATATATAGATCAGAGCAGTTTGCATGGATAATAATAAACAAACAGGCTGAAAGTCACGGCAGCCTCCTCTTACCGTTGGGCGATGAGACTGGAGCAAAAAGATCCCAGTTATTTGATGGGGATCGAGTCGATCCATTTCCCCAAATCATGTTGATTATTGAGTTATGGCAGCGATCCATGTGTGGCTAGAGTCCCGCGACGATATGCGAGTGGCCGGACGCATTTAGGAGACGCACCGATATCCAACCGGCCATTTCCGGTTTGGCAACTCGCCGATCATCCACCAGGGGGCAGTATTGAAGCGTTGCAGAGTTGTGCCGGCTCACACAGCATCAGACAAGGCTCCGTGAGGGAAATATGAATAACATGGCGAAAAAAATATGAAATATGATCTCAATAACGTCGTACGCCGTGGATTGGCAGAATTCGCATGAACGTGAAACAACGTGATTGGCGGGGAGTTTGCTCTGAACAGGGTAAATCTGCATTTTGCTATGATGCCCCTCTAGCTCATGGAATGAACTCCAACAGTCCTTAAAGCTGGAGATTCTCCCCTCTGTTGCAGAGTTTAAAACCTTGATCTCCAACCTTTGTCGATCAAATTCTACATGTTTTAATTAGGGATGTCCGATATTATCGGCCGATATTGGCATTAAAATGTGATATCGGTATCGATTTAATTATTTTATTTTTTTTACATTTCTATAACCATTATTTACCCAGGCAAGCAAGTAAGAACAAATTCTGATTTTATTTATTGTCAAAAGTATGCATAATGTTGTGTTAATTCCACAACAAGAGATATGTAATGTTAATTACCTGAAATTATTCCGTTTTTGCATATATCGGTATCGGTTGATATCGGTATCGGAAATTAAGAGTTGGACAATATCGGTATATCGGTATCGGTAAAAAAGCCAATATCGAGCATCCCTAGTTTTAATTGATTTGTTATCCTTGCATTTTGCAATCAGCCACATTCACAGAACACACACAGAAGGAGAGAGAGAGAGAGAGAGAGAGAGAGAGAGAGAGAGAGAGAGAGAGAGAGAGAGAGAGAGAGAGAGAGAGAGAGAGAGAGAGAGAGCGAGAGCGAGAGCGAGAGCGAGAGCGAGAGCGAGAGCGAGAGCGAGAGAGAGAGAGAGAGCGAGAGAGAGAGAGAGGTAGAGGGCGTGCTGCAGAGCATTAGATGGCCGCTTCCATGGTAGGGCATTTGATGAAAGTTCCTCAGGAGAAGATGATAGTGGAGGTTTTTAACTACAGATGGAGCTATTAAAAATTGTCACAACGGAGAAGAAAAGGAATACTCTTAACCCTTTGTTTACTTTGGCCGCCAGCTGACATTATTTCTCCTCAACCAAATCCGCTGACTTCCTTTCGATGCTTCTTCCGACAACTCATTCACCGCCTTTCCCCAACTCTCCCAGTAATGACAAAGTACTGTAGATTGTGCTATAAATCCTCTGTGTCCTACTTCTACGGGACAGTTTCTGCTGCCAAATCTGCATATCTAAGCTTTTTCCTTTCATAAGCCTCCTTCACTGAATCCTCCCATGGTTAGGTTCTATAAAATACACTATCTGCTGACTCACAGACCATAACGCCAGTTACGCCGGTTAACCGTCTGTAGTGTGGTAGTGAAAGGGTTAACTGGCTGTTGTGTGGTTGTGAAAGGGTTAACCATTTGCCGTGTGGCAGAGAACGGGTTAACCTTCTGTAGTGTGGTTGTGAAAGGGTTAACTCTTTGTCATGTGGCAGTGAACGGGTTAACCTTCTGTAATGTATCAGTGAAAGGGTTAACCCTTTTGTAGTGTGGTAGTGAAAGGGTTAACCTTCTGTAGTGTGGTAGTGAAAGGGTTAACCGCATGTAGTGTGGCAGCGAAAGGGTTAACCTCTCTAGTGTGGTAGTGAAAGGGTTAACCTCTCTAGTGTGGTAGTGAAAGGTTAACCTTCTGTAGTGTGGTAGTGAAAAGTCAAGCTTCTGTAGTGTAGTAGTGAAAGGCTAACCTTATATAGTGTGGCAGTGAAAGGTTAACCTTCTGTAGTGTGGTAGTGAAAGGTTAACCTTTCACCAGCGAGGGAGGCGTCGGTGAAAAACGTGAAGTGAGACAGCGCCGTAACCGTCCTAGGACGGAACCTCCCGAGCGTGTCGACAACACGCTCTGAGAGGGATGCCCATAGCACTCCAACCGTTGACTGGGAAGAGGAGTACTCTACTTCCAGTCTACAGCAAACCCCAGGCTGGTAGGGACCTGCCTGGTACGAGACCCGACGATCCACCTTGACCGCGAAGGACCAGAACGTCGTCAGGGCAGAATACACTTCGTAACCCCTGACGACGCAGAGGCCCCAGTGCGGCCTCCACGCACTTGGTGAAGATGCGGGGAGCCAGAGAAAACCGAACGGCAGCCTCTGGTACTCATACACTAACCCTGCAAAGGAAGCGTAGGTAAGCCCTAGGATGGAAGATCGGAGATGCGAAAACGCATCCTACAGGTCTATGGAGGAGAACCAGACCCCCACCTGACAGTGTTCAACAGGTAGGAGACGATCCAAAAAATGCTGAACCTTCCCATGGGACAGGTCCAGCATGGGTCTGACACCCCCCCCCCCCCCCCCCCCCCCCCCTCCCGATTTCTCACCAGAGAACACCGGGAGGAGAACGCCACAACGATGGCTTGCTTCGTCCACAGAGATTGGATCTCGTTGACCAGAGCTGTCACTGCTGGTGACCCTGACAATAGGGTCTGTACCAAACCCGAAAACGGGTGGGGTTGTGTAAACACAAGTCCCCGCCTCAGCGTTCTCTCCATCCACCTCGACATATGGTACTGCCGTAGTCATATGTGATGACACTCTCAACGCACCCGCCGCCATGTGGCGCAGGTCCGCCAGGAACTGTAGATAGTTGGCCCGGTCCCACCCGCTGTGCGTAGCCAACCCTGGACCCTTGCGAGCAGAGCGTTCCGTGGAGTCGGGTCGGAACCTGACACTACCCACAAGGCAATCGCACCCAAGGGGGGACCCCGACAGAAAGGGCCGGTTTGATACGGGGGAAGCTGACATCAATCTAGGTGACAAAAGCCCCCCCACTGAACACCCCTCCAGAACATGCTGAGGAGTTGTTCTGCAGCCGGACATGCATGCAGTGATATTACTACCACCTAAATCACGCGCACCTCTTCATTTCAGACCACTGCCGATCTCGCGGGAGTGGGAGGTACCAACATGATACCTGGCCTGGCGAAGGCGAGGCCGGGGAAGCCCGCACTGTGTGCCTCAAAAGGTTTCGAGCCCCCCTGCTGACAACACTTAAAGTTGACAGACGTAACACCAGGCTCAACCAACACAGCTTATGGTGTGGGAGCCGCTTGACAGCACAACATTCTCACGGACAGACCCAGGCTCAGCCATCAACTGGGTGTCAGCCCCTGTTCCCATGAGAAGCGAAAAGTGGGGCCGCCCGCGCTTCAATGAAGGCACGCGGCCCGTAGCCAAAGGAAACAATCAGAGCCCCCTTTTTCCGCTGGTGTTGGGGGAGGGAGTGATCGGAGAGCGGGCTGCTCGCGGCAGGACGGCGACGGCTTGTTGTTCAAGCCGAGCCCATCCAACATGGCCGATCCCTCGGCCGCCAAGGCTGTCGGCCTTGTGGACACCTGTCGATTCAACGCCCAGGATACCTCTGGCGGGGGAAACATGGCCGCCTGTCGAGGGCCTCGTCATCGCCACTGACGAGGCCGTGCTCTCTCTTCTTCTGGCTGCGCGGTGTGAGGCGGTGTGGGGCCTAGGACAATACCGCCCGCGCTCCAGCAGAAGACCAAAATCCCCTGCGGAGAGGGGAACCCTGAGCGGTTATAGCTTGCGGCTAGGTCAAAGCTAATAACGTCAACAACCTCCGATGTGTCGACGTCGGCTGGCCCTCAAGGCCCCGCCACCAGACACCATTTTTTTGATAGAAAAAACAGCAATTCGAACACAGTTACTAATCGCTGCCAATTCCATACCATGGCGGTACAGGCTTTAGCAGCCCACCAGCCACTCGCCTGCAAACAGCAACCTCCACTGTGGTGTGCACCATGAAGGGGTTAAATGAATAAAAGAACTAACACCACAAATACTGTAGAATGAGCAAGCCCATGTACACAACGTTAAGGGTAGGCGGACCAGAGAGAACCAGTCCCGCATTCATTCATAATATTCACAACAGCACACCAGCCCTAGCTTAGCCCATTTACCCAAAAGGTAAACAAAGCCCCCCCCGCACTACTCCCCCCAATAGACACCAATTGACCGTCAGCATGAATGGTTGAGAGGAGAGAAAGCTGTAGCATAGACAGACATTCTCGTAGAAGAGAGACAGAACAAACAGTAGCCCACTACACTACTATAGCATAGCGTTCAATGCTACTATGGACAGAAAACAGTCAGCTGAGCCACAACACGGGCCGCCGCTAAGTCCCGTCCTGCAGTAGTATAGATCTACTGCCACCCGCCGAGCCTCAAGCATCGGCTTCCGGGTGGAAACCCCATTCAAAGCCCCGCCGGGGCACAGGTTTAACGCTACCTGGCTAGGCCTACCTAGTCATGGCACACCCTGTTGACAACCCATTTACCCGTAAAAAGGGTAAAATAGGACTCAGCAAAACCCCCACATTAGCTACCGACTGACCTTCATTGATGAACCGGGCAAGAGGAGGGAAAAGCAGCAAAATCCCACGGCGGAGACATTAGAACAGCGTAGCAGTAGTGTTAGCATATAGCATTAGCATGTAGCGTTAGCATTAGCTGTTTAGCAGCACGCTTCCAGGATAGTTTGGAACCCGTCCACTGCAGTGAACCGTTCACCAAACCATCCCGCCCCTGGCGCCGACACACAACAAAACAAACCAGCATTACTAACACTAACATCAATGCCTCTGATGACACAGGGCCTACCTGTGTACAAGCTGGCCCGATAGCCAAACCTTCCACGCTGATCCTGCCATCAGACGAGGAAACATCAACATAGGCCCGACGTGTCGCTGAAACATGCCCCGAAGATTCCAGGGGTAAGAAAACCTCCGGTAACTTTCAACATTACGCAATTTCTCATAATCTTTTCATAACAACTAGTTTACATAAAGTGCACTGCGACCGTTATGATGGAAACTAAAATAGAGGAAGAGTGTTTGGTGACCATGCCTATTGTCTTATAGGCTACGCCTCCATAGGGGCAGGACCCGGCAGGTGTGGGTGTACTTGTTTTTTTCGTTGATGGAGTACAATAGGTACATGAGATGAGGTATATCTCGATAGGCTTAAGAGCGGGACGCGATGGCCAAGTACGATAATATAACCTTCTGTAGTGTGGTAGCGAAAGGGTTAACCTCTAGTAACCTTCGTGTACGAGGCCACTGTCATGGTCGCCGGCGTCATGTCATCCGTGTGAGCCGTAATTGGTGGGAAGCGCAGCCCGCCCTGCCGTCTCTGCCCACCAACCACCCACTTCGATGCTCTTATAATTACTTCCACTGTCATTGTGAACGCTAGAGTATACTTTAAGAAAGTATACTGTGTACTATTTCGGTAGCCAAAAGTGACCGAAAATACATCAAAAGTATCATTTCAATATAGTCAAGCACATCTCGAGTACAGCTTTTAACACAGCTTTTAACAAGTATACTTAACGTGGTTTCAATTAAACTTTACTTTACTTACCACCACTGTCACATCCTCAAGTACAGAATCCTCAGCTGGGAAAACCTGACAAATTACACAGATGCCTGCCTACTGTTCAAGATTTGAAATGGCATGGCCCCTCCACCTCTCAGTACTTTTGTCAAACAAAAAACATCTCATAATAGGTCCACAAGATCTACCCAGAGAGGGGACTGTACTGTGCCGTTTAGGTCCAGCTCCTTCAGTCAGTCCTGTTTTGCAGTCAGAGCCACTCAGTTTTGGAACATCCTACCAACTGAAATACGATACTGTGTGTTAAAGTTAGAGGTTCTATGTAGGATTGCAAGTAACTGTCTAACTGTATTTAACTGTTTCCACTGACTGTACATAACTGTTTCCACTAGAGGGCGCTATAGGCGGAGCCACTAATGCTACCACCAGGTGGAGAGTATTTAAGGAGATGTCTCCTCCCTCTCTACCTCTTTCCCACCTGCCTCTCACGGAGAGGAGAACTCATGTACTGCTGCCTTACCATGCAAATAATAAACCACGCTGATTAACACTTTCAGAGCCCAAGCTTAATCTTGATTTACCGCTTGAATGCCCACCATCCACTTCAATGTTAGCGTTAATAATGCCTAATCTATGTTTTAAATTATGGCTATGTGTCTAATCTGCCCGTCGCTTATCAATGACTAGTTTTACAGTCAACATTGTCGAAGCGGATTGTTTTTTTATCGGTTCATTTCCGTTTTATAGCATTTTGAAAAGCCCTCGTTTTCAAGGAAAATATAAATATTCCATGATAATCGCCCTTTTCTGGAATATTCTAGAATACACAAAAACGAAAACGTGGAAAACGTTTATTTTGTACATTATCTAACGTTAACACGAACCTAAACTAACTTTAGGTTAGTTGTAACGTTAGTTTAGGTTCGTGTTAACGTTAGATAATGTACAAAATAAACGGTTTCCGCTGCTATAAATGTCGCACTTTTATTTTGAAAACCCCAGAAAGGAAGTCATTATATTTGCTTTACCATCCTGTTCTGTGTTAGCTCCGGTTAGCTCCGAGCGTGCAGTAGTTAGTATTATATTATCAATACCAGCCATTGGATTACTGTTTTCTAAATTGGGGAGGCTTTTAATCGTCAAGGTAAAAGGATTTTAAGTCATGGTATCCATAAACTTCAATCGGTTCGGATCCTTTGAAGGAATGAGAATATCAACAAACACAGCTTCACGTTGAAACCACTGACTGCGCCCAGAGACTCGAGTGGTTAGGCAAAAAATAGTTCAGAGTATATTTGCTTATAAAACGTAATTGTCGAATTCAATTATTTTTTATTTCTCCACGTGGTGAATACACAGGTCACAACATGTTTACAGGAACGTTTTGGAGTTGTATTTGGTGACTGTAAGACCCTGTAGGGAACGTCAGGCTCCGGCCCCCCCCCCCACTTCCAGTGATGAAGCTAAGCTACGCTAACGGAGCGACTGTTCCTAAAGCTAAATGCACGCACAGAGACAAAAAAGGTATGTATCTTCTTGTCTAACTCCAGGGAAGATGTTAAATAAGCTAATTTCCCAAAATGTTGGAGTTTTCCTTTAATTTCCGATACCGATATCAACCGATATCACATTTGAATGCCGATATCGGCCGATAATATCGGTAGGCCGATAATATCAGACATAATTTCTATAGAAATGTAAAAAAATATATAATAATACTTTTTTTTTTTTTGAAAACCGATACCGATATTTTCCGATATCACATTTTAATGCCGATATCGGCCGATAATATCGGTAGGCCGATAATATCGGACATCCCTACTCTTGACCACATTATTGTCGCCCCATAGCCAGACTCTGTCAACACTGTGCTACCTACAGTACCACACCTTTACAAAAAAACTCAAGACCTGGCTAACAAATCAAACATGTGATCACTTTTAATTAGGGATGCTCGATATTGGCTTTTTTACCGATACAGATATTCCGATATTGTCCAACTCTTAATTTCCGATACCGATATCAACCGATACCGATATATGCAGGGTTTCCCCGTCCAAAAAACTGAATAATTTCAGGTAACTAATAATTTCACTGGATATATATATAACAAATATTGTTATTGTTTTTTTTTGTTTTTAAACCGATACCGATATTTTCCGATATCACATTTTACTGCCGATATCGGCCGATAATATCGGTCGGCCGATAATATCGGACATCCCTACTTTTAATCAGTACATTGTGTATTTTGTTATTGCTTTTACTATTATGTTGGATTGTGTTGTAAATATTGTGTTTGACTTTTTATGTATTCAGAAGTAAAGTTTCAGTTTATTTAAAAAGGACAGTACACATTAATCAACATTTCTGTAAATGTGCCAGTTTTAGCCAGCTGGCTAATTCGCAACTGTAGTCCTTTTGGCAAGATGTTATAAAACCATACTACCATAACCACACCTATTTGATTGACTTTGCAACAGGCTTGCTTATCACCAGCTGTGACCAGCCATTGGTCCACACAGGTTCCCCCGCCCTCTGTGACCAGCCATTGGTCCACACAGGTTCCCCCGCCCTCTAGCAGCTACTTAAGTTATCAGCAGCTGTGACCAGACATTGGTCCACACAGGTTCCCCCGCCCTCTGTGACCAGCCATTGGTCCACACAGGTTCCCCCGCCCTCTGTGACCAGCCATTGGTCCACACAGGTTTCCCCGCCCTCTGTGACCAGCCACAGGTTTCCCCGCCCTCTGTGACCAGCCATTGGTCCACACAGGTTTCCCCGCCCTCTGTGACCAGCCATTGGTCCACACAGGTTTCCCCGCCCTCTGTGACCAGCCATTGGTCCACACAGGTTTCCCCGCCCTCTGTGACCAGCCATTGGTCCACACAGGTTTCCCCGCCCTCTGTGACCAGCCACAGGTTTCCCCGCCCTCTGTGACCAGCCATTGGTCCACACAGGTTTCCCCGCCCTCTGTGACCAGCCATTGGTCCACACAGGTTTCCCCGCCCTCTGTGACCAGCCATTGGTCCACACAGGTTTCCCCGTCCTCTGTGACCAGCCACAGGTTTCCCCGCCCTCTAGCAGCCACTGTTTTCAAATTGGGCATGAAAGTCAAGTGTGTGTATGTGAAGGTGTGTGTTCGTGCCAATTGGCTAGAATTTGGGCGCGGCAATGGGGGAGTGACTTATCGGAAAAAGGGTCATAATTTGCTAATTGAATTAAGACTTGCACAAGATTTTGTGGGAAGGTTGGTCATGAGCCAACGGGCAGCTGATTAACTTCACAGGGCGGCTGTGTACAGTTTACCTTTACATGTTAGATCTGCCCCCAAAGCTGTGGAACAGTTTACCTTTACATGTTAGATCTGCCCCAAAGCTGTGGAACAGTTTACCTTTACATGTTAGATCTGCCCCAAAGCTGTGGAACAGTTTACCTTTACATGTTAGATCTGCCCCAAAGCTGTGGAACAGCTCACCTTTACATGTTAGATCTGCCCCAACCCTAGCGATCTTTAAGTCTTTGTTAAAGACTCACCTCTTCTCACTGGCTTTTCATTCAGGTTGAGCCATACATCCGCACTTCTATTCTGACTACTGTGCATTTTATTTGTTATATGTGTAGTACTGTTTGCAGTACTATTTCTGTTTGTGTAAACTGTGCACCTTGTGTTGTATTTTTATTAGTCTTACTTTTTTATTTACATTACTTTTGTACCTTGTATTGTGCAGCACTTTGGTCGACCTCGGTTGTTTTTAAATGTGCTATATCAATAAATCTGACCCTTGACCTTGACCCTTGTTCATGCCAATTGACAAAAAGGGGGTGTGGGGAGTGGCCTATAACAAAAAGGCGTTCTTCTAAATGAATTACTGTAATGTAATAAGTACACACACACACACACACACACACACACACACACACACACACACACACACACACACACACACACACACACACACACACACACACACACACACACACACACACAATAGACACACACACACACACACACACAATAGACACACACACACACACACACACAATAGACACACACACACACACACACACACACACACACACACACACACACACACACACACACACACACACACACACACACACACACACACACATATAGATAGACAGACACACACACACAGCAAATTGCGTTTGATGTTGTACAAAACACACTTGTGCAACTGAAACTTGTTCTTAATTTTGAAAAAACAAAACGTATGGTGTTCTCAAAATCAAGAACAAAGGCACTAAATCCATAAACTATTGTCACTCTTCAGGGTGAGGAGATTGAGATTGTTCCTTCATATCCTTCAAAGTACCTAGGTATTCTTCTTGATGAGTCTCTCTCTTTTAAACCACACATTCAGCATCTTGTGAAGAAACTGAAGCTGACATTGGCATTTTATTTTAGAAATAGAGCTTGTTTCTCATTAGAGGCTAAAAGAAGGCTTGTTATTGCCACTTGTATGCCTGTACTTGATTACGGTGACGTCTGTACATGCAGGCGTCGTCTCAGTGTCTGACTATGATTGATGCCGTCTATCACAGCTCGTTGAGGTTTGTGACTAATTGTAAGGCGCTGACTCATCACTGTACCCTGTATGCCCGGGTTGGCTGGTCTGCACTGGCCACCCGCAGACTTGTGCATTGGTATATATATTGATTTACAAGGCAATTATTGGTCTCCTCCCCTCTTACTTGTGTACTTATATGGTCCAGAAAAGTGTTCAGAGTAATTTTTTCACGTTCTCAAAGTTTGCTCCTATTGTCTGTTCCCAATGTTCGTACTGAAATGGGAAAGGGAGCATTTCGTTATTCTGCTCCCTCGCCTTGGAACATGTTACAGAATGACCTGAAACTCTCTGACTATGTATCACTGGATGCGTTTGAATGCCTCATGAAGGGTCTAGAGGTCCAATCAACGGTCGTTGTTTTGATTTGCCCTAATAGTCTATTGTTGCTGCCTGCCCTGCTAGGTTGCCTCTGGCTCTGATATTGGTTGTTTAGTGTATTTGTGTAATTTCTTTTTTCTTTTTCTTTTTTTTTCTTTATGTGCAACTTTTGTATTCCCTTGCTGAAGTTTGGCCAGGTCTCATTTGAAAAAGAGATTTTTATCTCAATGTGACTACCCTGGTTAAATAAAGGTTAAATAAAAAATATATAGATAGACACATACATACAGTAAATCACAGTACATGGACATTCACAGTAAATCACATTACATGGACATTCGCAGTAAATCACAGTACATGGACATTCACAGTAAATCACTGTACATGGACATTCACAGTAAATCACAGTACACGGACATTCACAATGGTGGGGATACTACAGAGAAAGGGAGACAACTAAAATAAATAAATAATACAGAGAGAAAATAAATAAACAAAAATAAATAGTATATAGGTTTGTACAGATGTGTAAATGTAACTGATGCAGGGGTTGGAGGGGTCAGGATGCAAGCGCATACACGGCTGCAGATATGCGCTTGTTGATTTCAATCCAATCCAATCCAACTTTATTTGTATAGCACATTTAAAAACAACATGGTTGACCAAAGTGCTTCACAGTAAAAACCATATCGTAAAAAAAAACCCACATAAACACAATACAAAGTACACAGAACTACAAACAAAATTACGGCAGCAGACTGTAAATTCTTTTTAAAGCTAGTGTAGCACCCTGAATATTCGACTATTATTCAGAAGTGCTGACTTGCCTTTTATCTCCCCTTTTTGCACAAAGACATGTCAACCAGTTTCCCTTGATATTCTCCTGAACAATGACGCAAGTTTCTCCTTCTCTCACCGGCTGGAATATGGATTATAAACACTAAACTGAATCATATTCAATTCACCCAGTTCTTCCTGTGGGGCTAGTTGGCGGTGCCAGCAGGGGGCGGCGGTGGCAGGCGGAGCGCAAGAGGGAGGCGCCCAAGAGAAGCAAGTCAACTGAAACGGAAGTGGAGAGAACCAGCCTCTTCGACGTTGGACGTGAACCTGAATGGTCGTGTCGTTGGAAGAGCCCCGTAGTGGAACACGCGGGTGAACGTATTGAACTTGAGTATATTACGGGTTATAGTAGAAATATAAGCGTAGTAGCGTGTTGAATATCCCCACGGAATAACCCTAGTGATACAGCGAGTTATCCTAGAAGAAAGCGATAACGTTATCCCCTCCAGCGAGGTGCCCGGCAAGCGTTGCCTGAAGAGAACTGGTGGTTAGAGGCACCGTGCGTTGTTGCATGTTTTGGCTAGCAGGAGGGCTGTCTAGGACGCACAGAGTAGCTTCAGTTAAGGTAGCCACCAGATTATAAAGCGCGTCAACCCAGCACCGGCCGTCAGCAGCCTGTCAGCGCCGGCAGTCAACATCTTCTCAGCACCGGCAGTCGGCAGCCTATAGCACGGGAGTTCGTCCCATCCAGCAGAGGTCGCCATCACCCAGCACGCGCCTCCAGCACGCTACTGCCCCCCTGCCTAACACAGCTTGCTAGCTCCTGGGACGAGAGCGTTCGACGCCATCTTACCATCCGGACTAGTGGTGGTGCGGCGAGGCCGCCATCTTGGTTGAGTACACTGGCACTTCGGTGACCAAGATCCTATCGCACAGTACACAGTGTGTCGCGGCCTACGGGCGAAGCTAATGGTTGCTAACTACAGTTCATAGGGGTACCCCATAAACATTACATGCCGGCATTAGTATAGGACTTTTGTTTGGTAAAGTGGGCCCACCTTTTTCATTTTCTTTGAGTGTGATAACGTGTATGTTCTTTAATATTACTTTCCCATCTACTTAACCATTTCCCTCTTGGAGGTAACCGAAATGTTACTATATAAGTAAAGCCTTAGAGAGGTATTATCACTACTATATAAGTAAAGCCTTAGAGAGGTAGTATAACTGGTACTAACCCAGACGTGGGTGACGAGTCAAGCACATTGAAGTCTATTATATTTGGGTCGGCAATACCTGGTTCTATACGGTGTGGGTGTATTATATAAGTGTTGCAAGATATTGAATTACGACTGAAGTAAACATAGAACCACCCATTGCTATTAAATATTTGTAGCTGAACAGTACAAATAACAGTAAAGAATGTAGATGGGAGTCTTGTGTGCCTATCAATTCCTGAGCCTAATATTAACCCTTTTGGTGCGGGTAACGTTAACACATTTAACCCCTTCCTACCCAACTTCCCCCTTTCAGCTATTAAGGTTTCTAATGTCACCGAGGGAGGGTACTGCTTGCGGGAGGAACTAAGTTACTTATTTACAATTCAGTCACTAGGTGTGGGAGGGTTATCGGAGGTATTGGGGGAAGTGAGAGCGAGTTGGGGAGTACTGCTGACCGCCCCGGAAAGGCGAGGAAGACCAGAGTACCAGACCAGGTTGGTAAATCCCGGGCCCCATCCACTCCCACTGCCGGCCTCCAGTTTGATGCTCCAGGCCCAAAGACGAAGGTGCAGTCAGACGGAGCTCTACTGTGTCTCGCTACCCAGTGACTGTGCACACCCGTTCCCACGAAGCAGGGATAATCCACCCTGCTACACTAGGGAGAACAAATGTGTTTTAAGATGGGACTTAAACACTGGGAGCGTTGGGGCCAGCCTAATGTGGGGTAGAACTATTCATTTGCATTCGATCTGCAAGTCCACTCTGCCTACCCAGCCGAGGATCCCATCGCACGCTACTGCTCTGAGACCAGCCTGGAATGACAAGAATGTTTCAATGGTAGCGTGTGACTGTTGGGAATTGACATCTGCTTTCTTCCCTCCAATGAAATCTTAGAATATTTCCTCACTAAATATTCAAATCTGTTTTCTTATTAACCCTTCGAGGTGGTGGGACTCAGTTATGATGTCAGAGTGTCAGAGTTTCTAAAAGCGTGAAAACAAAGAAAGGGAACCGAGAACAGCCACCCTCAGTCACACCAGCTACCATCAGAGACACCAGCTACCCTCAGTCACACCAGCTACCCTCAGTCACACCAGCTACCCTCAGCAACACCAGCTACCCTCAGCAACACCTGCTACCCTCAGCAACACCAGCTACCCTCAGCAACACCAGCTACCCTCAGCAACACCTGCTACCCTCAGCAACACCAGCTACGCTCAGCAACACCGGCTACCCTCAGCAACACCAGCTACCCTCAGCAACACCAGCTACCCTCAGCAACACCAGCTACCCTCAGCAACACCAGCTACCCTCAGCAACACCAGCTACCCTCAGCAACACCAGTTACCCTCAGTCACACCAGCTACCCTCAGAGACACCAGCTACCCTCAGAGACACCAGCTACCCTCAGCAACACCAGCTACCCTCAGTAACACCAGCTACCCTCAGCAACACCAGCTACCCTTAGAGACACCAGCTACCCTCAGAGACACCAGCTACCCTCAGCAACACCAGCTACCCTCAGCAACACCAGCTACCCTTAGAGACACCAGCTACCCTTAGAGACACCAGCTACCCCCAGTCACACCAGCTACCCTCAGTCATACCAGCTACCCTCAGAGACACCAGCTACCCTCAGCAACACCAGTTACCCTCAGCAACACCAGTTACCCTCAGTCACACCAGCTACCCTCAGCAATACCAGTTACCCTCAGCAACACCGGCTACCCTCAGCAACACCAGCTACCCTCAGCAACACCAGCTACCCTCAGCAACACCAGCTACCCTCAGCAACACCAGCTACCCTCAGCAACACCAGCTACCCTCAGCAACACCAGTTACCCTCAGTCACACCAGCTACCCTCAGAGACACCAGCTACCCTCAGAGACACCAGCTACCCTCAGCAACACCAGCTACCCTCAGTAACACCAGCTACCCTCAGCAACACCAGCTACCCTTAGAGACACCAGCTACCCTCAGAGACACCAGCTACCCTCAGCAACACCAGCTACCCTCAGCAACACCAGCTACCCTTAGAGACACCAGCTACCCTTAGAGACACCAGCTACCCCCAGTCACACCAGCTACCCTCAGTCACACCAGCTACCCTCAGAGACACCAGCTACCCTCAGCAACACCAGTTACCCTCAGCAACACCAGTTACCCTCAGAGACACCAGCTACCCTCAGCAACACCAGTTACCCTCAGCAACACCAGTTACCCTCAGTCACACCAGCTACCCTCAGCAATACCAGTTACCCTCAGCAACACCAGCTACCCTCAGCGACACCAGTTAGCCTCAGTCAAATCAAATCCAATCAAATTTATTTGTAAGGCCCAACAACACACGTTAATGTCCCCATGGGCCGGACACGTCTTCTTTAAACAAGTCAAGAAAAAACATAACAATAAGTCAAGAACAAAACAAGAACACCATATGGTCCAACAAATTTAAAATAAATGCAAATAAATGAATGAATGCAAGCACTCCCAGACAAAAACTCACTAAAACCTAACAATAGGGAAAAAATGCTCCACAAGCAATGTGGAGGAGAGAAACCTTAGAAGGGCCATTCAAGGGGGGATCTCCCTTCTTAGAGCTGATAGCGATAGCAACTGAACATTTTGAAAGATTAAAGATAGAGCTGATAGCAAATCTATTTGAGGCACAGGGGCGACGCAAAGAGGGTCGTGTCCTCCCCGTCTTAGTCACGGGACATTCAACACTCCGGTCATTGCTCAGGGACAGCCGGAGACAGGGAGATAGGGGGCGGCGCAGAGAGGGTCGCAACCTCCCCGACATCATTGCGGGACGTCCAGCACTCCGGTCACCACTACAAGACCGCCGGAGACAGGGAGACAGGAAGGCACGCAGAGAGGGTCGCATCCTCCCGGCCTTCATCGCGGGACGTCCGACACTCCGGTCAGCACTCCGGGACACTCGGGACAGCAACTCACAGGGAAACAGGGAGACGGGACAGGCGTTAGACAGCTCGTGTGATTGTAGTGGGCGGACATAGCAATAGATACAAGTAGTAAGCATATGTGTGAATAAAGTAGATATATGAAGTAAGCCTATTATGTGAATAGAATAGAAGTACTTAACCCAGTGATGAAACCACATTGACAGACCACGGACAGAAGACTGTAAGGAGCTGATCCGTGGCCTCGTGGTGCACGTAGAGCAGTCTCTGCAATCTTGGCCAAGACCCCGAGACATCCATCACCTTGGACAGCAGGCACTTAGAGAGATGGGGGGGGGGGGGGGCAGAGGTTAGAGAGTTCCCATGTTTGTAGTGCTGCGGAAAAGCAGAGATGGGAGAAAGTAGACATCCTAACTAAACTAGACAGATTAATCTAAAGGTCAGTCCCCGACCAGTCACACCAGTTACCCTCAGTGACACCAGCTACCCTCAGTCACACCAGCTACCCTCAGTGACACCAGCTACCTTCACCAACACCAGCTACCCTCAGTCACACCAGCTACCCTCAGTGACACCAGCTACCTTCACCAACACCAGCTACCCTCAGTGACACCAGCTACCCTCAGTGACACCAGCTACCCTCAGTGACACCAGCTACCCTCAGTGACACCAGCTACCCTTAGAGACACTAGCTACCTTCAGCAACACCAGCTACCCTCAGTCACACCAGCTATCCTCAGTCACACCAGCTACCCTCAGTCACACCAGCTACCCTCAGTGACACCAGCTACCCTCAGTGACACCAGCTACCCTCAGCGACACCAGCTACCCTCAGTAACACCAGCTACTCTCAGCGACACCAGCTACCCTCAGTGACACCAGCTACCCTCAGCAACACCAGCTACCCTCAGTCACACCAGCTACCCTCAGTCACACCAGCTACCCTCAGTCACACCAGCTACCCTCAGTCACACCAGCTACCCTCAGTCACACCAGCTACCCTCAGTCACACCAGCTACCCTCAGAGACACCAGCTACCCTCAGTCACACCAGCTACCCTCAGCGACACCAGTTACCCTCAGTGACACCAGCTACCCTCAGCGACACCAGTTACCTTCAGTCACACCAGCTACCCTCAGTGACACCAGTTACCCTCAGTGACACCAGCTACCCTCAGTCACACCAGTTACCCTCAGTGACACCAGCTACCCTCAGCGACACCAGTTACCCTCAGTGACACCAGCTACCCTCAGCGAGACTCAGCAACACTAGCTTCATGGACCAACGATCCTCACCAGGTCTTGTGCTAACTGGTGGACAAACTCTCTCTCAACCTGCCGATCCCAGGCTACCTGGACCTAAGATAAGATGAGATAAGATAACATATTCCTTTATTCAATTGTAATAGTAGATGATAAATATGGGCAATAAAAAGAAACCTATGAAAAATTATTGACGTGCATAAAACAACGGAATATCACTTAAAGGTGCTTAAAACAAGTGGTACATTCTGACAGCCATCACTGTTATCGAGTGTTTGGTCAGTAACATGGGTCTTCCAGTCCCTCCTCTCTGCAGTAAACACAAAATACATGTTCTGTAATCCCTTCCCACTTTATGCAATCAGGAGAGAGAACCCTAGATATGTTTTACTTATTTCAAGAAGTATTGCCAAGCTAAATTAGCTTATTGCACTGGCAGACTATTTTACTTGTTTCAAGGACACATTTGCTTAAAACTAGTTTTTATTTATTATTTTTGTCAGACAATTTTTGCAGTGTGGAGTCCTCTCTCCTGGTTGGATAAAGTGGGAACAGGATACCAAAATAATATATTTTCTGTTTACTGCAGAGCGGAGGGACTGGGAAACCCATGTTACTGACCAAACACTATATATATATCAGTGACGGCTGTCAGAATGTAGAGCTAGTATTTTAACAGGTACTGTAGACGACTTATTTTAACAAAACAAAACACTTTAAGACGGTGAACTAAGCACAGTAGAAAGTGAGAAATCAAGAAAAAGTCACAAAAAATAAGAAAGAAAGTAGTTAAACACAGAAGAGCTGCTAAGACAGACTGTACAGACACCAACCCACTCACGCGGGGATTGACAACAGATTGTACAGACACCAACCCACGGGTTGCAGAGTTGGCAGATTTAAATTTCACAATCAAATATAGGCCAGACAAAGTGAACTCTCTGATGCACACGGCTTATCAAGAATGCCACTGGACTTTGACAGATGCATGGAGTCAGTGCACCCGGCCAGTTTGTCAGGATGCAGTCGGGCCAACAGAGAATGGGCCATTTTAGTTCAAGGAAAAGAACAAAGTCCACTCTTCGGTTCAGTGTCATTTAACGCTCTTTCAAAGAACGGAGAATAACGGAGAATCCGCTCGGCACTGTTCAGCCGCCGTCCAGGGATTTGATACGACCTGATGCACCGTAACAAAAGAGTCTTGAGGTTAACGCTTTCACTACCACACTATAGAAGGTTTACCTTTCACTACCACACTACAGAAGGTTAACCTTTCACTACCACACTACAGAAGGTTTACCTTTCACTACCACACTACAGAAGGTTAACCTTTCACTACCACACTATAGAAGGTTTACCTTTCACTACCACACTATAGAAGGTTTACCTTTCACTACCACAATATAGAAGGTTTACCTTTCACTACCACACTACAGAAGATTAACCTTTCACTACCACACTACATAAGGCTAATCTTTCACTACCACACTACAGAAGGTTAACCTTTCACTACCACACTACAGAAGGCTAACCTTTCACTACCACACTACAGAAGGTTAACCCTTTCACTACCACACTATAGAAGGTTTACCTTTCACTGCCACACTACAGACGGTTAACCCTTTCACTACCACACTATAGAAGGTAACCCTTTCACTACCACACTATAGAAGGTTAACCAGTTCACTACCACACTATATAAGGTTAAACTGTTCACTACCACACTACAGACGGTTAACCCTTTCACTACCACACTACAGACCAGTGGCGGCCGCTGGGTACTTCGCCACTAGGGGCGCTATACCAAATATTTTGCGAACATGTACAGTACAGTACTGTACCACGCAAGACTCATGGCAAGACGTGAGCGATTCGACTCACGCTCACGGCAATGAATCGGCTCTTATGAACGAGTCGCTCAGCTGTTACTACAACAACACACAACCAGTCAAATAAAGTATAGTCTAGACTCTAATTCACAACTTGAAACACAATATAAATAGAAAAGTTAGAAACAAAACTCGCCCGTCTCCAAACACAGGCAGATCTCTCCCTCTCTCCTTCTCTCTCTCACACACAGCGCGACGTGGAATCGATTCGTTACACAATCAGACCTATTATATACCAAGAATAACTTCAGTATGAGTACAGGGCTGTACACATATTTTGCATATTGTTAAACGAGCCAAGGCTAGCTATTAAACTATCGATATGAATCGAAAATCTGGGACCCTGATGTAAACAAGACAAACGTCTTTCTCTGGTCTGCATCCCCTTAACAATTGTGTGTATTGAGCCGTACTGTATTGTACCCATTCTGCAATCTGTTAATAAAGTTCTCATTCATTCATTCATTCAAACTTGGACGATATTGAACAAGCCATAATCCACGTATTTTCAATCCGAGAGAGCTGCAGTAGTTAAATCAATGAGCCATCGATAAATAAACAATCAGCAATGTCTCGCTTCATGAATGGCCAGCAGTAGTACTGCTCCTAAAAAAACTATTTACAACCGTTAACGTTAAGAAGAGAGAGAGAGAGAGAGAGAGAGAGAGAGAGATTTCTTCAACCTCGAACCTAAATTCCTTAGCAACCCGTGTTACCAAGTAAACAAATCACAGAACGATAGCCAGTTAGCCCGCACCAGCCTAGTAGTACTACTAACGTTAGCTCCCAGAACGATAGCCAGTTAGCCCGCACCAGCCTAGTAGTACTACTAACGTTAGCTCCCAGAACGATAGCCAGTTAGCCCGCACCAGCCTAGTAGTACTAACGTTAGAGAGAGAGAGAGAGAGACTCACTGTTTAGTTGAAACGTCTAGGGCAGGAAACGTGTATAATCCGCCATATAGCTTGTTAGCCAAGTGTTAGCTCAGCTGAGCTCGTCGACGTTAGCACAACACTCAACAAGTACATTCCTTTGTCCATTTCCGCTCGAACAGACTGCAAACTACCTGGCGTTCTATCGCCATGCTCTAAGACAAACTCTAACCTTAACCAACTTTGAAAGAGTGCCTAAGCTTAACAGTCTAAAGAACTTGCAGTCACAGCACGGCACGCTCTAAGACAAACAACAGTCCTAGTACCAGGAACCAAGCTAGAAGCTAGAATTGGAACATTAGAAATTGGATTCGGCCAATCAGAGATCGTCTCTGTGAAATTCTGCCATAGAAAAAAATACTGGCGTCGGCCAATCAGAGAGCGTCTCCGCGAAATGCGGCTATGGAAATTCTCACGGAAGTTCACGCTGCTTTCTAGACCGCTTCAAATCGCGCTCGGATTCCAACATAATAGTCATATTTCAACGCACAACGCCGTATGCACTGATTGGCTGTGACGGAGACAGCGATCAAACTGTGACGCGCAGTCAGAGCGCTATCGCTTCTTGCCCGGGCGAGAAATACGAAAAAATAAAAAAAAACGTCACTTCCTGCCCATGAAAACGCTGTTTTTTTTATTTAGATAATAACGTTATATTGTGCATTGGAAATACAAACATACTTAAAATGAGTAAATATTATTCATTTTAAACATGTTTATATTATTTATAGGGCTATAAAACAAAAAACAAAAACGTTTTTTTTTTTTCTTCTTCTCTCATTTAACAGGTGGGTCGGCGCCCTAGCGCCACCAGTGGCGAGCCGCCACTGCTACAGACGGTTAACCCTTTCACTACCACACTACAGACGGTTAACCCTTTCACTAACACATGACAAAGGGTTAACACTTTCACTACCACACTACAGAAGGTTAACCCTTTCACTACCACATGACAAAGGGTTAACACTTTCACTGCCACACTACAGAGTGTTAACGCTTTCACTACCACACTACAGAAGGTTAATGCTTTCACTGCCACACTACAAACGGTTAACCCTTTCACTGCCACACTACAGACTGTTAACCCTTTCACTGCCACACTACAGACGGTTAACCATTTCACTAACACATGACAAAGGGTTAACCCTTTCACTGCCACACTACATATGGTTAACCCTTTCACTGCCACACTACAGACGGTTAACCCTTTCACTACCACACTACACACAGTTAACCCTTTCACTGCCACACTATAGAGGGTTAACGCTTTCACTGCCACACTACAGAAGGTTAACCCTTTCACTAACACATGACACAGGCTTAACCCTTTCACTACCACACTACAGAAGGTTAACGCTTTCACTACCACACTACAGACGGTTAACGTTTTCACTGCCACACTACAGAAGGTTAACCCTTTCACTACCACACTACAGAAGGTTAACTAAACATGTGACTAAACACACACAACACCCTGTGACTAAACACACAACATCATGTGACTAAACACAACGACAACATGTGACTAAACACACAACAACATGTGACTAAACACACAACATCATGTGACTAAACACAACGACAACATGTGACTAAACACACAACAACATGTGACTAAACAACATGTGACTAAACACACACATCATGTGACTAAACACACAACAACATGTGACTAAACAACATGTGACTAAACACACACATCATGTGACTAAACACACAACAACATGTGACTAAACGCACACATCATGTGACTAAACACACAACAACATGTGACTAAACAACATGTGACTAAACACACACATCATGTGAGTAAACACACAACAACATGTGACTAAACACACACCAACATGTGAATAAAAAGCTTAGGGAGAACAGATGTGTTTTAAGATTGGACTAAAACACTGGGAGCGTTGGGGCCAGCCTAATGTGGGGGGGCAACTCGTTCCACAGTTTGGGGGCTGCAACCGCACACGCACGGTCCCCCCTGTTTTTTAGCCTGGATTTAGGGACAACAAGGAGGGACTGGTCAGCAGACCTCTGAGACCGTAAAGGGGTGTAGGGGTGCAGGATCTCTGTGAGGTAGGGTGGGGCCAGACCATTCATTGCTTTATAAGCAAATAGCAGGATCTTAAAATGTACCCTAAACTGCACAGGCAGCCAATGAAGGGAGGCGAGGACAGGAGTGACGTGCTCCCGTTTGCGTGTCCCTGTTGAAGGATTTGGGGTGCTTTTTCAATGTATGTGATGTATAGATTGGGGGGAGATGACCACAGCTAAAACGGTGAGATCGAAATGTGCATGGAAGACGGTGATAGAACGGTGACCAGTGGATTGAATACACTGCCAGCGAGGGTGTTTTGTTTTGAATTCCTTGTAAGAACAAATTGATAAGAGAGAGTGTAGGCCCAGAGCAGGAGGGAGAGAGGTTCATCTTAATGAAACGTGAAATGTGTGTAAAGGTTAAACGCGGTTGTCATGACAGCGCGGCACATGACAACCAGAAGGCGGGGCCGTCGTTGTTACGACGAAGATCTATAAGTCGAACGGTGTTTCCGGGTGTAAGGCAGACCAAGAGCGAGTAGGACTGAGATCACACAGAAGACACTCTCTCCTCTCATCGAGAGGGGAGGGGGGAGGGAGAATGCCACATCATCATTAGCTTCGGCTAACGCAAGGAGGGTTAGGCTGACGACCAGGCCTGAACACTATTGGACTGAATAACAAAAGGACGATAGACGAACACACCGAAAGATCATTAGAATAGACTTTTCAAGGACAATAACATCTGTTAACATCTGAGCTGAGGTTTCTGTTTATCAAATAAACCACGCTTTTCCTTGTAAGGCATTTCACGTTGTCGAAGTGTCGGATTCTTATGGAGGTGGAGAATTATTATGGTTTGCGGATTGTACTAACGGGGTGAGATAAGGATTTAATCAACCGGTATCGGAGACGTCAGGACCATTAAAATGACACAACGCAGAGGAATTGGATGGAGAGCCAAACAGACGAAGACGTGATACTGGCCAGTTTGATCAGGATCTAACACTGTCAACAGCCGAGCAGCAGCGTTTTGGACCAGCTGAAGACGCGACAGTGAGGCCTGGCAAACGCCAATGTAGAGCGCATTACAGTAATCCAGCCGTGTTGTCACAAAGGCATGCATAACTCTCTCAAAAGTCCTTAAAAGAGAGAAAAGGCTTGACCTTGGAGAGTTGCTTCAGCTGGAAGAAGCTGGACCTATAACCACAGAGTTAATTTGTTTGTCCATTTTTAAATCATTGTCTATTTTCACCCCCAGGTTGGTGACTATGGGTTTGACACATGAGTCAAGGGGCCCTATGTCTGGAGGTGCGGTGCCAGGCCCGCTTGGTCCAAACAGACCTCGGTTTTTTTTCATAACGTTTTTAAAAGTTCAGACCCAGCCAAGCTTTAATGTCACTGAGACAGTCTAACAGGAGTTTTAGAGTGTTGGGCTCGTCACACATTAAAGGCAGGTATAATTGTAGGTCATCTGCATAAAAATGGAATGAGATGCCATGGTTCTTGATAATAGACCCTAAGGGGAGCAGATACAGAAAGATGTTACTGCCAAAGCCTTTCACCTTGTAGAAGAAATTTTTTTTTCTTTTTTTTTTTCTTTCAGAGAAATATTTTATTAGCATATTTGTATCATCAGAAGCATGAATAGTCTCTCCACTACAATAAAAAATAAAGATAAATAAATAAACATCTAGACATGATTTTTGAACGTTAACAGTAGGCTACCGGGTAGCCGCTAAAACGCAAATCAGTTGACTGTATCACTTTCCGTAGCTAGCCTAGCACGCTAGTTAACTTTCTCGGCTCGTCTGCAGTCAGCCGCCAGAGGCGAAAATGTGTGACAAACGAAAAGGAGATGACGGCAGCTCATCTGCAAAAAAAGTTAGGACCTACAGCAATCGCGAAAATTACATCACCATGGGCTTCACTGAGGGACCAGACAAACGACCTGAGTGTGTGATTTGTGGAGAAAAGTTGGCAAACTCGAGCCTGAAGCCCAGCAAGCTGAAGAGACATCAGGCGTCTAAGCACCCAGAAACCGTTGGGAAGGATCCAGACTTTTTTCGGAGGAAAGAACAGTCTCTCAAGGCGAACAAGCCCGTTGATGTTAGAGTAGCGTGGAGCAGGGGTGGCAGTGATTTACAGAAGGCTACCGAAGCCTCCTTTGAGTGTTCGCTTTTAATTGCAAAAGCAAAGAAACCGCACAATATTGGCGAGCAGCTCATCAAACCAGCCTGCATCAAAATGGTTTAGAAACTGTGCGGCCCACAGGTGGCGGATAAACTAAAATCAGTACCACTCTCGAACAATGTAGTGAAAGACCGAATTGATAAGATGTCAAGTGATTGCGAGCAGCAGCTGTCAGAAAAGCTTAGAAAGGGTCCATTTGCCATATAACTTGATGAAACTACAACTGTCGCAGACGAGGCTGTGCTCATCGTTTATGTGCAGTATATCGAAAATGAGTATCTGAAGCAGGACATTCTCATGTCAGTCAACCTTAAACCACTCGAGGTGAGGATATTTTTACTGCAGTGGATTCTTACTTCATTCAACATAAATGCAAACCGTTCACCATTAGGGCCTGATTTGAGAGGATGAATACAGGCTTTGAATATTGGCCAACATTTTTAAATACATATGGTGCAAGATGAGATTTGTTGATTGAAGGCACAAGTCAAAGAAGCATAGTGGGTCTAATTATGATGCATATGCCTGTGTATAAGCAGTTTGTTATTAAAATGACAAAAAAAGTATTAAAATGACCAAAAAAAAGTATTTTATGGTATTTTATTAGGAGGGGGGTCCAGGAATTTCATCAGAGATGTTTGGGGGTCCCTGGGGGAAAAAAGGTTGGGAACCCCTGCTCTAGGCGAGAGATCAGGATGGAGTGGTCTACTGTATCAAAAGCAGCTGTGAGATCCAATAAAACAAGGAAGATGGAGTTCCTAGAGTCAGCTGCTAACAAAAGATAATTTAACACTCTCAGTAGAGCTGACTCTGTGCTGTATGAGTATGGGCAGGATAATAGAAGAAAGACATACATACTGTATAGGCATTAAAATTAGATCTGAATATAAAAATACGAGACAAATAAACAGTGTAAACATAGGTGCAGATGAGGGCCTGTATGCCCTATCAGTTATATTATACGTTACAGTAAATATAGGCAATAAAAATCTGAATGTATACTATGAGTAAAAGTCAAAGTAAACAGTATACACAAGGTGCAGTACACACAAGGTACCCTAACTGGCACGACATATGGCGTACGCTGTGGTCCGTGCAGGTTTTGGTGGTTAAGAGTCAGACGCACTTGTAGTACAGTAGTACGGTGTGTAGCACGTCAATACCTAAGCTCACATCAAAGTCTTGCAACGCTGGTCGGGCTTCCATTATGGGTCACGTAACGCATGCTGTAATTCCATAGTACAAGTGTCAATAGGCATGTCAGACTTTCCTTCTGGGTCGGGTTTCGTCACTGAGCACTTATCCTTATCATTAGCATCACAAGTATCTTGTGTTTGATAAATGTTTGATAAATAACGTCGGGAACAGAGAGACTGTTGGCCGACTTCTGTGTTTTGTGTGGGTTGGGGTATCAGTCGTGGGAAAGTGTAATATGACCGGTCCGGAGTGTATGAAATCATGTCACTGCCCACCTCCGCCTATAGTTTCAAGTTTCAAGTTTGTTTTTAATTTGTCACGTATAAGGTACACGTACTGTACATTAGAGTGAAGTGCTTGGTTCTGTATGAGCCCCTGAGAATGTGCTTCATACAGTAAAAAAGTAAGTAAAAGAGGAATACCACTATACAATATACAATATACAATACAATATGCAAACTAAAGTACAACCTAAGTACAATGAAGTAGAAATGCAGACAATGAGGTACAAAATGCAGACAATGAGGTACAAACACTTTTTGAAGGCAAGGTGCAAATGCAAATTAGGTATGAATGTAGTGCAAATCTCTTAAATAGATACATATAATGCAGCATATTCAGAGCCGACCGGATATGACCAAATTAGGGCTTGTAGGCCAGCGCTTTAATCAATGGGAGGACAGGGATATTTGCGAACGCTTAAACTATATCTTAAATGATGGCTATGGGTCTAATACACCCGTCGCTTATCAATGACTTGCTTGCAGTCAACATGTACGAAACGGATTGTTTTTTCATCAGTACATTTCCATTTTATACCGGTTTGAATACGAGTATAGTTTTGGAGATTTCTAGTAATTCCAGAGAAAGACGCAATAATTACCCTGAATACACAAAACACGTTTTTCGGCTGATTTATTAATCGTTTTCAAATAAACGCTAGATTATCGATAGTATATGTGTCCTTATGCACGCTAGAGAAGCGGGCTGAAAAATTGCTTATCCGTGCATTGCTCCGTGTCAACGGCACGCACGCACGCACACACACACACACACACACACACACACACACACACACACACACACGTTGTCACCGCTGTGAAAAAAACATCTGATTAACCCAATACTGGTAACATAGATTCCTTACCTCACATCTGATGTTCTGCAAACAGATTAATCCAATTCCTGATCAACATTCCAAATATTGATCGCGTTTATTTATCCAACGTTATAGTCCAAAACACATAATCGACGCTGCTCCCAGCCTCCCCAGTCAATGTGGTAACACGATACTGCTTGCCCGAGAAGGCTGTGCAACGATGTGCAATACCATCCGGGAGACGATAGGCGCGGTATTTGCCCTTTTGCGAGCTCAGACCCATTCCCAACGATAACATCAGGTTGGATGGATGAAAATGAATGGATATCGCTAATAAAAGAAATAACGATTAAAACCTGACTATACTCGTGATTGGCACTCAAGCGATGGCGAGTTAACCCGACTATACTCGTGGTTGGCACTGAATGGGTTTTAATTAAAGGTGCTGTAAGTGGTATTTAATTAAAGGTGCTGTAAGATGTATTTTCTTTGTTGAAATAAGTGTGAAATACTTACAGCCATCACTGATATAGAGTGTTTGGTCAGTAACATGGGTCTCCCAGTCCCTCTGCTCTGCAGTAAACCCAAAATAAATGTTCCGGTATCCCGTTCCCAACTGTATCTAATCAGGAGAAAGAACCCAAGATATTTTCTTACAAAGTGAATTTCACTATTTTTTTTACTGTAAAAGGTACTGAATGACGTGACAATAAAATGAATCAGAATCTCATATCATATTTATGCTTCAGATACTCAATACATCATGTAAATGGCTGCCAAATGCTCACCGGAGGAATTCCTTCTAATCGGTATCGAAGCAAGTTATGTACCACAGATAAGGAGCCAGAGTGGAAAGAAGTGTTGATAATGTATCTGTGTTTTAGAACAGGTAGGTGGAAGGTTCAAGGGCCGACGCATGCAGCACACCCACTGACGCGTACTAGGTTTACACAAGCCACGGTTCAAAGACAACAGCTCTCTGTATCACACATAGCCATGTATTAACCCTTTCACTACCACACGACAGAAGGTTAACCTTTCACTACCACACTACAGACGGTTAACTAGTCTGTAGTGTGGTAGTGAAAGGGTTAACCTTCTGTCGTGGGGCAGTGAAAGGGTTAACTTTCTGTATTGTCGCAGTGAAAGTGTAGCAGTACTGTCTATCGGTATGTCATGTATGTCATATATGTTATGATGAATTGAAAATGGGGGACCTTTTTCTGGTCTGCATCCCCTTAACAATTGTGTGTATTGAGCTGTACTGTATTGTACCCATTCTGCAATCTGTTAATACAATTTTCAATCAATCAATCAATCAATCAATCAATCAATCAATCAATCAATCAATCAATCAATCAATCAATCAATCAATCAATCAAAGGGTTAACCCTTTGGTTGTGTGGTAGTGAAAGGGTTTAAAAACTATAAGCAGCCCAGCCGTACAAATAATATGATTAGGAATCGACATTTTTCATTATCTACATTGCACTACTTTTATTGTCTTTTCATACCTATTCTTATGTCTGCACTTTATGCATGGCTTTTATTCTGTCAACTGCTAGTTTTATGCCTATGTTCATTTTATGATATTTGCACTTTGAGCTGCAATCAATGTATGAAAGGTGCTATATAAATAAAATTATTATTATTATTATTATTATTATTATTATTATTATTATTATTATTATTATTATTATTATTATTATTATTATTATTATTATTATTATTATTATTATTATTATTATTATTATTATTATTATTATTATTATTATTATTATTATTATTATTATATTATTATTATTATTATTATTATTATTATTATTATTATTATTATTATTATTATATCTAAAGCATAGTATATGCTCAAATGTATGCTAAGTTGTGTGCGGTGACTGCGGTCTGATAAAGAACTGTATGTTATGTCAACATAGGCAGCCTTAAGGTTCAGGTGACCTGTTTCTGTCATAATCACGGCGAGAGCCTTCCTCACCCCTCCTCCTTCCACACCCTTATATGGGCAGCATCTGACCCCAGCATTCCCACGCTACCAGAGGGACATCAATCAGCGCGGCTGTGAGGGATTCCCTCATCAACAACCCCTATATCAACCCACGGATCCTGTTCTCCCTCGTCGCAGTGTTATCCTACCAACCTATAGGTACGAGGACGCACACTAGCCTTGCTGCTCTATCCTTGTTTCAAGTTTCTTTAATAGTTGTCATACAGAAGTACAGAATACTTTTATACAAAATGCTTCTTACTGTTACGCTCCAGAGACTGTGCTAGACAAGATAGTATGAAATAAAATAGTATAGCATGTAAAATAGAAGTACAAAAGGTCACAGTGTTCAGTATAGACATATGTACAATGTTCGATGCAGAATAGAAGTAACTGAGTTACCATACAATATACAATATTCTATGCAGTGTACTAATGTACAGTACTATATAGTGCAGAGCAGAAATGGGATGAGGTACAATTTAGGTACAATTTACAGTAAGGTGTATGAGTTGTAGTGCAAATCCTTTATCAATAAATATAAAGTGTAAAGTGTGTTAGGTGTCTAAAGTGTGGAGAGTGGGTGCTGCAGTGTGTTGTTTGTTTGAGTGTGTGCGTGTGGGTGTGTGTGCTGTGTGCATTTGATGGTTGTTGCATAGTGTTTATTGTTCGTTGAGCAGCCTGATGGCCTGGGGATAGAAGCTTCTTCTGAGTCTTTCTGTGCTCGCCTTAAGACTCCGGTATCGCTTGCCTGCCTTGTCCTAATCTTTCTTCTCCCTGTGCCCAGGACCACCGCTCCCGAGCTACGCCGTCTCCCGAGACACCACCACTGCTGCCCTAACAGTTTCAAGATCAAATATGGGGCCCTTATCTTATATGAACTTATTCAAACAATAAACAGTAACAAAAAACGTATTTTCTGCTTACTTTTCAACCCTAAAATCATACAGCATGATGCTAGAGTGACATGTCATCGAATGAAACAGCAAATTCTGAGGTTTCCGAAGATATTATATTCTACCTCACCCAGAATGACAATAGGAAGCCAATGGAATTAATAATGTTTTATATTTGCACATAAGGTGGGAAGCTACTGTAGCCACTGTGCCAAACTCACCACGACGCAGCTCAACTACACCTTGGAGATTTACATGACTTGGTTTATGTCAGGAGCAAAGTTTCTTCTACAAGGTGAAAGGCTTTGGCAGTAAACATCTTTCTGTGTTGGTGATGTGCCTTTTCAAAAGCATTTCCACCGCGCATCAGTGATCCACATTGGCACAGTGTGCGCATTTCATCTGTCTGACTCCAGAACCTGCACGGACTACAACGTAAGACGTACTGTATATCATGCCGGTTAGGGTACCTTGTGTATATTGCACCTTGTGTATACGGTTTACTTTTACTTTTACTCATAGTATACGTATATTCAGATTCAAATTCTTTATTTGAGTTAATTATATTGTTTACACTGTTTATTAATCTCATATTTTTATATTCAAATCTAATTGTATTGCCTATGTATTTCTACTATTACCCTGCCCATACCTGTACCTCCCCTCCCCCACGCTGCTATGACGCCCGAATTTCCCCAAGGGGATCAATAAAGGAATATGTTATCTTATCTTATCTTATCCTGAAAAGTATGGGAGTCGTGAAAATAATAGTAGCCTACTTGCACTTGTAATATAAGTATTTTATTTATTTATTTATTTATTTATTTATTTATTTATTTATTTATTTATTTATTTATTTATTTATTTATTTATTTATTTATTTATTTATTTATTTATTTATTTATTTATTTATTTATTTATTTATTTATTCATTCATTCATTCATTTATTTATTTATTTATTTATTTATTTATTTATTTATTTATTTATTTATTTATTTATTTATTTATTTATTTATTTATTTATTTATTTATTTATTTATTTATTTATTTATTTATTTATTTATTTATTTATTTATTTATTTATTTATTTATTTATTTATTTATTTATTTATTTATTTATTTATTTATTTATTTATTTATTTATTTATTTATTTATTCATTCATTCATTCATTTATTTATTTATTTATTTATTTATTTATTTATTTATTTATTTATTTATTTATTTATTTATTTATTTATTTATTTATTTATTTATTTATTTATTTATTTATTTATTTATTTATTTATTTATTTATTTATTTATTTATTTATTTATTCATTCATTCATTCATTCATTCATTCATTCATTCATTCATTCATTCATTCATTCATTCATTTATTTATTTATTTATTTATTTATTTATTTATTTATTTATTTATTTATTTATTTATTTATTTATTTATTTATTTATTTATTTATTTATTTATTTATTTATTTATTTATTTATTTATTTATTTATTTATTTATTTATTTATTTATTTATTTATTTATTTATTTATATTTTACTCTACTCTTATCCTATAGGTAACTTGATTTGATTTGTGTTATTATTCTAATTCGTGACCTGTCCTGTCTAAATGTCTAAATGTTTAAATGTTGAGCAATTTGCAGTGTCAAATTTCCCACGGGATAATAAAAGTATTTCTATTCTATTCTATTCTAAGTTGCTTCCTTCCTTGCGACCACGGGAGGCGTGTTGCTTTCTAACAGCGGAGGAGTGCAAGAATGTGACAATTTGACCATGTGACCGCGGCAGCGCGAGAGAGCGGCAGTGCGGAAATAGGCTGTCTATTGCCATTCTCTCTACTGCCGTTCTAACCTTAACCAACTCCGAAACAATGCCTAACCTTAACCTTAACCTTAACCATGCCTAACCTTAACCTTAACCATAGAAAGAATATTGCCATTCTCCAAGACAAACTCTAACCTTAACCAGCTCCTTAACAGCGCCTAAACTTAACCGTTCTAACCTTAACCAACTCCGAAACAATGCCTAACCTTAACCTTAACCTTAACCATGCCTAACCTTAACCGGCGAAAGAATACACGTTAAAAAAAAATTTATGGGATTCGAACCTGTCAACAACGGACCGCAGGACCGCAGGACCGCAGGACCGCTGTGCTGCCAGGTGAACTGAGCTTCGAATGAAAATCATGGCGGATTAGGGCTACATAATGCCGCAAGCTCTGCCGCTCCGCGGGGCTCTGCCGCTCCGCGGGGCGTGTCGCAGCCAATCAGGGAAAATGCGGAAGCAACGGCAGCACTGCTCCGCTGTTAATAAGCAATAGGCCCACGGGAGCATATTATATCTATGCACGGGAGTACCAGTAAGCAGGGCAGACAGAGGGGGCGGGGCCAATACACTTGCGTCACCGAAAGGGCGTTCCCTGGAGGTTGTTCCTTCGCACTAATTGGTGGCATTCGACAAGGCGGGGCCTCCATAATCAATGAACAAAACAGGCCAGCCAATCAGACGGCTTATGCTAATGAGGAGGCTTTAAACTCTTTGGACGAACCTTATGCAAGCTGCTCAGATCAAGGGACACATTTCTGGGACACAGTCTATCCACTTCCACCCCAAAGTAGATTTCTGGACAGTTATTGTTATATTATTTATATAGTGATCTCCTTTTCATGTCAGGAGGAGGAGAATCCTTGTAGTTTGTGGGGAAGTTTGCAAGACTTGGGACGCGGCTGATAATCACCGGAATATATTCTACTTGCGTTTTTTCCAAAGAAGGTCTTCTTACCGAGATACCGCTGTGTGCCCGTAACTAAGGAAGTGTTGATTCAGATTCTGAGTTTATTTTTTATTCTGAGTGTTCACTACATCGCCATGTCTTGCGGTGATGACGCTGCAGCACCGGAGGACCAGAGTCGGAGGTTCTGCGTGCTGTCCTGGGAGCAGGTGCAGCGCCTGGACTCGATCCTGGGAGAAGCGATCCCGATCCACGGCCGCGGAAACTTCCCCACTCTCTCCGTGCAACCCCGACAGATCGTCCAGGTACACAGTACACATAATATAATACACCCCGACAGATCGTTCAGGTACACTGTCCACATAATATAATATAATACACCCCGACAGATCGTTCAGGTACACTGTCCACATAATATAATATAATACACCCCGACAGATCGTTCAGGTACACAGTACACATAATATAATATAATACACCCCCCCCTCTTGTCTCTGTCTGTCTGTCTGTCTGTCTGTCTGTCTGTCTGTCTGTCTGTCTGTCTGTCTGTGTTTCTCTCTCTCTATCTGTCTGTCTGTGTGTCTCTCTATCTCTGTCTGTCTGTCTTTCTCTCTCTCTATCTGTCTGTGTGTCTCTCTATCTCTGTCTGTCTGTCTGTCTGTGTGTCTCTCTATCTCTGTCTGTCTGTCTGTCTGTGTGTCTCTCTATCTCTATCTGTCTGTGTGTCCTCTCTCTCTCTCTCTCAATCTATCTGCCTCTCTCTCTCTCTCTCTCTCTCTCTCTCTCTCTCTCTCTCTGTCTTTTCTCTCTCTCTCTCTCTCTCTTCTCTCTCTCTCTCTCTCTCTCTCTCTCTCTCTCTCTCTCTCTCTCTCTCTCGTCGCCTGCCTATATACCAATATCGGCAACGATTATGTAACGCAGTACTGTGTGTCTTGTGAGTCCCCCGCCCTGGAAGTCCGGGTGTATGAGATGAGTCACTGGCATGCCGCCGTCCATCATAGTCTCTCCACCAGCCTCGAGTCTATTTCTGCTGGATCACATTCTGCCAGGCTTATGCATTGCTATGCAAAGAGGAGGATCGTTTTTATGCTTAAAGGAACACTCCAACATTTTGGGAAATTTGCTTATTTGCCATCTACCCTGGAGTTAGACAAGAAGATGCATACCTTTTTCTTCTCTGTGCATGCAGTAGGAGTAGGAAGACGTTGGGAACTAGGCTAATGGAGGAACCTAATTCCAGTGACTGACGCTAAGCTAGGCTAACGGTGTGTGTCTTCCTACTCCTACTGCATGCACAGAGAAGAAAAAAGGTATGTATCTTCTTGTCTAACTCCAGGGTAGATGGCAAATAAGCTAATTTCCCAAAATGTTGGAGTTTTCCTTAAGTCGTGATCCGTTGATCTCCGCTCATTCGGAACGAACTCCAAATGAGATGACTTAGGGCTGGGCGATATAACGATAACGATAAATATCGCGATATATTTTAATAATCGATATCGAAGGGAAAAAATGATTTTTTTTGTGACCTGCAACAGGGCAGTTTTAAAACCAGAGACGGTGGACAGACTTGTCTTTCTTGCCTGCAACTTAAAGTAATGGCTTTGCTTGTCCAAATGACAATACTGACCAAATTGAGATTTATTTTTCTCTTGTCCATTTATTTTCTTTGCTTTCTAATTTAAAATACAGTTTGAAACAGTCTATACACAGTAGGCTATGTGTGCTAGCAGAGCTAGACTCCAGTCACTGTGCACATGTGCGGTGATTTGTCCACCAAAAAAGCGCCAAAAGATAGAAAATAAACTAGCAGAGCCAGAACTGTTCAACTCCCCTGGAGCCACAGCCAGCAGAGAAGCCGGTTTACTTTCGTTTTTAAACCAGCTGCAGCCTGAGAACTGTGTGAGGGGATGTAACACTAAAGATGGCGGCAACGACAAAGAATTGCTGCAAAATAAACATACATATGTTGTTTAAAAAACTTATAACAATTTCGATAATTAGCGATATCGAGTGATATGATAACATTATCATATCGTTATCGTGATATGATTTTTTGCCATATCGCCCAGCCCTAAGATGACTTCACTGGGATGTTGGTGGATTACTGGATTCTACAGCACATGCTTGTGGTTCTGGAACAGAGATGACTGCTCCATAGAGAAGCCACACAGTGGTAGACGGTCGACTCCAAAATCATATTTCAAATTGCATGTGTCCGGATGGCAGAATTCAGTACTGTATCTACAAAACCTTCTGTTTAATCATCTTCCATCTATTAATTTGCTTAGATTTTTCAGGTCTGGTCAATTTGAGCATGGTGTTGTTCAGTCAAAGATAAAAAAAAAAAAATGTATTGATATTCTCATTTGGTTCATTAGAATTTACTCAAAATAAAATGTTCAATCAATCACCGCGCAGATTGATTGAATGAAAATGTTATCAACAGATTGCAGAATGGGTACAATACAGTACGACTCAATACACACAATTGTTAAGGGGATGCAGACCAGAGAAAGACTTTCGTCTTGTTTACATGAGGGTCCCCCATTTTCAATTCATCATGAATTGTAAGTAAGAACATGCAAATGGACCATATTAAAAAAAAAGTCTGTAAATGTGTATTCTACATTGTTATGGAATGAATGAGAAAAAAAATTACATAAAATCTTTTTTTTTTTTGTAATTTTCATAACGCGATAATTTGCTGTGTAATTAATCTAATTAACGTGATAAACTGACAGCCCTAATATATATATATATATATATATATATAGTATCTACAGGTATGTAAAATGGATTATATGCAGGTATGTAGTGTACAGTACAGATGGATGTGGATAGATGTGTGCACAACAGTTTTGTGCACATTCATTTAGTTTGCCAGTTATTGAGAGTAAATTAGTTTGAATATGGCCACCTGGGGGACATGTGAATCCTTGTGTTCAGTACAGCTCAATGAAATGACGAGGTAGCAGTCCCTATATACGACAGGGTATTGCTATTTTTCCATCTACATCATTTTATGGAGCACAAGGATTCAATGTCCCCGATGACATTACTGGTGGCCATAATATCCAAACAAATTTACTCTCAATAACTGTCAAACTAAATGAATGTGCGCAAAACTGTTTACCATTTATGGATGCATGTTTAGATTATGTGCCAAATAAATCACAATTAATGCAGCTCTGTTACCAGAATGGCCGACATGTGGCAAATTCTGAACGCTGGAGTCTTAACACATTGAGTGCCACGCCCCTTCCGGGAAGTGACCTGGCCTTGCCGTCCATTAACCCCATGTAAACGTAGTTGTAGTTTGTAGAGCTAAACCTATATTTTATATTATAGCTATGGGTCTAATAACACTGTCGAGTGTCAGTTCGTTGCTTCCAGTCAACGTGCAAAAAGCAGATTATTGTTTCATCTGTACATTTCCGTTTTATACCGTTTTGAATATGAATATAGTTTGGGTGCTTCGGAGTAATTCCAGGAAAAAGATGCGAAAACAGCGTTTTTGTGTAATTCAATAAACGCGTTGTAATTTTTCGCCTGATTATCGAATCTTCCTGAAATCGATGCTAAATTATCATTATTATATATCGTCGTGCATACATGAAATGTGCCCTGGAGCGCGGCGCCCGACAGAAACGTAGTTGAGAGTCGACTCTGTTTGACCCCCGGTGGTGAGAGTTGGGAGTCGGGGGGTGGCGGCGTTCAATAAATACCAGACTCACGCACCACTACCACACGCACACACGTGTGCTGTGCCGTGTTCCCCCACAGTTTCAAAACCTGTGTCATTTTCTTCAGTTCCATAACAACCCATCTGCCCTATAGATCGAGTTATCAGTTTACTGTGTTCACACACACAAACATCAGCTATATCCTCCTCCTGTCAGCAGCATCATAGTCAGCTGTTAAACTCGTAGGGATCTCACTCAAACTCCTGCGAGGGGGACGACGGGATCGGAGCGAGTGTCGAGAGGAAGAGGCCCCCCCGACGAGAGAGCCTCAGCCCCGCGGATCCTTGAGAACCCAACAAATGGCCTGCAATTGTACATCTAGGATGAGAAACTACCCAATCTTTCTTCCTCTCTCTGTCTGTCGCTCTTTGTCTCTGTCTCTCTCTCTCACGCATGCTCTGTCTGTATCTCTGTCTCTCTCTGTGTCTGTCTCTCCCTTGCTCTCTCTCTCTTGCGCATGCTCTGTCCTTATCTGTCTGTCTCTCCCTCGCTCTCTGTCTCTCTCTCTTGCGCATGCTCTGTCTATCTCTCTCTGTCTCTCCCTTGCTCTCTCCGTCTGTCCTTAATTGCTTCACAATTCGGAGCTAGGGCTTCATTATGGCATCTTTATTGGTGTGCCACTCTAAATTGCACGACTCCTAACCACAGAGGGAGGGGAAGGTCTTCCAAGTGTGTAGGCCTAGCCCTCGTCTTTGGCTCGGGACTAGGGGGCGGGCTGGCGGGAGTGCACACACACACACACACACACGCTTCTCTCGCAGGGCCACACGTGACGGTAACACTGGTCCAGATTGGAATTTAGACCCAATCGGGGCTCCTTTATGCCTGAATGGATGCATCCACCTTGGAATGCTGGCTGCCGCACGCTGCCCGCTGAGCTGCGGTGTCGCAGGGTCTCGTTCTCCCACACTGCGTTTGTCGAGGTGTTGAGTTTGAGTCGGTCAGCCTGACTGAGCCAGTATGTATAAATAGGGCCAGCTTATGATCTGATCAGCATGAGAGAGAGAGAGAGAGTGGGAGAGAGTTACTAACCTCGGCTTGGACTGACACTAATCTGGTAGGGTCAGTATCGGTAGGTAGGATTCGTATGGGAGGCGTGGTCCCATATCCCCCCCCCCCCCCCCCCCCCCCAGGGAGAAATTGTGTTCCAGGTTTTGTTGTTTATGTATTCTATCCGGTTTTCCAGGCATTTACCCGTTTGCTGCGCATGACAAGAGTATCGACTCGTGTTCCCTTTGATCACTGGAGAAATACCAGCTTCTTCATTATTTTATATCGCCATCATCTCTTCAGCCCTCTCTGAATAATCCCCTTTGTGTTGGCTTTGCGCTACACGATTGTAAATCTCGTTGTAAAAATGTGTCAACTGAATGTAAGTGTAGCTGTAAAACGTAAGCCTAAATGTAATAAAAGCCGCCACTGTAAATCTCCTGAGCCTCGAGAGAACAAGCCTTAAATTCATAACGCAGAGTCCGACGCTGCACTTTGAGCCGAAGCCATTCATCGCATCACACCGCTCAGTCGTGAGGTCTCTGACCGTTCCGGTCGTCTCAAAAGCCAGCGCATGTTTAACAACGTCTGCCTTCCGCCTCAGGCCTGCGAGAGAGCACTTGGACGTGTTCCATCTTTGATGGCTTTCCTGGGGGGTTATTATCCCTCTGTGGTGGTCCTGTAGGTTTGCACGGATCACCTTGTAGATCAGTGGATCCCAAAGTATTGTCCAATGCCCCCCCACCCCCCCCACAGGAGTCCTTGAGGGATTTCCAGGAAGGCCCCCCCCCCCCCCCCCCCCCCCCCCATTGTTTTTACGATTTTTAAGAAATTATCTCAGTGAGAGAATGTCGAAGATTGACTATTCTGATCATAGGTTCCATGTCTCTAGTGTGATCTCCATCCAAACCTGCGGTGGGAAATTCTGGAAATCTGGTTTAAATCATAACGTGTAACTGAAATCATCTCAGATTGAGACAAAAATCGTAATAAATGTAGATCCATGGCTCTATGTGGATTTCATTGTGATTTGGACATTGAAGGGGAACAAAAAAAGCTTGCACTGAGTCTGTACTCATGCCTGCGCATTCACGGAGAACGCACTTCCTCATCACACAGCCTTATTGCCAGGCAGCTCGACGGAATGAATACACCTCGAATACTGATTCAATAACAAATACTTGTAAGCTAGCCCTAGGACCGGTATAACTTGCATTTCTGAGTTTGGTCGTTTCCCGTAGCCACTGATTACGACGAGCACTGAAAGGATTTCCTCATTGAGCTGCCAGGTGAGATTACTTTTGATGACACTCTCCCCAAAAGGTTTTGAAGTGCGTTCTCGATGAATGCACGGTCATGAGTGCAGTGTTGTGTTCAAAGTGGGGTCCGGGGACACCCTAGGGTCCTTCAAGGGGAATCCTGGGGGTCCACACCCAAAATGAGGAGTAGTAGTAATTTCACTATTTGACAAACTAGAAGTCGGTCCAATGAGAGAATATAATGTGTAACTATTCTGATAATTGGTTTAACTTCCTCTATTGCTATCTCCTGAATTGCGGAGAAGATGGCTATGGAATTATGGACTAAAACAAGTTGTCTGCTCAGAGGGAGATTAACCTTTTATCAAATGGTCTGCAGTATCAGGTTGGGGGTCTGCAGTCTAGTGTGCATCAGTTTGGGGGTCTACAGTCTAGTGTGTGTGTCAGTTTGGGAGTCTACAGTCTAGTGCAGGGGTCAGCAACCTTTACTATCAAAAGAGCCATCCCCCCCCCCCCTCCCGCAAAACCAATTTACCCTTAAAATGAAGATAACAGTGTATAACATTTTATATATAGTTATCCCCAAGCATACCCCACATTTAGCATAAAACGCCTGACAATTGCATACCCAAAGTAATTTGCGATTTATTATACTTTATACTTATAGCACACAGTTTGTTGCATTAATCGAATTATAAAGCAACAAAAATATATTTCTTTTAATTTTTATTGCTGTTTTTACCTGTTATAACAAAGGAAAACCTCAAACTCTTATGAAGAGGAGAAAAAAGACTGGCTGTGTAGACCCACTTTGAAATAAAACAGGAGAAAAAACACTGGCACCTGTAGACCTACTTTGAAATAAAACCCTTATTTGTGGAACATTTATAAAATAAAAAGTAGTCCACTTTGAAAAAAGACTACCATGTGTAGACCTACTTTGAAATAAAACCCTGAACTATGCAGCTCTATTTGAGTCCTTCCCTTATTTGTGGAAAATCTATAAAATAAAAAGTACATTTTTTGTTGTTCGCAAATTTCACATACACACACAGACGGAGAGGCATGTTTGTTATGCTTGGAGGAGAGCGTGAGAGAAGTGAAGAGAGTTTAGCGAGTTCAAACCTTAGCCCTACTGTGTTTTCAGAAACGGCAATGGAATATGGAGGTGCCGAGGCGGTTGAACTGGTTCCAAAGAATTATTAATTAATGCAGACGTATGTCGCAGGGACTATTATAATCATCATGTATCCATCAAAGGGTTAAATCAAGCATCTTTAGAGGAATTGTCAAAATATCGTGATATATATTGTGTATCGTGACATAGCCAAACAATATCGTGATATCATTTAGAGGCCATATCGCCTAGCCCTAGTTTGGAGGTCTACAGTCTAGTGTGCATCACTTTGGGGGTCTGCATCAGTTTGGGGGTCCTTGACAAGAAAGGGTTTTCAGAACTACTGCCCTAAACAATATTTTTTAATGGCCCTAGTTCTCCCTTTTTAAAGGGTTTGGGGACCAGAACCACTGATAAATAATCATGGAGGTTAAAAACACAATAAAGCCTTATTTCCATTGTGGACCTCTGGGGGTAGGGGGTGGGGTGACCGTGACTGGTATGGTGGGCAGTTGGCTGGCAGAAACGGTATAGACGGTGAGCTACTCTGAAGCCCAAATACAAAACACACCACACAATCCTTACTGTATTTTTACTATTGTGTACCTTACTACTAAGCTACTATACGTATATTACTACCAGCATGCTAATATGATGATACTACTATGCTATAACACTCAAGTTCGACACTATTTGACAAACAATGCTACTGACCCTTAGCTGCCAGAGACGTGCCCCTCCTGCTGACTTGTTCACAATCTGTAAATCGCTTTGGATAAAGCGTCGGATTTAAAAAAAAAACTAAATGTAAATGAAAATACTACGTTGTACTAACGCCAAAAATAACCTCCTATAAAAACAATTTGTCTCATGTGGGTGCATACTAGTGGGCGACAGTGGATCGGGAGATGGAGCAGTCGTCTGGTAATCCGGAGGTTCCCGGTTCTATTCCCGGGCAGCATGTCAAAGTGTCCTTGAGCAAGACACTCTGGCCGCCTCAGACCCACTCCTATCTGAGCTCCGGGAGGGTCGGCAAAGAGAAGCTGCCTATTCTAGGCCCTTCAATGCTCCACAATGGTGGAACCAACTTCCCACCACAGTTGGGACATCCGAAACACGACGATCTTTCGTCGTCTGCTAAATATGCACTTTTTCAATCGATATCTGAAAGAAAATAAATCGAACATTCTTACCGTCATGCACTCTTCTTAATATACTAAAATACACTTGACCCTGCAGCACTCAAGTTTGAACACTTTTATGAACATTCAGGGTTCGTACGGGTGCTGGAAATCCTTGAAAATGCTTGTATTTCAATGTGGTGTTTTCAAGGTTTGAAATGTGCTTGAATTGTGTATAAAGTGCTGGAAAGTTATTGAACTTGTAATTGCACTGTATACTTTCATAATAAATCGCTATCTGACTTAATAGTTAGGTTTTTAGATAAACAAATAAAATTCAGGGAGCGCCTTATTGCTTTCGCCTTTCACGCAAAATGAAGAGGAGTCCTCTCTCGAGCCACTCGCGTGCCCACCCCGCCAACGGCACCCCCCGCCCCTCCTGAAAGCTTGCTTTAATCCCAGTAACGTTTTTTTTTTTTTTTTATCGTTAACAAGCAAGTGAGCTAGCGTTGCCACAGACGGCTATGTTTATTGTTCATGTTGGCAACGACAAGCGGCACTGTAAGGTGAGTTAATAAATTCACTCTGAAAATCTGCTCCTCTCTGATAAACTGACTCTTCGGTCAGAGCGTCCAGTCTGCACAACTTTAGTGCGCTCGCTCTGACACACTGAAAGCCAATTTACCTTAAAACAAGTTTCGTTTAGCTAACGCCATTATGCATCGGAGCTGTGGTTTCGCTGTGATCAACATGACTAACAAGCAAATAAATAAATAATAAATAATAATAATAAATTTTATATAAAAATTCTAGGTTGATTTGATTTTGTATACATTTTAAGGCTCAAGGAGCTGATTGACTGCCTACCTCAAAGACTGCACTTATTTAGCAAATTTTCAGTAAATATTTGATTGAAATTTAAGTTTTATCTGGTGATTATTTGAGTGATTGTTTCATATTGGCTCAGCCAGGTTATATAGGATGTCATGTCTACATCATTTTGGTTGTTTATAGCACAATCACATCTGATTTAATGTGATGGAAGAGTGACATTATCATTTGTGTAAATATTTAATTTACCACAGCCGTGTAAGATGCTGGAAAAGCTTGAAAAGGCACCTTGAAAAAGCTTGAAAAGTGCTTGAATTTTGCTTTGGAAAAGGTGTAAGAACCCTGAACATTGTTACTCAGCTGACGGGAGTCGTACCCTTCCTGCTGACATGTCGTACAAAACGTCGCTTTGGATAAAAGCGTTCAGCTGCTAAATGACTAAATGTGAGACACTTAACCCCTAATTACTCCAGATGAGCAGGTCGGCACCTCCGTCGTCGGTGTGTGTGAGTGAATGGGTCAAATGTGAGGAACAAATTGTAAAGCACTCTGGATAAAAGCTGTTTACCATTCATACTGTACATAGTGGCGTTGGACCTCTTTCCCTACCCAGCCAACATGGCACTGGGACGGGGGGAAGGAGAGGCGGCTGACCCCCAGGGGTCGTTGGGATTAAAGAAGGGATAGGGTACCATCACTGTGGCAGACTTGGGGTGGAGGGGGCGCTTGTGCACCACAGTGCAGAGGCGTAATTCCCGCCATGGCCTCTGGTGTCTGGTTGGACGAGCCTGACCCCGCCAAGTACAGTACCTCTGCTGCTCTTCATCTGGGCCCCTTTAGCTTTCATTCAGACAGGCTGACGGTCAGGACGTACCTACAGTACAGACGCACGCTACCCCTGCTGTTCTTTCAGGAGGTACCTACAGTACAGACTAGGGATGGGTACCGAATTCGGTACTTTTGAGGTACCGAACCGAAACACGTCGGTACTACCGAGTATCGAATCAAGTAAGATACAGAATTTCTTTTATTTTTTTTTTAACTTTTTTTATTTTCATGTCAACGTTCACACGCACAATATATGCTTACCTAGGATTTGACTTGATTCAACAACAAAGCAGTCAGAGCAATGACAAGCCGAAATTGTAGTTATTTGAAGTTTGGATTTTTTTTTTACGACTGAGGTAGGTAAATAAAATTTCTTGAGACTAAAGTACCGAAAAAGGTACCGTTGGGTACCGGTACCGGTTCAAATGTGAAAGGTACCCATCCCTAGTACAGACGCACGCTACCTCTGCTGTTCTTCATCTGGACCCCTTTAGCTTTCATTCAGACAGGCTGATGGTGATGAAGTGGACTTTGGCGAGCGGCCGTATTGATCTCGCCGACGCAAACTATTGATTTCCCCCGAGGCCCATGTGGAGTTTATTGGAAATGAGGTTGAGTCGAGCGGTTGCATGTTTCAGTGGTTTTTTTGTTTTGTTTGTCTAATTATAAGGTCCAAGGTTGATTGCGGAACTCTTTTGGATTTAGTGAAGTATTAATTTGTTCAGTCTGTTTTTTTTTAATACAATAAAAAAAAGAAATTAAGTCATTTAATTTCAAACCTTTTATCTAAACTCGAAAGGCAACTGAGGTTTCCCTCATTTACAGTCACATTGAGCATACATACAGAGTTAAGCAAAAAAGGCATATAAAATCACAACAATAAGACCAGTAAGGATAACTATCAATTAAAACACATACAACTTGATTGACAAAGGTTTTATACTCTGCAACAGAGGGGAGAATCTCGAGCTTTAAGGACTGTTGGAGTTAATTCTTTGAGCTAGAGGCATCATAGCGAAATGCAGATTTACCTTGTTCAGAGCAAACTTTGAGGATCTTAACACTTTCCGTGCCAGTCCTATATACCCTGTCGCGTGCCACCGCTCTATTCAATGACGGAGCACTCACATTTGTGAACGCATAAACTATATCTTAAATTATGGCTATGTGTCTAATACGACCGTCGCTTATCAATGACTTGTTTGCAGTCAACATTGTCGATTAGCATTTCCAGACTTTAAATATTATTTTCAAGCTTTCTCTCTGAGACCTTTGATCACTTGGTTTGACGCTCAAGCAGCTGTATCTTGGCGACCATTGGAGGAGAAGTTGGTGTCCCCATATAGACTTCAGGATATTGTGTATACCAACATATCAAATCAATTAAACAATGTCAATTACGATTTGGCCCTCTTATCACACATGTGATCCAGACTTGGCGTGACACTCAGAAAGGGGGTAAAAAATGCCAACAATGGCACACGCATTCCCATATATTTAATAACAATCTTCTCCTTATTGGACAACAACCTATTAGATACCCTAGATGGGAAAAGAAAAACATACACACATTGGGGGATATCTTCGACAACTCTGGTCTCCGCTCTTTTCAGGATATATCCAACGGATATGATCTCCCCGGAACCTCCTTTTTCTTTTATTTACAAATAAGAGCAGCTCATGGAGTGCCATGTGACGCTCCACTAGTGCATCACCGCTTTCACAAATTCTTTTATGACAAAGAGACATCGAGAGGCTTCGTTTCTGACTTTTATCGCCATTTACTCATGTCCTCGTATAAAGACCTTCCTCTGGATACGATTTGGTGAAAGGATGTCCCGGAGTTGGATGTAGATTTTGATTGGGATGCAGTCTGGGAAAATGTTCAGTTATCCTCACACAACCCAGATCACCAACAGATTCACCTAAATTTTATTCACAGGAATTATTTAACCCCTAGACCTAGACGATTGAATTCAATGGGTCTCAGACCTGACTCTTTATGTACCTTGTGTCCAAACGGCGCCACAGGTACATTTATGCATATGTACTGGGAATGCCCCCCTGTTGTGAGTTTCTGGGAAAATGTTACATATCAGCTCTCTGACGGGGCGGCTAGGTGGTGTAGTGGGCAAGGCACTCGCCACCAGTGTGGAGACGCTAGGATTCGCGTGTTCGAATCCAGCTCTCCACATTGTTTTCAGTTTAGCTGGTCGTCCGCAGTAATACACATTGGCCGTATTACGGGGAGGGAAACTGAAGGGTGGGGATCGGACGTTGTGAACAAGCGACTCCTACAAGTCGGTTGGTGCGCCTGCGCAGTAGAATCAGGAAGTGTCGGGGGCAGCGTGAGCCTCCCACGCGTTACTCCTCGACACTGAGAGATCGAGCTGCGCAGGTGAAAAGATGCGACTGCTGTTACCTCAAGTACCGGAGGGGACTTGTGCTATGTATGACTTAGTCCACATTGCAGCCGGCTTGTGGGAGGCAAGAAACAGCGTTCGTGACAGGGGAGGGTTGAATTGAAATTGGGATGGGAGAAAATATAGAAAAATGGGAGAAAAAGTGGATCAAAAAAAAAAACATATCAGCTCTCTGACATTTTCTCTTTAACCATACCTGTATCTCCTTCTGTATTGTTATTGAATGATCTCTCTCAATTACCGACCTCTATACAGGTGAAAAGACTCATTTTGGCCGGCCAAAAAAATGTATTGCCTCACGTTGGTTTCACCCAGACAAACTCTGCCCGAAGGTATGGTTTCTCACCTACCTTGATGTGATCTATTTGGAAATATCCACGGCACGTGTTGTAGGGGTTAAGGAATCTAATATCGCAATTTGGTTGGCTGCAGTGGCAAAGTTAAAATAACGCATATAAGTTTGGGGATTTGTTTTGATTTGTTTTGATTTTAGTTTTCTTTTTCTTTTACTGAATAATGTAATGTGAGTGTGACTCATGTTGAGGTCCCTGGGTGAGCGGGGGGGGAGAACGAGCGAGTGTCCATGTAGGATGATCACTGTGCAGTCTATCAGTTATTGTCTTGTCATGTGGTGTTAAGTTAGTCTTGGGAAGTCTTTTTATGTATTATTATTGTTTGTGATATATGTTTTGTTTCATGTTGAAAAAAAAAATTTAAATATTTGATAAAAAAAAAAACATTGTCGAAACGGATTGTTTTTTAATCTGTTCATTTCCGTTTTATACCATTTTGAAAAACGCTTGTTTTTTGAAACTTTCCAAAAAAAATCAAAGATTCTGCAGGAATCGCACTTTACTGTAATACTCAAAACACGTTTGTAATTTTTCGGCCTATTTATGAATCGTTTTCAAATAAACGCTAGATTATCGATAGTATATGTGTACTTATGCACGCTATAGAAGCGGGCTGAAAAATCCATTATCTTATTTCCTGATCAGCTACACACACTCACAGCCACGCTCACACATATGGGACACGTTGACATATAGGTGAAAAACGGCTCTGATTATCCCAATACTGGTAAAATAGATTCCTTACCTCAGATCAGATGTTCTCCAAAAAGATGATTCCAATTCCTGATCGTCATTCCAAATATCGATCGCGTTTATTGATCCAACGCTGGGTGGTCGAAAGACATATTCCACGCTGTTCTGATTAGGGGTGCACCGATATGAAGATTGGCCACCGATACCGATACCGATTGTTCAAGTAACACAATCGGCCGATACCGATACCGATATTTGTGTATTATTTGTATAGTATTTGTAATTTTTTTTAATATTTTTTTTAATATTTTTTTTTTAATGAAACTACTGTATATTTGTATGTTTGTATTTGTAGGCCTCTTTACTTACTTAAAAAAAGGAAACATCAAGAAATATGTTTATGGTATTAATTCCACCATGCCATGTAGCACTATCCCTCTCCCAGTAGCCTGTATCAGTTCAAGTATCGTCTGGCGGCCTGCAGATGGATACTGTTCTCTCAACCAGAGCTCTCAGCCAATGCAATATAACCATTTTGATTGACAAGTCGATTCGGCCAATTACGCCACACCGCTAGCACCCACCTCCTGCTGTCCTTGCTGTCCTTACCACCAATCGGCAAGCGTTTATTCATTTTCTACTTTCGGGCATGCCGCCATTGTTCTGTTTGCGAGAGCACAACAAACTTAACGTAGCTAATACGTTAGCTGCCCGGCCCGCCGACCAGCGCTCCACAGCATGACCAAATGAGACATAATGATTTTACTGCAACAAATGTTATAATAAAACAAAGCCTTTCTATACATTTGTCTGGTTGAAAACTTTATTAACAGATTGCAGAATGGGTAGTTGGGTACGGAATGGAACTGAGCTATGAACGGACTAACGGAGTAATGCCTTGTTTACTGCTATCTTCGGGTAAATAATATGCTTGTTATTGAACGTGTAACACTAACTATATAACGTTAATGCCACAAAACGAATGTTTGTGTCATTTTAACAGCAGATACTTTCTTAAATGCCATCTTCCCGAGAGAGGGTGTTGACGGAGAGTTGTGTTATTAATAGCATTGAACAGCTAACCGAAAGCTAGCGTTAACTATTGTTAAAGGTTTAGCCATAACGTTACCTTGGCTAAAGTTGGGGCTATTCATAATCTAGCAATAATGGCTGCAGACTTGCAAGCAAAGTACAGCAAGTTGGCAAAGGAGTATTCCAACGCAAATCACATTTTCACCAGTAACGTTAGTCTTGCATCTCCCGGTAGCTAATGAACGGACTCTGAGTAATGCCTTGTTGCTATGGGTAATAATAATATGCTGATGTTATTGTCCGTGTAACACTAACTATATAACGTTAATGCCACAAAACGAATGCCTTGTTAATCATAAGTAGTAACTTTGATGCAGTAGCTTGTGTGTGTGGGGGACGGCGGGCGTTGTGCAGGTAGGTCGCGAGTGAACTTTTTTTCTTTTTTGCCTTTTGACGCTATTTGATGGTTATTTATCGGCGACTGCTATCGGCACATTTGAGCTTATAGGCCGATAGCAGTCAACAAGGCACTTATCGGCCGATACCGATACCCGACCGATATATCGGTGCACCCCTAGTTCTGATGGTGGGCAATGACTGGGATCGTCTCCGGTTACTTGCCTGACAAGTAAAATGTCGAATCCGGACTTTTCCCCCCCCCCCCATGCGTTTCATTCAATCCAATCCAATGGGGTGCAGTACCATCCTGAGAGACGATATGGGGGCGGTATTTTCCCTGTTCGAGCTCAGACCGATCCCCACTGGTAACGTGAGGCTATATTGATGAAAAAATAACGATAAAAACAAGAAATCTCGTCGCTGCCACTCAAAGTGTTAAGGACCAGCCAGTCACTAGAATCGATCCCATAGGTTTCAAAATTCCATTCCAATAATGATGTAGTATAAGGAGGTAGCTTACCAATAATGATGTAGTATAAGGAGGTAGCTTACCAATAATGATGTAGTATAAGGAGGTAGCTTACCAATAATGATGTAGTATAAGGAGGTAGCTTACCAATAATGATGTAGTATACGGAGGTAGCTTACCAATAATGATGTAGTATAAGGAGGTAGCTTACCAATAATGATGTAGTATAAGGAGGTAGCTTACCAATAATGATGTAGTATAAGGAGGTAGCTTACCAATAATGATGTAGTATACGGAGGTAGCTTACCAATAATGATGTAGTATAAGGAGGTAGCTTACCAATAATGATGTAGTATAAGGAGGTAGCTTACCAATAATGATGTAGTATAAGGAGGTAGCTTACCAATAATGATGTAGTATACGGAGGTAGCTTACCAATAATGATGTAGTATAAGGAGGTAGCTTACCAATAATGATGTAGTATACGGAGGTAGCTTACCAATAATGATGTAGTATAAGGAGGTAGCTTACCAATAATGTAGTATAAGGAGATAACTTACCAATAATGATGTAGTATAAGGAGGTAGCTTACCAATAATGATGTAGTATAAGGAGGTAGCTTACCTATAATGATGTAGTATAAGGAGGTAGCTTACCAATAATGATGTAGTATAAGGAGGTAGCTTACCAATAATGATTTAGTATAAGGAGGTAGCTTAAAAAAAGGCCTTAAAAATTTACAAATACCAGTGTTGCCAACCAACCTTCTCCTAAAAGACACAGTGATGAGTGTTGTGTCTTATCATTAGTGATGAATCTAAACAATATGCAGGGCATTCGTGTACCGGCTTGTGTCTCTGTCTCATGCTGTGTCTCTCCGTCCAGGTGGTGCGGGCGAGGTTGGAGTCGAAGGGGGTGTGCGTCCGCGACGTGAGGCTCAACGGCTCCGCCGCCAGCCACGTCCTCCACCAGGACACGGGCCTCGGCTACAAGGACCTGGACCTGATCTTCGGCGTGTCGCTCCGGGACGACCAGGCCTTCCGGCTGGTGAAGGACGTGGTGCTCGACTGCCTGCTGGACTTCCTGCCGGCCGGCGTCTCCAAGGGGCGCATCACGCCGCTCACCCTCGAGGAGGCCTACGTGCAGAAGCTGGTGAAGGTGCGCACCGACACGGACCGCTGGAGCCTCATCTCGCTCTCCAACAACACGGGCAAGAACGTGGAGCTGAAGTTCGTCGACTCCCTGCGGCGCCAGTTCGAGTTCAGCGTGGACTCCTTCCAGATCTGCCTGGACTCCCTGCTCCTGTTCGACCGCTGCTCCGAGACGCCCATGTCCGAGAGCTTCCACCCCACGGTGCTCGGCGAGAGCGTCTACGGCGACTTCCAGGAGGCCATGGGACACCTGTGCCGGCGGCACATCGCCACGCGGAGCCCCGAGGAGATCCGCGGCGGCGGCCTGCTCAAGTACTGCCACCTGCTGGCGCGCGGCTTCCGGCCGGCCTCGGCGGCGGACATGAAGCGCGCGCAGCGGTACATGTGCTCGCGCTTCTTCATCGACTTCCCGGACATACGCGAGCAGCGGCGGAAGCTGGCCGCCTACCTCCGGAGCCACTTCGCCGGCATGGAGCACAAGCGCTACGAGTGCCTGATGACCCTGCACCGCGTGGTGGACGAGAGCACCGTGTGCCTGATGGGCCACGAGCGGCGGCAGACCCTCAGCCTCATCTCCATGCTGGCGCTCCAGGTGCTGGCGGAGCAGAACGCCATCCCCACCGTGACCAACGTCACGTGCTGCTACTACCAGCCGGCGGCGTACGTGCGGGACATCAACTTCAGCAACTACTACGTGGCGCACGTGCAGCCGCCCCTGGTGCCGTGCGGCGGCGGCGCCTACCGCACGTGGCTGCCCTGTAGCTGAACGGTGTAGCTGCTCGACTGTTTAGCTGAACTGTTTAGCATCATGTGTGCATCCGGGTGCAGCGGCGGACGTGCTCTCTCTCTTTCTGTCTCTCTGTCTCTCTGTCTCTCTTTCTGTCTGTCTCTCTCTTTCTCTTGTGCGATGGTGAGAGGAGGAGGCTTGGCTTAATGGCAGCGTTGATCTTCTCTCACAGGAACTGGACTGGGAAGAACTGAGGGGGAGAAAAATCAAAGATGGCCGCCCACGCAAAAGAAATGGAAATGTATAATTTTGCCAAATGTGACTTGACTGAAACAATCCTGTACTGCTGTATATCTGATTTGAGCCATTATTTTTCTCACCTTTTTCTTTTTTCTTTCTTTCTTTCTCTCCTCTCGCGAAACATTTAGGACCGCTGGTCCTTTCTCTGACGTTGGCGAGAATATTGTTTTCTTCCCCCTTATTTAAGTAAAAGAAAGTCGTTACGAAGCTTTCTACATGTTAAATCAGAGGGAGAGGGAGGAAAAATCTTTTTTGAGGAGACGAACATTGAAGCTCTTATTTTCATACTTCGGCTTGACTTACTTTTTTTTTTTTGTATGACATACAGGACCAAAGATGTATTTTGTCGTTCAGAAGGGAATGTTGTTATGATTCCAAGTGCCTAAAACAAAACCATGAAATGTTCTAGAACACCTCTGTAATGTGAGAGAGCTGTGCTTCTTAAAGATATCTTGTTTTCTAGATTACTTCAAATCTCTTTTCAGGAACAGAGGCGTTCGTTTTTAGTACATTTTTTTTGTGAGATTAAAAAGAAGAAAAAAAGGAAACAAAAATCGTAGTTCTTGTGTTCTGGTTATTTATGTCCCACTAGTGCAAATCATCAAGATGTTACATGCAGAAGAACTTATGATTAACATCACCTGTTCAGCATGATTACCATCAAGCTATATATTCTCATGCTAATATTCTAAACCATATTCAAGATATTTATTAATTTATCGTATGCACAGTTAAACAGACACTGTTACACAGTACAATGAAAATTGTACTTTGCTAGTCCACTCTTCACACAGAATCATAGCCTCTTTCGTGACTGCGATGCAAGCCAGGGGCTCGAATACGCAGTCACTTATTCCACCGTAGTAGCCAGGTTAATGTGCACCATCAAGCACTGCTTAAAAGCGAGCGGTGGGTCCAAAATATATCCGATATAAATTTCAAAGGTACCCACCGTTGCATTAGGGTTTCACACACACACACACACACACGGCAGGGTTTGAAAGCTCGGCGATGCTAATAAACATTTAAAATAATTTTTATAAACTGGTCAACACTGCTCAAAATGGCTGTATTTCCGTATTTGGCTGCCTGGTGCATCATGCACCCAACGCCGGAAATAATGCAGTGTTGATCAGTTTATAAAAATTATTAAAAATGTTTATTAGCAACGCCGAGCTTTCAAACCCCGCCGTGTGTGTGTGTGAAACCCTAATGCAACGGTGGGTACCTAAATGTATATCGGATATATTTTCGACCCACCGCTCGCTTTTAAGCAGTGCTTGATGGTGCATATTAACCTGGCTACTACGGTCGAATAAGTGCGTATTCGAGCCCCTGGCTTGCATCGCAGTCACGAAAGGGGCTAACAGAATCACAAAATATATACTTGAACTAGTAAATAAGGCTTGAGTGTTCTTAGTATTGCACATTCAGTTCACAGTGCAGTGTAAAGGATGTAAAGTGCACTATGCATTGTTGCAAATAATAGGAGAGGTGACAGTGAAGTCACAGCAGCAGTCAGTGTGTAGTGTTCACAGTTCAGTCTGTGTAGCATTCACAGTTCAGTCTGTGTAGTGTTCACAGTTCAGTCTGTAGTGTTCACAGTTCAGTCTGTAGTGTTCACAGTTCAGTCAGTGTGTCTAGCGTTCAGTCAGTGATGTGAGGTCGGAGCTGCAGTCGGGAATATTAAGATGGCATTCACAAGTTCAATCGGTCGGTGATGTGGGGGGACCTGCGAGTGTCTTATCTACTCTAAGTAGCAGAAGTGAATTAGCGTGAGAATACAGCAAAATTAGTTGACTCTTTCAACCAGGGTTATAGCATTGGTTATCCTGATTTGCCGATGACAACCAAAGACGGCTCTTATTTCCAGCAACTGGCCCATGGAAATGCATATAATGTCAGTAGGGGTGAGTTCCATTTGTTAAACTGGGACTGGGGATCCATTACAATCTGAGGACACGAACCATAAGGAGGCTTTTCCAGAAGCACAATGGCTTCTCTCTCCTCTGTGATGCTAAAGCCTCTAACAAAGACTGGCCTGTTCTCCCAACCATGTTGCCAGGGGGATCCCAATCCCCGAGATCCCAAAATCCCGTTTGCTTGAATGATACTATATCCATGTAATTTCGCTCGTGTCAATATAAAGAAATGTCTTTCCGAGGCAACGGCATGACCGGAATGGTCAAATGTTAGTTAAAAGGCCCGGGGCGGGAGATAACGGCTGCCCGGTGCATCTCGGTTGAGGCTCGCTTCTCGGCCCGTTCTCTCTGCAGCATGTTGGTGGGAGCAAGAACAGACTGTTGGAGGTGAACTGCATCCCCTCAACTCCCTTCACCATATATAAAAGCATTCCTCCCAACAAGGAAATGTAGTATAAGAATACTATTGTTATTATTTAGCAGTCGTATTTCCCCCCCCAAATGTATTCAAACTTTATGAGATTAAGTGCTGGTTACATTTACATTTAGTCGTTTAGCTAACGCTTTTATCCAAAGTGACTTGCACATTTTGAACAAGTCAGCAGGAAGGGTACAACTCTGGCAGCTAAGGGTCAGATGTTCGTCAAATAGTATTGAACTTGAGTGTTACACTCTTGAGTGCATAGTAGTATAGACATACTAACATGATAGGTAGTACAAGTATAGTAGAAGTCCTTTACTGATCCCGAGTAGTAAGGGACAGGCTAATAGTAAAAAGATGGTAAGAGGGTTGGTTTTTATTTATATTTTTTATATTTTTTTAGTCATCGGTGGAGAATTGGCTGGATTTCAGCTGTCCTGACTGTGGTGGCTAAGCATAGTAGTAAGACATTACTACAGTACACATACTTTACAGATAAAAAACATTTCTGCCTTTGGACCCGAACTTGAGTAGTGGTATTTCAAGTACTTCATTTACAGCACATTGTTACTAAGCTAGCACTCGGCTTCTTAAACTAAATAGAATAAATGTTAGCTTTCTAGCTAACGTTACTATTGTTTCATAACGTTGCTAACATTAGCTTGCTAGCTAATGGGTGGACTGTAATGCATATTCAGCGCTATTGGCTACTGTAAACACCAATAAATATCGGAATCTGAAAGGTTTTTATTGCCAAGTAGTTTGCACATACAAGGAATTTGTTTTGGTCATTTGGTGCAACATTAACACAGCCAATTAAGGTCGAATAAATATAAATAGGCTATCCACGACAAGTCCCTCCCTAGCTTCCTGTTTTTACAGGAAATGCATAAATATGTGTAGTCAAATAGCATTCTGCTAGCCGTTTCACAAGGACTTCACGAGAACTGAAGCTGATTCAGATAAACTACATGATGGTTATTAATTAATTAGAATAGTCTGGTATTGTCATGGGAGGTTGTGTCACTGTCAATGGAGCCACTACTTAGTGATTATGCACTATTATTATATAGTATTATTATTATTATATAGTCATAGCGATTGAGCTATGGGGTTAGAGGGTTAGAGATGTGCAGGGTTTTACAAGTGTCTGGAGCAAATAGCAACTGACTGCTGTGCAGTACGCCATATGTTCATTTTCAAGATCATAGTTTAAATTTAGTCCCAGCAGTTTGTCATTATGGCAACTGCCAAGCACTGTACTAATTGGTCTATTCTTTTGCACAACACCCGCCCCCGTCCACCAGATGAACTCATCCACTATGCTGTAAGAATGACCTACAGTGCTCCAGCATCTCAATGGTCGGTGAACAGTAATCCCCTCGTCCTCTTGGACCGTGACTCTCGTGATTCTCTTTCACCACACAATCGGTCCCTTCAAACGGCAAGTGAACCGTTAGGAACCTTAAGTGTGCGTGAAGTGAAGGATTCTTTTTTCGGGATGTACATTTTTAGGGAGGAACATATACCGGGGAATGTCTTGATGCCCGTCAAACACATTAAGATCTACTCCCCATGATTTCAGAATCCCAGAAGTGTTGTGGTGGTCTATGCTTGTCTTGGCACGACGTCCGGAGTGTCGCTCTGGGCAGCTGAGCTCAGAGGAGGTGATCCCTCCCAGGGGTTCTGGAGAAGTCGAACAGCGTAGGAGGATGCGCTTTCGCTTCTCTGAATGCTCTACTCTGCAGAGGTTGCACACTAAAGTACACAGAGCAATACCTTAACGGGTTCATCGGGAATGTGTGTCGTTTCCTTTGGGACAGTTACGTTCAGTACATGTGAGGAGTCATACTGTTTACACAGGAGGCATGTTGATTGTCCCATTCAAACTGTACAAAGACGAGCAGAGAATCACAGAAACGTTCCGGCCCATGGTGTTGTTGCCAACTTTGGACCTGTACTAGATAAGACTTCAGGCGCTATGGCCCCATTGTGTTTCCCAGCTAATACCTCTCAGCTGGAACCTGTAAGAGGCATCTGTTTGCAAAATAATTCTGACGGAAATAAAAAAAAATATATATATATATATTATTTCAGTGTCATCAAACCTCTATAACTCTATATGACAGGTAGCCTTCGGGAGAGGTGTTAGTTGGACAATGCCTAGGCTACCCGTCACTGTAGCCTAGCCTGGAAGTGTCTCTCAGTGTCTCTCTCAGTGTGTCTCTCAGTGTCTCTCTCAGTGTCTCTCTCAGAGTGTCTCTCTGTCTCTCCCTGTGTCTCTCAGTGTCTCTCTGTGTCTCTCAGTGTCTCTCTCAGTGTCTCTCTCAGTGTCTCTCAGTGTCTCTCAGTGTCTCTCTCAGTGTCTCTCTCAGTGTCTCTCTCAGTGTCTCTCAGTGTCTCTCAGTGTCTCTCTCAGTGTCTCTCTGTGTCTCTCAGTGTCTCTCTGTGTCTCTCTCAGTGTCTCTCTCAGTGTCTCTCTCAGTGTCTCTCTCAGTGTCTCTCTGTCTCTCCCTGTTTCTCTCAGTGTCTCTCTGTGTCTCTCTCTGTGTCTCTCTCAGTGTCTCTCAGTGTCTCTCTCAGTGTCTCTCTCAGTGTCTCTCAGTGTCTCTCTCAGTGTCTCTCTCAGTGTCTCTCTGTGTCTCTCTGTGTCTCTCTGTGTCTCTATCTGTGTCTCTCAGTCTCTCTCAGTGTCTCTCTCTGTGTCTCTCTCAGTGTGTCTCTCTGTGTCTCTCTCAGTGTCTCTCTCAGTGTGTCTCTCAGTGTCTCTCTCAGTGTCTCTCTCTGTGTCTCTCTCAGTGTGTCTCTCTGTGTCTCTCTCAGTGTCTCTCTCTGTGTCTCTCTGTGTCTCTCTGTGTCTCTATCAGTGTCTCTCTGTCTCTCTCAGTGTCTCTCTCTGTGTCTCTCTGTGTCTCTATGTGTCTCTATCAGTGTCTCTCTGTCTCTCTCTGTGTCTCTCTGTGTCTCTATCAGTGTCTCTCTGTGTCTCTCTGTGTCTCTATCTGTGTCTCTATCTGTGTGTCTCTGTGTCTCTCTGTGTCTCTCTGTGTCTCTCAGTGTCTCTCAGTGTCTCTCAGTGTCTCTCAGTGTCTCTCTGTGTCTCTCTGTGTCTCTCTGTGTCTCTCAGTGTCTCTCTGTGTCTCTCTCTGTGTCTCTCAGTGTCTCTCAGTGTCTATCTGTGTCTCTCTGTGTCTCTCAGTGTCTCTCTGTGTGTCTCTCTCTGTGTCTCTCTCTGTGTCTCTCTCAGTGTCTCTCTGTGTGTCTCTCTCTGTGTCTCTCTCAGTGTCTCTCTGTGTGTCTCTCTCTGTGTCTCTCTCTGTCTCTCTCTGTGTCTCTCTCTGTCTCTCTCAGTGTCTATCTGTGTCTCTCTCTGTGTCTCTCAGTGTCTCTCTCTGTGTCTCTCTGTGTCTCTCTGTGTCTCTCTGTGTCTCTCTCAGTGTCTATCTGTGTCTCTCTGTGTCTCTCAGTGTCTCTCTGTGTGTCTCTCTCTGTGTCTCTCTCTGTGTCTCTCAGTGTCTCTCTCTGTGTCTCTCTGTGTCTCTCTGTGTCTCTCTGTGTCTCTCTCAGTGTCTATCTGTGTCTCTCTGTGTCTCTCAGTGTCTCTCTGTGTGTCTCTCTCTGTGTCTCTCTCTGTGTCTCTCAGTGTCTCTCTCTGTGTCTCTCTGTGTCTCTCTCTGTGTCTCTCTGTGTCTCTCTGTGTCTCTCAGTGTATCTCTCTGTGTCTCTCTGTGTCTCTCTCTGTGTCTCTCTGTGTCTCTCTGTGTCTCTCTCAGTGTATATCTGTGTCTCTCAGTGTCTCTCTGTGTCTCTCTCTCTGTGTCTCTCTCTGTGTCTCTCTCTGTCTCTCTCAGTGTCTCTCTGTGTGTCTCTCTCTGTGTCTCTCTCTGTGTCTCTCTCAGTGTCTCTCTGTGTCTCTCTCTGTGTCTCTCTGTGTCTCTCTCAGTGTCTCTCTCAGTGTCTCTCTCAGTGTCTCTCTGTGTGTCTCTCTCTGTGTCTCTCAGTGTCTCTCTCAGTGTCTCTCTGTGTCTCTCAGTGTCTCTCTCTGTGTCTCTCTCTGTCTCTCTCAGTGTCTCTCTCAGTGTCTCTCTCTGTGTCTCTCAGTGTCTCTCTCAGTGTCTGTCTCAGGGATCAGGGGCGTTGGTCCTACGGAATCGGTGTCTATGCTGAGGGGTATGATTTCTGCACGCCTTAGATTAGAGTTCATGTATTTCTCACTGAGACATATTGTTGATGCGTTCGTGAATGCTTGGGGACTGGGGAATGCAATGTGTACTGTGGGGGAGGAGGTGCTGAACATATGAATGTCAAGTGGTTTTTATGTGCTGAAGGAAGTTTTTGGGGTTTGTTGGAGTGTTTGTGGGTGTGTGTGTGTGTGTGTGTGCGTGCGTGTGTGTGTGCGTGTAGGTGTGTGTGTGTGCGGGTGAGTGTGTGGGTGTGTGTGTTGTTTTTATGAAGATGCCGTGAGATTTTTGTGTCTCTACTGACTGTTTTTAGTTGACATGTTTTAATAAAGAACATCAAAAGTCAAAGTGTCTCAGTGTCTCTTTCTGTGTCTCTCTCAGTGTCTCTCTGTGTCTCTCTCTGTGTCTCTCTGTGTCTCTCTCTGTGTCTCTCTGTGTCTCTCTCTGTGTCTCTCTCTGTGTCTCTCTGTGTCTCTCTCTCAGTGTCTCTCTGTGTCTCTGTGTCTCTCTCTGTGTCTCTCAGTGTCTCTCTGTGTCTCTCTCTGTGTCTCTCTCTGTGTCTCTCTGTGTCTCTGTGTCTCTCTCTGTGTCTCTCTCTGTGTCTCTCAGTGTCTCTCTCAGTGTGTCTCTCAGTGTCTCTCTGTGTCTCTCAGTGTCTCTCTCTGTGTCTCTCAGTGTCTCTCTCTGTGTCTCTCAGTGTCTCTCTCAGTGTGTCTCTCAGTGTCTCTCTGTGTCTTTCAGTGTCTCTCTCTGTGTCTCTCAGTGTCTCTCTGTGTCTCTCAGTGTCTCTCTCAGTGTCTCTCTCTGTGTCTCTCTCTGTGTCTCTCTGTGTCTCTCTCTGTGTCTCTCTGTGTCTCTCAGTGTCTCTCTCTCTGTGTCTCTCAGTGTCTCTCTCAGTGTCTCTCTCGGTGTCTCTCTGTGTCTCTCAGTGTCTCTCTCTGTGTCTCTCTGTGTCTCTCAGTGTCTCTCTCTGTGTCTCTCTCAGTGTCTCTCTCTGTGTCTCTCTCTGTGTCTCTCAGTGTCTCTCTCTGTGTCTCTCTCAGTGTCTCTCTCTGTGTCTCTCTCTGTGTCTCTCAGTGTCTCTCTCAGTGTCTCTCTCTGTGTCTCTCTGTGTCTCTCTGTGTCTCTCTCGGTGTCTCTCTGTGTCTCTCAGTGTCTCAATTCAATTCAATTCAATTCAAAAAGCTTTATTGGCATGAAATTTCACAAATGTTGCCAAAGCACAATTATGACATAAACAGCAAACAACATTATACAATACAACAACAATATCAACAGAACAAGATCAAAGAAATAAAGGAGATGGTGCGGTGAATAAAACATGGTACATATATATATATATAGTATATGTGTCCTACTGGTTGTCCCTTTTCTTGTGACATGAATTGACATATTTTGCAGCTAAAACTGCACATTCTTTCTGTTCCCCCAGGAGGAATGGCAATTTCTGCACTTCTGTCATACTTTGGAATTCTGGGGAAATTATTTCAATTTTTGGAAAGAATTCCTCCCTAATATTTCTGTAATTTTCACATTGTGTTAGGAAGTGTAGTTCTGTCTCTATGGCTCCATCATCACAAAGACAGCACAACCTCTCCTCTCTGGGCAGCCAGGTCTGTCTGTGTCTGCCCTTCTCTATCGCCAAACCATGGTCACTCAGTCTGTACTTTGTCAGAGTCTTTCTTAGATTCTTATCAGTTACTGTGCTGAGGTAGTCTGCCACAGTATACTGTCTGTTTAGGGCCAAATATGTTTCTAATTTGTGTTGTGATTGTGTGAGTTGATTCCAATACGTAATGTATTTATCTTTTTCTTTGGTTATAATTTGGTTAGGTCTAATCTTCTGAGGCTGGCTAGGGTTTGTAATGTCAGAGTGTGAGATGTCAGCCAGTTTCATTATGAGTTGACAAAAGGGGCTCCTTTGTAGGTCCAGCTCTTGGCAGGCCAGGGCTTTATGATGATAGCAGGCCGGGTCACTTTTTTTAATATGGCTCCAGAATTTAATTGATCTTTTTTGCATATTTATGAGTAACGGATATTGTCCTAATTCAGCCCTGCATGCAGAGTTTGGGCTTTTCCTTTGTACCCTGAGAATTGTTTTGCAGAACTCTACATGCAGGATCTCAATTGGATTTTTGTCCCATTTTGCCCAATCCGTTACTAATAAAGGGCCCCATACCTCACTGCCGTACAGTGCAATTGATTCTATAACTGCTTTAAATATTTTGAGCCATGTCCTGATTGGAATTTGGATTTGAACTGAACGCTTGATGGCATAGAAAGCCCTTTTTGCCTTCTCCTTGAGTTCCTTTACAGCTGAACAGAAATTTCCAGTGGAGCTAATTTGTAAACCTAGATATGTATAGCTATTTGTTTGTTCTATTTGGGTCGCACCTATTTTGAATTCTGGGTAATTTCTCTGCAACTGGGATCTTTTTTGGAAGGTCATAATTTTGGTTTTCTTCATATTCACTGTCAGGGCCCAGGTCTGACAGTACTGATGAAGAATGTCCAAACTTCGCTGAAGACCTTCTCTAGTAGGAGACAGTATGACCAGGTCATCTGCATAAAAGAGACACTTAATTTCTGTGTCTGTGAGAGTGAGACCAGGTGCTGCTGACTGTTCTAATAATAATGCCAGTTAATTTATATAATGACTCTGTGTCTCTCTGTGTCTCTCTCTGTGTCTCTCAGTGTCTCTCTCAGTGTCTCTCTCAGTGTCTCTCTCTGTGTCTCTCTCTGTGTCTCTCTGTGTCTCTCTCAGTGTCTCTCTGTGTCTCTCTCTGTGTCTCTCAGTGTCTCTCTCAGTGTCTTTCTCTGTGTCTCTCTCTGTCTCTCTCTCTGTGTCTCTCTCAGTGTCTCTCTCTGTGTCTCTCTGTGTCTCTCTGTGTCTCTCAGTGTCTCTCTGTGTCTCTCTCAGTGTCTCTGTGTCTCTCTCAGTGTCTCAGTGTCTCTCTGTCTCTCTCTCAGTGTCTCTCTCAGTGTCTCTCTGTGTCTCTCTCAGTGTCTCAGTGTCTCTCAGTGTCTCTCTCTCTCTCTCTCTCTCTCTCTCTCTGTGTCTCTCTCTGTGTCTCTCAGTGTCTCTCTCAGTGTCTCTCTCGGTGTCTCTCTGTGTCTCTCAGTGTCTCTCTCTGTGTCTCTCTGTGTCTCTCAGTGTCTCTCTCTGTGTCTCTCTCAGTGTCTCTCTCTGTGTCTCTCTCTGTGTCTCTCAGTGTCTCTCTCTGTGTCTCTCTCAGTGTCTCTCTCTGTGTCTCTCTCTGTGTCTCTCAGTGTCTCTCTCAGTGTCTCTCTCTGTGTCTCTCTGTGTCTCTCTGTGTCTCTCTCGGTGTCTCTCTGTGTCTCTCAGTGTCTCAATTCAATTCAATTCAAAAAGCTTTATTGGCATGAAATTTCACAAATGTTGCCAAAGCACAATTATGACATAAACAGCAAACAACATTATACAATACAACAACAATATCAACAGAACAAGATCAAAGAAATAAAGGAGATGGTGCGGTGAATAAAACATGGTACATATATATATATATAGTATATGTGTCCTACTGGTTGTCCCTTTTCTTGTGACATGAATTGACATATTTTGCAGCTAAAACTGCACATTCTTTCTGTTCCCCCAGGAGGAATGGCAATTTCTGCACTTCTGTCATACTTTGGAATTCTGGGGAAATTATTTCAATTTTTGGAAAGAATTCCTCCCTAATATTTCTGTAATTTTCACATTGTGTTAGGAAGTGTAGTTCTGTCTCTATGGCTCCATCATCACAAAGACAGCACAACCTCTCCTCTCTGGGCAGCCAGGTCTGTCTGTGTCTGCCCTTCTCTGTACTTTGTCAGAGTCTTTCTTAGATTCTTATCAGTTACTGTGCTGAGGTAGTCTGCCACAGTATACTGTCTGTTTAGGGCCAAATATGTTTCTAATTTGTGTTGTGATTGTGTGAGTTGATTCCAATACGTAATGTATTTATCTTTTTCTTTGGTTATAATTTGGTTAGGTCTAATCTTCTGAGGCTGGCTAGGGTTTGTAATGTCAGAGTGTGAGATGTCAGCCAGTTTCATTATGAGTTGACAAAAGGGGCTCCTTTGTAGGTCCAGCTCTTGGCAGGCCAGGGCTTTATGATGATAGCAGGCCGGGTCACTTTTTTTAATATGGCTCCAGAATTTAATTGATCTTTTTTGCATATTTATGAGTAACGGATATTGTCCTAATTCAGCCCTGCATGCAGAGTTTGGGCTTTTCCTTTGTACCCTGAGAATTGTTTTGCAGAACTCTACATGCAGGATCTCAATTGGATTTTTGTCCCATTTTGCCCAATCCGTTACTAATAAAGGGCCCCATACCTCACTGCCGTACAGTGCAATTGATTCTATAACTGCTTTAAATATTTTGAGCCATGTCCTGATTGGAATTTGGATTTGAACTGAACGCTTGATGGCATAGAAAGCCCTTTTTGCCTTCTCCTTGAGTTCCTTTACAGCTGAACAGAAATTTCCAGTGGAGCTAATTTGTAAACCTAGATATGTATAGCTATTTGTTTGTTCTATTTGGGTCGCACCTATTTTGAATTCTGGGTAATTTCTCTGCAACTGGGATCTTTTTTGGAAGGTCATAATTTTGGTTTTCTTCATATTCACTGTCAGGGCCCAGGTCTGACAGTACTGATGAAGAATGTCCAAACTTCGCTGAAGACCTTCTCTAGTAGGAGACAGTATGACCAGGTCATCTGCATAAAAGAGACACTTAATTTCTGTGTCTGTGAGAGTGAGACCAGGTGCTGCTGACTGTTCTAATAATAATGCCAGTTAATTTATATAATGACTCTGTGTCTCTCTGTGTCTCTCTCTGTGTCTCTCAGTGTCTCTCTCAGTGTCTCTCTCAGTGTCTCTCTCTGTGTCTCTCTCTGTGTCTCTCTGTGTCTCTCTCAGTGTCTCTCTGTGTCTCTCTCTGTGTCTCTCAGTGTCTCTCTCAGTGTCTTTCTCTGTGTCTCTCTCTGTCTCTCTCTCTGTGTCTCTCTCAGTGTCTCTCTCTGTGTCTCTCTGTGTCTCTCTGTGTCTCTCAGTGTCTCTCTGTGTCTCTCTCAGTGTCTCTGTGTCTCTCTCAGTGTCTCAGTGTCTCTCTGTCTCTCTCTCAGTGTCTCTCTCAGTGTCTCTCTGTGTCTCTCTCAGTGTCTCAGTGTCTCTCAGTGTCTCTCTCTCTCTCTCTCTCTCTCTCTGTGTCTCTCTCTGTGTCTCTCTCAGTGTCTCTCTCTCTCTCTCTCTGTGTCTCAGTGTCTCTCTCAGCCTCTCCCTCGGAGCACCTCGTCACCTCGTCAGCTCTTAACACAGAATCCAGACGGTTGTATAATAGACCTCTGTCGGGATAATGTAGATGTTTTTAATTAGGACCTTTGTTTTGGTGAAGCCCACGGTGATAGGTGGAGTGTGTGACATCATCCTGGAGGTGCTAAGGGGAACCACATGTCTCCAGGGAACCGCCGGATGGGCCCAGGCTGATGGGACCAGCTGGAGGAGGCATCTGGGTCCTGTCAACGATCGCGTTCCTGATTACAGCGCGGGGGACGCGTCCATCAGAGAGAGAGAGAGAGAGAGAGAGAGGGTTAGAATTATACCCATCTCTTTCACTGGCTACTATAGAGTATATCTACCTCTAAAGCCTTTACTCAGTGTCTCTCTGTGTCTCTCTAAGTGTCTCTCGGTGTCTCTCTCAGTGTCTCTCTCTGTGTCTCTCTGTGTGCAGGGTATAGACAGTGCTAGATGCTTGTGCAGGGTATAGACAGTGCTAGATGTTTGTGCAGGGTATAGACAGTGCGATAGATGCCTGTGCAGGGTATAGACCAGACCTGGGCATTGTACGGCCCGCGGGATGATTCTGACCGGCCCGCAAAAGATTACATCATAATTCACACACCTTTTTTCTTTTCATGTCAACGTTCACACGCACAATATACACTTACCTAGGATTTGACTTGATTCAACAACAAAGCAGTCGGGGCAATGGCAAGCCAAAAACTGTCAAAAGTGTGGTTATTTGAAGTTTGGATTTTTTTTTCTTCACAACTGAGGTAGGTAGATTACATTTTTAGAGACTGAAAGTACAGAAAAAAGGTACCGTTGGGTACCGGTATCGATTCACAGGTACCGGTACCGTATCGGTTCAAATGTGAACGGTACCCATCCCTACTGAGCACACAACTGCAGGGCAAGATCATTTTTGCTCATGAAATGCATAGCCATGTGAAAGCCTTCATGACAAAGTTGCAATTAATTTCAAGGCAACTAGGCAGCAACAATCTCGAACACATGAAAACCCTGAAAGAAGTCAAACCATCAGATGATCACCGGCACAGGTACTCATCCATGTTAGGAGAGGAGAACTGCATGATGCATTTTCAAGGCGTTTTCAAGATTTTTAAAAGGTTGAGGATGAAATGCAGCTGGTTTCCTCTCCCTTTACCTGCAGTGTTGATAGTTGTTCATCTTGAACTCATTGCCCTGCAGTCTGATTCACTACTGAAAGAGCACTTTAAGTCAGCATCACTGCTAGAGTTCTACTCTGCTCTCAAGGAGGAGAACTTTCCAAACATGGGGAGACATGCTCAGAAGATGTTGGTTCTCTTTGGATCCACCTACACATGTGAACAGACATTCTCAGTCATGAAGTTTACCAAATCCAGGTACAGATCCTCTCTCACTGATGAACATGTCAGCTGTGCTTCGCATCTCCACCTCAGACATTCAACCTGACTTTGATGGACTTGTTAAAGCTCAACAGAGACTGGATTTCTCACACTGAATGAAAAAAAAGAACTGAAGAACACTAAAATGTGGAAATATAACAAGTGAAATGGGACACTTGATCCCTTTCTTTTTTCTGCACAGTTAAAAAAAAGTACTGAAGAACACTAAAATGTGGAAATATATCAAGTGAAATGGGACAGATGTTCATTTTTTTTGCACAGTTCTGAAAACATTAAATGTAAAGTCAAAAGGCTACAAAACTGGGACACTTTTCTTTACACAGTTACACAGTTCAGTGACATGTCTTGTTTATTTTAGCTACAAAGATGATATGATGTCTTTAGAAATCTAAGAAAATCCTTGTTTCAATAGTATATGAAACTCAAAATGCCCTTTGTTATTAATATGACTGAAAATGAGTTAAATGTTTCACATTTTGTTTATCATTATTATTATTTATCATTTTGGAAATTCTATTTGAATAAATGATATTTTTGAAAGCTAACCTCACATTTTAATTGCCAAATAATAACATACACTCTTACCAGGGGTCAAAACAATGCCATTTACTGCTTTTTATATAGAAATAAAATGTATATTATGCATAATTGAGTTTGGAATTTTGGCCCGGCCCTCCAACATATTTTCAGTTGCTCATTCGGCCCACTGGGGAAAATAATTGCCCACCCCTGGTATAGACAGTGCTAGATGCTTGTGCAGGGTATAGACAGTGCTAGACGCTTGTGCAGGGTATAGACAGTGCTAGACGCTTGTGCAGGGTATAGACAGTGCTAGATGTTAGTGCAGGGTATAGTGCTAGACGCTTGTGCAGGGTATAGAGTAGACAGTATTCTCTCTATGGGTAGGTGGGAAAGAGAGGAGGCCAGTGGGAGGGGCAGATGGGGTGGGGTGGGGGGGGGGGGTGGTGCTCTACCAAAATAGCTCATGGGGGAGAAATAGAATCTGTTATTTCACTTCAGAGAGAGAGAGAGAGAGAGAGAGTGAGAGTGAGAGTGAGAGTGAGAGTGAGAGTGAGAGTGAGAGAGAGAGAGAGAGAGAGAGAGAGAGAGAGAGAGTGAGAGTGAGAGTGAGAGTGAGAGTGAGAGAGAGAGAGAGAGAGAGAGAGAGAGAGAGAGAGAGAGAGAGAGAGAGAGAGAGAGAGAGTGAGTGAGAGTGAGAGTGAGAGTGAGAGTGAGAGTGAGAGTGAGAGAGAGAGAGAGAGAGAGAGAGAGAGAGAGAGAGAGAGAGAGAGAGAGAGAGAGAGAGAGAGAGAGAGAGAGAGAGAGAGAGAGAGAGAGAGAGAGAGAGAGAGAGAGAGAGAGAGAGAGAGAGAGAGAGAGAGAGAGAGAGAATGAGGGGCTGTCCTGTGGCCACAGATCCTGCCTGCTGCTGGAGAGGCAAAATGATCAGCTAAGTGGGAGAGAGTGCGAGAGAGCGCAAGAGAGAGAGAGCGAGAGAGAGGACACACACACACACACACACACACACACACACACACACACACACACACACACACACACACACACACACACACACACACACACACACACACCACATGCACATACTCAGAGGGGAGCCGGCACTGAGCATTCCTGGCATTACAGACCGCTGACAAACAATCCTAACTTTATCCAGTGCACAGGGCCACAGCTGAATGGGCGCAGTGTCTGGAGTTTACCCACCGAGAGGGCACTGCCCTCCGCCCGGCCCAGCCCCGGTCGGATCCTGCGATCCATTCCCAGCTCAACACCACACTGTCTGAGGTGTCTGACTGTCAACTCTATGCATCCCCTGTCCCTGTCCCGGCCTACTCCTAGACTGCTAGGTCCACCGATACATTTCCATTCAGCCTTTTAGCTGACGCTTTTATACAAAGCGACTTACAAGTTCTGTATGACAAGTCAGCAGGAAGGGCGGGTATAATTCTGGCAGCTAAAGGTCAGTAAGACTGTTCATTAAACAGTGTTGAACTTGAGGGCTACAGTCAGTACTATAGACATATTGGCATTGTAGGTAGTACTATAGCCATATTAGCATATATTAGCCATATTGGGGGACCCTGATGGAAACAAGACAAACGTCTTTTTCAGGTCTGCATCCCCTTAACAATTGTGTGTATTGAGCCGTACTGTATTGTACCCATTCTGCAATCTGTTAATAAAGTTGTTTTCAATCAATAATCAATCAATCAACCAAGTTTTTTTTTTTTTTTTTTTTAACAAAAAGGGCGGGAAAAAATAACGCAGCTTAAACAGAGCGTTGCCCATCAGATTTTTTTTTTCTTTTTCGTCCGTTACCTTTAAGTTCCCATTGCATGCAGATGACCCCAATGTACCAAAACATTTACTCACTCACTATATGTTGTTCCAGTTCCACTCTGGTCTGCATCCCCTTAACAATTGTGTGTATTGAGCCGTACTGTATTGTACCCATTCTGCAATCTGTTAAATAAAGTTTTCATTCATTCATTCATTCATTCATTCATTCATTCATTCATTCATTCATTCATTCATTCATTCATTCATTCATTCATTCATTCATTCATTCATTCATTCAAGCATAGTAGTAGGTAGTAATATAGACATATTAGCATAGTAGGTAGTAATATAGACATATTAGCATAGTAGGTAGTATTATATACATATTAGCATAGTAGATAGTATAGACCTATTAGCATAGTAGGAAGTAATATAGAAATATTAGCATAGTAGATAGTAGTATAGACATATTAGCATAGTAGATAGTAGTTTAAATATATTAGCATAGTAGTATAGAAATATTAGCATAGTAGATAGTAGTATAGAAATATTAGCATAGTAGATAGTAGTATAGACATATTAGCATAGTAGATAGTAGTTTAGACATATTAGCATAGTATAGGAGTATAGACATAGTATCATAGTAGGTAGTAGTAGTATATACATATTAGCATAATTTTTGTATGGGTTATATTATTTATTTAAATAGTTTTTTTTATAGACAACAACATTATATACATACAAACATACACTACATGACTACATATAACCACACAATACCTAAAATAAATTAAAAATACAGTAAACAAAAAATAATAATAATTTAAAAAAATTGCATCGTTATTATACAGGTTGTCACTTGTCATACAGAAATTGCCTATCTAATAAATCACCGTCCTATGCCTAAACATCCTTAGCCAGGAATTTTAGATAAAAAATAATTTAAAAATGGCTGCCAAGAGCCCCTGGTGGAATATTTAAGTCTCTCAAGTTTTAGGTGTGCCATCACATCTTCAACTCAGTGTCGATGTGATGGAGGAATGGCTGACTTCCAGTTAAGCAAGATAAGGCGTATAGCCAACAAAGAGGAGAAGGCCTGCGTTAGGTTATATGCAGGTGTATAAGTACTAGGTATATAGAAGGATAAAATGCAGGTATATTCAGACAGATATGGATATAATATATGCGGTAAATATATGTATATATACAGTATATACAGCACTATTGTACATGCTATCATACAGAGATATGGGTTATATGCAGGTATATTCAGACAGATATGGATATATATAATGTGGTAAATATAATTATATAAATATATACATACTGTATATACAGCACTATTGTACATGCTATCATACAGAGTATATGGGTGCAGGTATATTCAGACATATAACGGAACGTAAACCAATCCCGGTCACCCTCTTTATCTGGGAACGCCCAAACCCAACTTCGGTCACGCCCCATCTTGCGCGGCATTCTGGATCTTTCCTCACAGCCCCACCAGATTTTGACGTCGAAAGGTAGGTGATATGAAATCATACTTATTTTAGAGTATATATATCAAATTTCATGAGTATTCATCTATATTTAGTCATCTAAAGACTACTAGATGTGAACGTTTGTACCACTGCAACGTTATAATTGTTCGAATGTGTTTGGGGCGACGCTGATTTCCAAGTAAAAGTAGCATCCTGTTCTTTAACCATTAACTCCCACTCGCCCCAAGATGAAGTCAGATCGTTTGTTTATGTTGCTAGCATATATAGCCAGTGTTTTGTCCGACGAAATGTGTTGTACATTTGTAATCTTAATAAGAGATCTAAGTTTGTCTGAACGAGTGATGAACTGAGGTTGCGCGAAAATAATCGAAGGGAGAACAATAATTTTCGCGGGGAAAATAATGAACTGGTTTTCTCTCTCTCTCTCTTCTCTCTCTCTCTCTCTCTCTCTCTCTCTCAATCTCTGTATAAAAAAACATCTGAAGCATAGACAGTGACAAAGTCCAGAGACAGCACAGCAGACACGGTAGGTTTGTGTGTGCTTGTTTGTTTCTCTACAGGTGAATGGAGGTGTGTGTGTGTGAGGCTGCCATGCTGAACTGGGTGAAGGTAAGGTTGTGTGTGTGTGTTTGCATGTCTGGTAATATTTCAGCATAATCATTTTGGTTTCATGCTCATTCATATTCAAGTTCATTAACAATAGGCAAGATGTTCTTGATACCTTCCATTGTTCTGCATCTTTTCATCAGAATTTCACTCATATCCAACAAACCATAGCAATAAACTAAATTCATCATTGAGGTCAACAACCTCCTTATCCATATTCAAAAAAACAATTCAAATCTAATTTAATTTCATCATAAATCACTCACATAAGTTCCCTCCTAGCACTGTTTTTTTTTTAAATAATGTGCTAAATAAATCAAATAAAATAAACTCGTCAGTCGTACAATAATAATAAAGTTCATATTATTTTACTTTCTTGTTTAAAATATTTTTGTGTGTTTGCAGAGCATCGGCAAATGCGGAAGAGGGAGAGGAAGGTGCGTCTGTGGACCCAGGAGGCCATGGATCAGGCCATTGCAGAGGTCAGAGCAGGCAGGTGGAGTGCGAGGCGGGCAGCTTTATACACTACCTTCCAGTTAACAGTAGATGGCAGCATTGATTTTAAAGGTTGAAAACAGGTTCAAACAAAAGAACTCCATTTTCCAAGACCTTTTTTCACAGTTCACAGGTCAGCAGGTCAGTAAAAGTTGATGAAAATGCGATCTGAACACAGGAGCGTTAAACTATGAATGCGCCCTCACGTCACCTCAGTACAGTGACCGTGAATGGCCACCTTATTATCATAATTAAAGTGCATCATTAGCATTATGTTTGTTGTCTAAAGGGAACTAAAATGGTAAAATGTAAGTTTTTAAATGATATCCGCATATATAGGACAAATAAAACAGCGTTGTTTTGTAAAAAACTCCAATGAAAACGGCGCAAGGTACGTAATATTCGCTATTGTTATGCAAATGTGATAGAATCCTATAAAAAGGTGGACGCACTTGGGCACTGTGACGTTATGTGGTAAATATAAATATATAAATGTATTATGGTATATACGGCACTATCAAATGCTATCATACAGTACATAGTTATATGGGTATCTTCATTAGTTTCACAGTTATTCTCAGTGTTCATATGAAAGTACAGGATTGTCTCTGTTTTGAGTCTGGCTCCACAAATAACACTTCTGTCAGCCTGCATGAAAAGGGTTTGAAAGCACAAAACAATGCAATAACAGCCACCCCGGCACATAAAACACGGTCTACATCTGCCCTACACTATAATAATAGTACTCTCTTCACTACCTACCTCATACTATAGTCCAGGGGTTCCCAAAGTGGGGGTCGCGAGCCGCCGCAGGGGGGGTCGCCAGATGATTTAAAAAAAATATATAATTTTTATAACTTAGAAACAGGCCAGGCCAGTGTTTCTAGTTGCACCAGCGCAATGGTTAGATAACCTACTGTAGGTTGTCAATATCCCAATGTACCCAACCCCCCCCACCCAACCTCCTCCAATGTACAGTTTCTACGTCAAATGTATATACTCCCCTTTCTTGACTCCTTCTGTATCACAAACAGTACTGTATTTGCAAATCTGGTATGTCATAAATGTATAGATGTAGCAGTACTGACTATCTGTATGTCATGTATGTCATATATGTCTATATGAATTGAAAATGGGGGACCCTGATGGAAACAAGACAAACGTCTTTCTCAGGTCTGCATCCCCTTAACAATTGTATGTATTGAGCCGTACTGTATTGTACCCATTCTGCAATCTGTTAAATAAAGTTTTCATTCATTCATTCAGGTGGGGAACAACCAGGAGATCACTGCAACTCACACAAGTTGGAGAACTATCTCTCTCTCTCTCTCTCTCTTGCTCTCACACACACACAAAGGGATCCGCATGTGATTGGTGGAGGCGGGACCCTTACAAAAAACAGTTGTTGCTAATCATTGACACATGCTAGCCTGTAATAATCCCCCCCAGAAAAATCTACTTTGGATTTGATATATTGCAAATATATGCCATCACACACACTGGCATTTAAAGGGTTAGAATTATAAAATGAATATGTGGTGTTATGATCAGGGCTGCATCATGTGACTGTATCATGTGATTGCATCATGTGATCGCTATTAACTCTTCCCACTTACCCATGAAAGACAATCGAACACTTCTACTTATTTACCCGGAGTGTAGGATCTCAGAGTTCCTCGGACCGCTGGGTTGAAAAGTGATCTGTGGATCAAACGATGGCCGAGGGGCCCCCGGTCTGCCGTCTGCCCCCTCTCACCGACCTACGACGTCATGGGGAGCCCACGGGCCCAGGCCCCTCATTGATGTCCCACTTCCTGCATTCCTGGAAGCAGACAGGAAGTATAATGTTGAGAGAAGGACTCTGGTTGTGCTCTCTATCATAAGAGGGGAGCTGAAGACAGGTGGTGGTGGTGCTGGTGGTGGTGGTGATGGTGATGGGGGTGGTGGTGGTGGGGGTGGTGATGGGGGTGGGGGTGGTGGTGGTGATGGGGGTGGTGGTGATGGTGGTGGTGGTGGTGGTGATGGTGGTGGTGGGGGTGGTGGTGATGGTGATGGTGGTGGTGGGGGTGCTGGTGATGGTGGTGGTGGTGGTGGTGATGGTGGTGGTGGGGGTGGTGGTGGTGGTGATGGGGGTGGTGGTGGGGGTGGTGGTGGTGGTGATGGGGGTGGTGGTGGGGGTGGTGGTGGTGGTGGTGGTTGTGGTGGTGGTGGTGGTGGTGATGGGGGTGGTGGTGGTGGTGGTGGTGGTGATGGTGGGGGTGGTGGTGGGGGTGGTGGTGGTGGTGGTGGTGGTGGTGATGGTGGTGGTGGTGGTGGTGATGGTGGTGATGGTGGTGGTGGTGGTGGGGGTGGTGGTGGGGGTGGTGGTGGTGGTGGGGGTGGTGGTGGTGGTGCTGAGCCGGGCGCTGGGGTCCAGATCCAAACAAGTTTCAAGTTTTGTTTTATTTGTCGCATACAGTACAGTTGAACTCACTGAACATAATATGCATGGATTTGAATATAAGATTGACCCTGAAAGTAACTTCTAAGAATGTAAACAACAATTGTGATTATTATACAGATGACCAATTTAATGCCAGAATCAAGGTAAATCAAGGGCTGTCAATTATCCATTTTAATAGTAGAAGCCTGTATGGCAACTTTCAACATAGTACTTATACAATTTTAAGAAGTCATTCAATATTGTAGCTATCTCTGAGACTTGGATTAACTCTGAGAAGGGTGCATATTTTGAGTTAAATGGTTATGAACTCAATTACAAGAGTAGGGTGGATAAAAAGGGACGGGGAGTGGCCTTGTTTGTAGACATGCAGAAGCTCAGCTATAAGGTGATTGAAAATATGACTATAACTATTGCTGATATAATGGAATGTATTACTGTATAAATCGACATGAGGTAAAAAGGTAAATGTAATTGTTAGTTGTGTTTATCGAGCTCCTGTGGCTCCAACATTGACATCTTTAAGGACATTATGGAGGGATTATTTGCCAATACAAATCAGAAATTGAACTTCATCTGTGGTGATCTCAACATAGATCTGCTGAATCCCAACAAACATAACAGACTGGTGAATTTTTCGATGCATTGTTCAGTATGAGTCTCTTTCCCATGATCACCAAGCCAAGCAGAGTAACATCACACTGTGCCACACTCATTGACAACATATTCACAAATAGCTTGGAAAACAATATCATTAGTGGGTTATTGGTGAATGATATAAGTGACCATTTGCCTGTTTTTGTGGCTGTGATTGTAATAATGTAAAGGATGGAAGTAAAGTTTACAGGAGGGTGAGAACAGCAGAATCCCTGAGTGCTTTCAGAGCAGATCTATTGATGGAAGACTGGAATTGTGTGTATAATGAGTGTAATGTACACATAGCATATGATATATTCCTAGAAAGATGTATGTCATTATATGATAAAAACTGCCCTCTAAAGCAAAAGGACTACAAAATGCCAGTAAAAAGAAATTTGATGTATCGAGAATTTATAAAGCATAGAGGCAGAAATTAAGTACAAAAGATATAAAAATAAACTGACACAAATTATGAGGAGGTGCAAGAAGGAATACTATAACAATTTAATAGAGAAAAATAAAAACAATAGTAAAGGGATATGGAATGTTTTAAACAGTTGTTGGGGAAAATGTGTATGAGGTGGACTAGTTTAATATAGGTCAACTAGCAGTGCTGAAAGACGGTCTGGCTGACGTTCTTGAAACAATTTGGAACAGATGGACATTTCAGTACGGCATGTTGTGTGCTGGTAATCTCGGACATTGTATGCTTTCATATCTTGTTCTTTTCTCTCTTTCACACAGGCACAGCACACACACACAGACACACGGACACACACGTACACAGACACACACAGTCGCACAGACATACACACCGACACACACACACACACACACACACATTCCCTGTGACACAATACACACATACAATACACATACGTCTGTACGCAGACGCACGCACACACAGACACACACACACATACACACACACACACACACACACACACACACATCTCACTCTCTACATCATATCGTGTGTGGACAT
>NC_140166.1:129577798-129610298 GCF_963971535.1 Notolepis coatsorum | reverse complement strand
CCATACCGTCCCGGCTCGGAGTATGGAAGACCCGTGCGCCAGGGGGAGTCACAAGGGCCCCACGACCAGGGGGAGACAGGAGGGCCCCGAAACCAGGGGGGTAATCACTAGGGGTGCCCAGAGAATGCGACGGGGGGAAATCAAATGATTGTGGTTTCCAAGGGAGCTGAGCAAGAACCTATTCTGCAGGTCCTAGTGGAGGGCAAATTAACAGAGATGATGGCAGACACTGGAGCAGGTTTTTCCTGCATAAAGCAAAAATACGCCGCTCACTTACCCCAGTCTGGACAGTATGTTCGGACGGTCGGATTCTCGGGAAAAACACAATTAATACCCACATCAGATCCAATCTCTATGACGTATAACAACAAGACCATAACAATACCTGTATTAATTTCGGACAGCACCCCGCGCAATCTCTTGGGACGAGATGCAATGTGTAAACTAGGCTGTAAAATCCTATGTACGCCTGAGGGGATTCAAATTGAACAAGACGTGTACCAAATGATGCTACAAGGGACGGGGGAGAAAGAGGCCACTGTGTTCTGGCTGGGCAACATAGATGCAGAGCTGCAAAGGGTCTGTGACCCCTGGGAGCCATTTCTGAAAACCCAACTGCCCCAGTCTAGACAAACAAACATGGAGGCACATTGCACACTACAGTATTTGACGAATAGTGACCTAGTGAGGAACAAGGCATGGTTGCGGGGACAGCCCGAGCAGGTGCAGATTAACTCATCTACGATAATTGTAGGGAGACAGGGCGCGGCGTTGAGGGTTAACACGAGTAAGTATCTACGGGAACAACATAGACTAAGAGACGCCGCCCCACACATCACTCTGAGAATAAATCCTGGTTACGAATCCGAACATCTAGGTTCAATGATACAGGAATCCGAGACTCAAAGGTGGGTCTCCACGGAATCTCCGCTAATTTGGAACAGCGCAGATGGGAGTTTCATAAAAATAATGATTTCCTTTTCAGTTTTGGCAAAACCGCAAGTAATCAGATTACCAGGAGACCCTTGCGTTATTCCAGAGGCGGATGCTTTGCTGGAACAGGACATGTTGGCGCGCACCCCGGAACGGTTGTGGTCAAAACACGACACAGATGTGGGTCTAATATTGTCGGCACAGCCAGTGAAGGTCAGGTTAAAGAAGGGTTGTAGACCACCCTTTATCAGACAGTATACAATGAAGCCAGAGTCGGAGGAAGCTATATCACATCAGATTGAGGGACTGTTAAAGGGGGGAGTGCTCGTCCCTTTCAAATCCAGATGTAATACACCTATCCACCCAGTGCTAAAGGCGGACAGGGCTAGGTACAGACTGGTACACGATTTGAGGGCGGTGAACGACGTGGTGTCTGGACCAGAGGCGGAAGTCGCTAATCCACACACCCTCCTGACAAACATCCCGAGTAGCTCGCAGTACTATACGGTCATTGATCTCACGCAGGCATTCTTCAGTGTTCCATTGGAAAAAGAGTCTCAGTATCTGTTTGCTTTTACCCACAGGGGGAAACAATACTCTTACACCCGGTTGCCACAAGGGTTCGCGCACTCGCCGCATTACTTCTCGAAGGCGCTCAAGGAAGACTTGCAAGGAGTGTGCGACACACTACTCAGCACGGTTTTACTGTATGCAGATGACATTCTAATCTGCTCGGATACACGTCAGCAGTGCCATGAGGACTCCATCAAAGTTTTTAGTGGATTAGCCGTGGGAGGCCACAAGGCATCCCGTTCAAAACTGCAGTACTGCCAGCCAAAAGTTGAGTACTTGTCTCGCGTCATTCAAAAGGGCATAAAAAGCATCTCACCCACGCAGCTCGAAGCTGTATCCAAGGCACCTAGGCCATTGACGGTCCGACAGATGATGACGTTTTTAGGGATGACTGGGTACAGCTCTGAGTGGGTGGAGGACTATACGATAGCGACAGCGCCGTTGAGGATGATGATAAAAGAGGCGGGTACAGACAAGCTTCGCGCTCCCTTGACATGGACCGAGGAGGGGGAGGACGCGTTCATAAACATTAAGCGTCTGTTGTTACAGGCCCCTGCCCTGGCGCTGCCGGATTATGAGAAGTGTTTCCACCTATTCGTCTCACATAGAGCGCAGCATGCGACAGCTGTCCTGACTCAAACACAGGGGGGGAGTGGGAAAAAACAACCGATAGCATATTACTCTAGAGCTCTTTCGCCGGTGGAGCAGGGTCTGCCACCTTGTTATCAGGCCCTGGCCGCAGCACATTTGATGTATGAGAAGGCAACGGCCATGACAATGGGATATGACATTTGCATTTGGACACATCACAAATTGGCAAACTTGATTGAAAGAGGCAAATTTGTTCTGACCAGCCAACGGCAACAGGCTTACATGAGGCTCCTGCAGTACTCGGACGTTACGATAAAAACATGCCACGGCAGTAACCCGGCGGATCTGGTACCACTCCCGAGCGAGGGTCAACCGCATGAGTGTGAGGTGGAGGTACAGGCTTTCGTGAAACTCCGTCCTGATTTGGGAGTCGACCCGCTCGCGATAGCAGAACTCTCACTTTTTGTGGATGGGTCCTGCTATCGGGAGGGGGAAAATTTAAGGTCAGGATACGCCGTCGTACAGTGCAAACCTAACGGAGAAACACTAACAAGAAAGGCCGAACAATGCATGCAACCATGTTCGGCCCAGCTTGCGGAACTAATAGCACTAACAGAAGCATGCATAATAGCTAAAGATCGCACGGTTAACATCTTTACAGACTCTGCGTATGCGCATGGCGTATGCCACCTATTCGCGGCCATTTGGAAGGCAAGAGGCTTTAAGAAATCGGACGGCTCACCGATCCTTCACCACAAGCAGGTTGTGGCGCTTATTCAGGCTGTAAAGTTGCCCAAAAGCATTGCTATCGTAAAGTGCCAGGCACACAGAAAAGACCTGTCCTTTGTGACGACGGGAAACAACGCGGCGGACGAGGCCGCGAAGGCGGCGGCTGCGGTGCCGTCCACGGCTGTTCTGATGTTTGCGGCCGAACTGACGACTGAGGTAACTGAGGATAATTTGAGTGATCTTCAGGACTCAGCCACGCAGGCCGAGAAACAGTCGTGGACGGAGAGGGGGGCTGTAAGGGGGGCAGATGGTCTGTGGAGGAGTCATAACGGTTTGATAGTCGCCTCCATCGATCTTCTGTCCTTAGTGATACCTGAGGCTCATGGTGTTGATCACTGTGGAAGAGCAGAGACCCTGAAACGAATCACGAAAATGGGATTTTGGTCCCCAAAGCTTCAGGCACAAATTGACGTTACACTAGCCAGGTGTTTAACATGCTTACAGGGCAATGTGCGCAAAGGAGTACCGACAGTGGCGGCTTACACACCCCTCCCTGAGGGACCATTCAGACATCTGATTATGGACTATACAGACATGATAACGCCAGTGCAGGGCAAACGATACCTCCTGGTAGTAGAGGACTGCTTTAGTCGCTGGATTGAGGCCATTCCATCTAAACACAAGAACGCGGACACAGTGATCAAGTTCCTGTGTCGCGAGGTCATTCCGAGATTTGGAATTCCCACGATATTACAAAGCGATAATGGCCGCGAGTTCATCGACAAGGTGGTTAAAGGGCTGATGCAGAAATTAGGTATAAGACAGCGCCTTTCCTGTGTCTATAGTCCCGGGTCGCAGGGGAAGGTGGAAAGGGCCAATCTGGTCATTAAAAACAAACTGTTGAAAATCTGTATGCAAACTAAGCTTAACTGGATTGATGCTTTGCCACTTGCTCTGATGGCTATTAGAAGCAGCGTAAACCGCCAAACACAGCTAACACCGCATGAAATGCTTACAGGCCGCAGCATGCCAGCACCGCCATTTAGACACCTGGCTAGGGGCCCGGCATTAGATATTTTTGAGCAAGATCTGAAAAAATATCTTCAGCAAGTGACTAAAATACATGAAGCTGTGTTTCGACAGGAGCAGAGAAAGGAGAGAAAGGGGGTAAAGGAGGCGGAGAAGGAAGCCACCAAACCGAGACTGATCCCTGGGGACTTGGTCTTCGTAAAGGTCCACAAGAGAAAGTGGTCATCACCCCGGAGAGAGGGCCCGTACGAGGTGATCCGATCGACTGGAACGGCAGTCCAAGTCAAAGGATCAGCGACCTGGTTCCACTTCAATCACTGCATAAAGGCCAGCGGCGATCTCTTGGGGGATACAATCGATCGCAGTTATGCAGAACCCGACATGGAGGGTCCGAGACGGCAACTGGAAGGTGCAGTGCCTGCTGATGCTCCCGCAGATGTTGGCAGCAGTGTACGGACGGTCGGCCGGGCACAACGACGTCATTAAGAACCGTCACGGTCGACCCGTCCTTGAGGATGACGGGTTTGAGTGGGTAGGAGTCCCACGGGGTCCCGCTCAGGCTCAAGTACCAGCAGGCTTTCATGACCAGGCTCAGAATCAGGCGCCCCCTCTTCCCTCCATCGAGGAAGGGGGGGAGAAGATAAGACTACAACCAAAAGGGGGGTTTCCCGTAGGACCGCAAGGGCATGTTTTTGATTTTGACCATTCCCCCGTTACAGGCGGGGATACTTACCATTATACTAACGAGGATCGGGTTGTGGGGGTAGATAGGAGAGTTGAACCTGTCCCGAACCAATCACAGGGGACAGGGGTGAGGGGAAAAAGGGAGGTCAAGGACACTGAGTCGGAAGAGGTGGGGGGACAGGATATGTTCCAGAGGACAGCCGGAACGTTGAGGGACTCAGTGGGCTCACTCTGGGCCAGGTTGAGGGGTTTGCTTCCTTCCGGGGACCAAGATGGGGGCGACTATGACTATGACGAGGAAGACCCGGAGGCTGACCCGATGTATAGGGCGGCTTTAGGGAATGAGTGGTTTAAGTGGGTCCAGTACACGAGCGCGCAGAATCAGATAGAGGATTGTTATGTCTGCTCCAAGGCACGTCCGGATAGGCTGCTGGTGAAGGGCACGAAGTTCAGTTGGGCTCAGTGTGACAGGGACGCAGAGGCATGGGAGGGGCCCCATAATAGTCGCCCTTGGTGCGAGGCAGAGTGTTTGGGGTTTCTCGGCTCTAGTCGTTTTAAGGCGGCAGGAAACGTCACGGATTTCAAGGATGTCACTATGCGGGAACGTTGTAGGAAATTGGATGTACGTGTGCAGGGGGTAGCGACGGGGTTGCCAATACCCAGAGGTGTCAAACTATGGCTGACCAAGGATTTCGAGTGCTTGCAAAAGGAGGGGACCCGGGATGTAGGGGAGGTGGCAGAGGGGCGGTGCACTACTATTTGGAGCATCACGACTAACTGCACGAAAGAAGGAAAGTGTGGACACGGGGTCGTGTTAAAGGGAGTGGATACCAACCCACGGCCTGTAGCTTGCCCTTTTCATGTCCAGGATATGGCACTGGCGGACCAATACTGGCTCTGCGGCGGTAGGAGGTTGAGGAATACACTTCCTTTAGATTGGTCAGGTAGATGTGCCCGGGTTCAGGCGATCATGCCAATGGTGGTCCTACCATTATCAGTGACGGAAGGACCTTCTGAGTCTCCTATCTCTCGAACGAAGCGTAGCTACAAGGCAGACCCAAGGGTGTATCTGGACAGCATAGGACAGCCAAGGGGCATTCCAGCCGAGTTCATGGCTAAGAATGAGATTGCGGCAGGGTTTGAGTCTATTCTGCCATGGATATCGGTCAATAAGAACACCGGGTGGATCAACTATTTGTTTTACAATCAGCAGCGGTATCTCAATTACACCGAGGAGGCGTTGGATGCAATGGGGGACCAGATGCACGCGACCAGTACGGTGGCGTGGCAGAATAGACAGGCTCTGAACTGGTTAATGGCGGAGAAGGGTGGAGTCTGTTCCATGTTTGGACAGTACTGCTGCACATTCATTCCGACGAATGTGGGGCCAGGGGGAAAGTTCTCCGAGGCCATGGCTAAGCTGAAGGATTTGAGGGAGGAGTTGAGGGGGAATTCTGGCCGGAATGAAGAATGGTGGGGGAGTGGGGTGTTGGAAAGATTGGGACAGTGGGGAAGCATAGTGATGCAGACGGGGATATCCATCGGGGTGGCAGGGTTGATATTGGTTCTCCTTTTCTGTTGTGGTATGCCTCTCTTGGGTAGGCTGGTAACTTCACACGTAACGAGCCAAATGCTGATGGTGGGACAGAAAGAGATTGAGCCACAAATCGGGCCATATCCTCAGCTTTATGCTGCCTTAGAGGGAGACGAGGGGATAGAGGATTAGGGGTATGGTGAGGTAGGGACATTTTCTTTTTGTTGGTTCTTTCCTTTAAGAGTGACGGGGGATGGTCTGAGTGCAGTTTTGTTGGTTTATTCCTTTAACTAGGAATTTTAGTCTGATTTTCTAATGATCCTTCGGCATAGAGATTGCAACCATTGAAAATCATTGCATTGTTTTTTATTTTTTTATTATTTTTTGTTTATTTTACTTGTGGTCCTGGTCAAACCGGAATGGGAAGGGGCATCGGCAGAGTGTCGGTTCTGAGCCTGAGGAAGCATTGAGAAGAAGTGGTCTGGGGATCGGTTCTGGGGACTGGAGGGACAAAGGGGGGGGCTAACGCAGTGGGCAAGATGGGCACCTCCCGTCGAAGATGGGGGGACACGTGGTGAGGTCGGTACCAGCGCCTCCCGTCCAGGCATGGGGACATGCTTCTACGAGGACTGGAGGTGTGGCGTGGTGGTTGCTGTATTGGCAAAATGTGACTTTTGGCAATACGGTGAGGAGACTATGGCGTGGGCATGGAAGGGGGGCTGAGCGATGGACACTGGGACTCAATGTTATGGAAGAGACAATGTCATTTTTTTTGGGAGGGATGTTCTATGTTTAGTTCTGACCGTCAACTTCTCCTTTCCCTGATGAGAGTCGCGGTTTCCGGCCGGAACTGTGGCTCATTTGGTAAGCGGTGGAGGTTGGGGGGATTTGTCTGTCAGGTTAGGATTATAAATTGGGGTATTTTTTTTTTTTTGATGTTTTATTATTACTCTTGTTTTGAGCGGTTTTGTGTTTATTGTGAGAACGGTAGTCAGCCTTTGTTGGTCCGTTAGGGGTCCAGTGAATGAAGTAAGGTTTCTTGTTTAGTTAGACATTTAAAATTTATTATATGGCTAGGTTTCTTGTTTAGATCAGCCATTTAAACTTTTATTATATAAATATGGTTTCTCGTTTAGTTAGACGTTCACATTTTCTTGGTTATATGATTTGGGTGGGACTAGGGATAGCCCCAAATGGGGGAATGTTGGGGAAAATGTGTATGAGGTGGACTAGTTTAATATAGGTCAACTAGCAGTGCTGAAAGACGGTCTGGCTGACGTTCTTGAAACAATTTGGAACAGATGGACATTTCAGTACGGCATGTTGTGTGCTGGTAATCTCGGACATTGTATGCTTTCATATCTTGTTCTTTTCTCTCTTTCACACAGGCACAGCACACACACACAGACACACGGACACACACGTACACAGACACACACAGTCGCACAGACATACACACCGACACACACACACACACACACATTCCCTGTGACACAATACACACATACAATACACATACGTCTGTACGCAGACGCACGCACACACAGACACACACACACATACACACACACACACACACACACACACACACACACACATCTCACTCTCTACATCATATCGTGTGTGGACATCATATCTTGTTTATCTCTCTTCATGTTCTCTCTCCGATGTTAAATCTACGTATCATCTTAATGTACGTCATGTCAGATCTGACATGATATGATACGTCATCATATCTGTCATGGGGGGGCAGGACTGAGAGGGGATTTAGGGGACAGGCAAAGGGATTGGGGACAGAGTGTTTTTTGTTCAAGCTGTGGTGATCCTCTGCTCGACCCATAGCTCTTGCTGTTAAGAACTTCTTTTCTTAAATAAATTACCTATTTGTTACAATTGGAAATATCGTCTCCTGCTGTGTTAAACAACCTTTCCACAACACAGTATTATCAGGAAAGGAGCTGCAAACACAAAGTATCCTGAGCACCTCACGGATTATGATAAGACCATAAACAATATGGAAGATGCGGTCAATGATATGAATGCATTTTCTGTGAGTGTAGAACTGAAATTGGCTGATGGTATTAGTGACCCACCGATAGAGCAGGGGAGAGCAGTAGGAGATGGTATTGAAATTAACCCAAGTTCAGAGCGGCAGAAGAGAAAGAAGTTATAGATATTATAATTTTTTTTTTTAAACAAAACATCCACAGATGGGAATGATTTTATTTTATTTTATTGATGGATTAAAAACACACAACAAGGATCCAAAGGATAACATGAGAAAGAGTAAAACCCTTATTTCCGTCATGGTCCCAGGGCTGTTAGGCCACAACAAAAACATGACAATAACACAAAACACATACATTTAAAACATTAGAAGACTAACCTATAGCTAAAATTGTATACCCCACAATAACTAAAAACGGAAACCCATTCAAACTATAGGGGGCTATTCCTCTATTCTGTCCATGAGCCACTTCCTGACGCTTCTCTTGAAGCTGTGGAGGCTCGAGCTCTGCTTGATGGGGATAGGCAGTTTGTTCCATCCTGGGCTCCAGAGAAAGTAAGGGAGCACTGGCCCAGTTTGGATCGGAAAGAAGCAGGCTTCAGGTTTGCTATATGCTTGCTCTAGTTCTGTGGTTGTGGGATTCGTTGACCGGGGTGAAGTAGTTCTGGAGGTATCTAGGGGACCTTTGGTTTATAATATTGTGCACTATGTTCAGTCTGAGCTGGGTAACTCTGGCCTCCACAGGAAGCCAGTTTAGCTCCTGAAAGTGACTCCTCCCTATGTGGGTGCGAGGGCCAAGACCCATTACCACCCTTACCAGCTTATTTTGGGAAACCTGAAGCTTCTTTTTTATGGTCACTGTCAGGCCCTCGAACCAAGACACGCTACCATAGTCAAAGTGGCAGAGTACTAGGCTATTTGCTAGTAGCCTGAGGCTATCTCTGCCAAGGAGGTTGGCTTTCCTAGCTAGGTACCTGGTGCGGGCGTTGACTTTGTCCCGTACTTGGGAGGCCGCCCATAGCCTCCCCATCTAGGCTCCCGTCTATCATACAGCCTAGATACTTCGCTTTATTTTTTTTGCTGTTTTATGGTTACAGCTCCTAACTGGATGTTAAACTCCCGTGCTTTCCTGAGCTTGGGCTTGGAGCCCAATAGTACTGCCTCTGTCTTACCTAGGTGAAGAGAAAGCCTGTTGTCCGAAAGCCAACTGCTGACCCCTGCAAGTTCTTCTCCTAGCATCTGTTCTAGTGTGTTCTGATCCTTGTGTGAGACTAGCAGGGCTGAGTCGTCTGCAAATAAAAACAAGTTACATGAGCATGCTGCTGACTGACATGTCATTTATGTACAGTAAAAAAAGGAGCGGTCCTAGCACGCTTCCTTGTGGGACCCCACATACAATGGGCTTGGCCTCTGGAATGAGGTCGATATGGCTTTAATTAAGGAAGTTGTTGATGGAGTGGTAAATCCTCTGACATACATCTGTAATTTGTCCTTTAAAACAGGTACATTCCCAAGCTAAGTGAAAACAGCTAAGTTTATCCCCCTGTACAAAGCAGGAGATAAACATATTTTTACAAATTAAAGACCTGTATCTTTATTATGTCAATTTTCTAAAATCTTGGAGAAGCTCTTCATTGTGAGACTGGATAGCTTCATTGAGAAACACAACTTGCTAACTGACAGCCAATGTGGATTTAGAAGAGATAGATCAACAACTATGGCACTAATGGATTTGACGGAAGGAGATTTATTTATTTTATTTATAGCTTTTAATAGCATTGACCATAACATATTACTGTATAAAATGGAACGATTTGGGATGAGAGGTGTAGCATTGAGCTTGTTAAAATAAGGCTGTCAAAGTTAACACACAATTCTTTTAACGCCCCCCTTTTTTTTTAACGCAATAATACAATTTTCATTCAATGAATCACCGTGCAGATTGATTGATTGAATGAAAATTGTATTAACAGATTGCAGAATGGGTACAATACAGTACGGCTCAATACACACAGAGAAAGACTTTCGTCTTGTTTACATCAGGGTCCCCAATTTTCAATTCATACTGGATTGTAAGTAAGGGTGCAATTTGCTCTGTGCAATCCATTCTTTGTGGATCTAGCCCTCATGATTGATTGATTAATTGAAAATTGTATTAACTTGACAGACTGTGTTCTCATAGTGATTCCTTCATGTCAACGCTACAGGCCTCCTTGGAATTAATTACTTAATCATAATTAAAATAAATATGACAATATTTGTACAATAAGAAATTACGCATTTGGTGTCGGAAAAATAAATAATATGGATTCATCTGATCACAGGGCAGCTGGATTAATCATATCTGAACCAGCTATTTTGGACAAATGTATAATTACTTTAATTACTCAGATATTCAAACACAATTATGCAATTATTGTGAAATGATTGAAAATAATAATTATTTAATGCCTTCTGTGGAATTTGTATTTCTTATTTGTTACATATCTGTTTTAATGATTAATTATACATTTGAAAGAATGCAGGTCAACATGCAATATATCCCATTGATTGGTACAATGGGACAGACCTTTGTTTGATAAACCTGCATTCCTTCGAATATATCATTAATCAATTAAACTGATATTGAAATACACTATGTAGCCTACTATACACCAACACTGAAATGACAGTGGATAAATAAATAAATAAGAACTAAAGCTAATCGTGTGGAAATAGACTGCATTAATATTCCATAAGTCTCGTTGTGTGCGCCACACACATGCACACAGTATCCTACGTGTCTAATGAATGAACAGTAGGCTTATATTATTCTAATTACTTGTTTCATTAGGATTTAGTAGATATATATGCTCTGCCCTATGTACAGTAAGTACAGTACACATATTAAGGCCGCCAGAGTCGGGCGTACCATGAGCGGACTGTCATGGCTGCAACTTGTTCCTGTTTGCGGACGACTCAGCCCTGCTGGTCTCTGACAAGAACAAGTTACAGGTTGAAAAAGCCCTCAGCTCAGAATTAGGCAAAATCTGCATATGGCTCGCCGACAACAAACTATCATTACACATGGGCAAAACAGAGTCCATTCTCTTCGGTTCAAATAACAAACTCAGCAAGACCGACGGCTTCTCAGTTACAGTGGGTGACAATATTGTCACAAGGAAAGATGAAATTACCTACCTGGGTTCCATCCTAGAGGCTAATATTTCCTGTGACAAAATGGCATCCAATGTAATAGAAAAAGTCAACCAACGAACTCGATTCTTGTACCGGATCTCCTCTCTGGTAAACAAGAATACCCTGAAGACTCTAGCAGGAGCACTCATTCAAGGGTACTACGACTATGCTTGCAGTTGCACCTCATGGTACCAAAGCACCTCAAAGGCACTAAAAAACAAATTACAAACATCTCAAAACAAGCTAGTCAGACTACTGCTTGACCTGACTCCTAGAACCCACCTCACCCCTGCCCACTTTGACAACCTAGGATGGCTTAGAGTAGACGACAGAGTACAGCAACTTGCAATGGGCCTGGTCTACAAGATACACTACGCGACCAAGGTACCCATGTACATGTCAAAATACTTCCCAAAGGTCAGTGAATACCACAATCACAACACCAGAGGGAGCTCCACAAATCATGTTAAACCCAGATTCGGCTCAAACAAGGGACTAAACACGTTTCGCAATTATGCCACATCAATGTGGAACGCCCTACCCAAAGCTGTAAAGGAATGTGAATCACTACCCACTTTCAAAAACACTCTAAAAAAACACCTACGGGAGACTGCAATTCGAAACTGGCCCCTACAAATATCCTAACTCAGTTGTACAGTAAATGACCAAGTATGGCTTTGTCAGTATTCCAATGTACAATGCCAGCCATTGTACTCATCAATGTACCCAATCTGCGACCATTGAAAGCCTATGGAGTGGCTCACCTTCTTTGCAGCGCTATAACTTTTTAAATTGTATTGCTAAATTGACATTACTATGGCCCATTCAACATCGATTATCTATCGTTCAGGATGTGGGAACGTTATACTTTTTCATTCATACATTCATACAAAAATACTGTCTAGAATATAAGTATGTTTTTATCGTTTTCTGCAGTAAATCCTAGAACGTGAGTTATAGGCCTAAACGCATATATAGATTATCGATTGCCGTTTCTTCCCTAGACACGCTATATTAAATAATTCAAATGTACATGATCGGTATAGTTATGCTTCATCATGCGTGAAGGAAAGGGGGGGGGGGGTCGTTTATAATTCCTTGATCGTCACTAACTGCTTTATGTAGTATGGGTTGATTTATTGATCAGATGGTTTGTAAATAAAGAAATGTACAATTGGGCTGAAAATAACGTTAGTGTCCTCTTACCGTGCGTCAAAGAGACTGGTGGTGAAAGATCCCAAGTATAGGACGTCGATCGCCTAGGTCCATTTCCGGTTTGTATGTCGCAATAAACGCCGAAATCATATAGATTATTAAGTTTAGAAAGCGATCCATTATCATTGTGTCTGTCGGGAGCCTTGCAACGATATCTGACGGCCGGATGAATTTAATCGACGCACAGCCCCCATATCCTGTTTGCCAGTGTAACTCGCCCGACCATCCACCAGGCGGCGGTATTGAGCCGTCGTTGCCTTCACCTTTAGGGTCCAGCTGAAGCGTTGCGGGTGTATATATGAAAATGAAATATTGATCTCAATAACGCTGTACAGCGAGGTCTGGCGGTCAAAGCATGGCGGGCAATAACGCTTTAAAGCGTTTCCGGCGGTGGATGTGTTAAAGGGGAACTCCAATTTTTTTGGAAATTAGCTTATTTAACATCTTCCCTGGAGTTAGACAAGAAGATGCATACCTTTTTTGTCTCTGTGCGTGCATTTTAGCTTTGGGAATAGACGCTCCGTTAGCATAGCTTAGCTTCATCACTGGAAGTGAGGCAGGACAGTAGCCTTACAGTGCCTTACAGTGTATTGCAAGGTCTGACATTGACCAAACTTGATATGCATGACCTTGGTGGGCTCTAGGTCAACTCCTGAAAAGGGGGTCAATGTCAGACTTTGCAATCAAAAGTTAGGGGGCTAATAACCCTTGCCATAATTTCAGTGCGCCCCCTAACTTTTGATTGCAAGGTCTGACATTGACCCCCTTTTCAGGAGTTGACCTAGAGCCCACCAAGGTCATGCATATCAAGTTTGGTCAATGTCAGACCTTGCAATACACTGTAAGGCACTGTAAGGCTACTGTCCTGCCTCACTTCCAGTGATGAAGCTAAGCTATGCTAACGGAGCGTCTATTCCCAAAGCTAAAATGCACGCACAGAGACAAAAAAGGTATGCATCTTCTTGTCTAACTCCAGGGAAGATGTTAAATAAGCTAATTTCCAAAAAAAGTGGAGTTCCCCTTTAAGGTTCATCCCTTTACATAATTATGTTTTCGTAAGTGTTGATATCTTTACATGTGTTTCCTTTAAGGGTTCATCCCTTTACATGTTTTTAATAGTGTTAACATCTTTTCTTATGTTTCCATTAAGGGTTGTTCCTTTACATATGTTTTCCTTTTAGATATTCCCTTTACACATGCTTTTATTTATGATGTGAGTTTTCTTTTACTAATACTTTGTTCACCAGCCTTGGCCTTATACCAGCTGGCATTCATTAGTAATCACGGGCACTATTTAGACCTGCCCGTTTCTCACACTCATTGTCGCGCCATTGATTTGATTTCCATTGCATTGTTTTGTCATTGTTTTGTTACCACAGTTGTGTTCGGTCACATACTCACCTTGTCACCAGTATTTCCCAGTGAGTCCGTTCCTTCTTAGTCCATATTTTTCCAGCTGAGTTTTGTTTTCGGGTTGTGCAGTTAGCTTTTGTCAGTAACCGTTTTTGATTTGTAATCATTGTTGCTTGCAACTGTATAGTAAAAGCCTGTTCATCTTCATCCCGTCGTCTCTGCCTTTTACTCTCTCTGCTCGTGTTCCTGCATTTGGGGTCTCCTCTCCTATTCCCACACCAAACCCTCACACGGACTGCATGGTGGACTGTACCACGGTCTACGGGCGGGCAGTGCATGTATCTTTGCTGCTCTCCTAATAAAACAAGTAATTAGAATAATATAAGCCTATACTGCGTTCATTCATTACGCGTGTACACTGTAAAAAAATATATATTCACAGGAAATTCACTGTATTATTTTACAGATTACCTTTGTTTTTCTACTTTAAGTGTAAACACCATAAAGATACAGTAAATTACCTTTTATCAAAATATGAACCATTAAATAAAGGTTATAATCTGTAAATGTATTTGATTTTACTGTAATTTGACAGTAAGTATTTGGAAACCATTCATGCATTTTACCGTTTTCTTGCAGCTTTTTTTCTTACAGTGTTGTAGGCTATACATTACTGCGCGCGTGTGTGTGTGTGTGTTGTGTGTGTGTGTGTTAGGGCTGTCCCCGACTAAGGATTTGGATAGTCGACTATGATTGGCAGAAATTTGCCGTTAGTCGACTATTAGTCGACTATAAAAAAAATATATATATTAGAGCTGGGCCGTTAACGGCGTTAACGTGCTGCGTTAACGCTATACTAGTATCGCACGATAATATAATTAACGCATTAATAATTTTTTTTTTTTTTTTTTTTTTTTTATATATATATATTTTTTTTACTTTTATTTACCCAGGGTAGGTTCGCTGAGCACAGATGCTCTTTTTCAGGAACGCCCTGCTTCACATTCACACAGTTCCATTCACACCTGGGAGCTGCCCAGTACAACCACAGTTGACAACCATTGGCCACTGAGCAACTCCACTGGAGCAGTTGATTCAAGCCATGTCACATAGTTCAAGTTTGAAATGATTCTTTCTGTTTTGCTCCTGAGAGTGCTAGATACTGTACTGTACTGGTAATATTATTTATTTGTGTTAACTTCTGAATAAAACAACTTATTAAACACAAGTACATCTTATTGAACATTATTTTGATATTTCATTACCAATTATCATAGCAAAACAGCTTTTTCAAACAGTCTGTAATGCATTTTGGAAACGGGAGATGGGCTCATGGTGTAATGGGCCACCTGGCCTGAGAAACATAAGGAGGAAAGAAAAAGTAAGGACTTACTTCTGGTCATTATTTGGGTAGAACACACATATTTTGAATGCCTTCGGCAGTTTTTTTTCTTCTTCTTTTTAGCCATTTTAATCTAGATTAATCTAGATTAAATCCAGGATTGCAGATAGATTAATCTAGATTCCTAATCTAGAAATCTATGCCCACCTCTAATATATATATATAATTTTTTTTTTTTATCATTCCATTTGGGCTGTGGGTGTGCTTAATGTCTGAAGGAGTCGACTGAAGGCTTCTTGTCCTCTGCAAAAGCATGCAATTGGTCCACTGATGGATACATCTTGATATTTGTCTAGTCTAGTGTGTTCATTAGATGGGTGAAATCCTCTTTCAGTGCCTCTGTGCCTGTTTTCTTAGGCAGTTAGCCTCTGGTATGCGTGCCATTAGCGTTAGCCACGTGTCTAGGCCTCTTTTATTTTGGAAAGAATGATAAAAAAAATAAGAATAATATTTTTTTTTAATAATATATATATATTTTTTGTATTCGACTAAGAGGTTGGCAGTCGACTACGGCTCCTTTCGACCGATTAGTTGAGTATTCGACTAATAGGGGTCAGCCCTAGGTGTGTGTGTGTGTGTGTGTGTGTGTGTGTGTGTGTGTGTGTGTGTGCACGCATGTGCGCGCTGCGGCAGGTGCACCACGAGCTGTACTATATATGATGACAATGCATTAATCTAATCTCATTTTGATCGGTCGCAATTCGCTTCCGCCACCATTTTCACACGGCTGCATCATTAGTTGCCTTATAAGGAGCTCCGGAGGCGTTGTTTTGTATGCAAATGACCTAGAAGGGAACGCGCGTTCATGTTTCAGAAGCTGTCTCAGCTGTGATAGTTTGAGCCACTTAAGACATCTTCCCCACACGAAGATGTGAACTTGTCGTAGATTCTGTCTCAGTCAGTTCCAAGATAAGTCTTCCAAGAGAACTCTTTGGAAAATATTCGGGAATGAGACCCATGATACTATGTTTGTTTCTGACTCAAAGTGTGTGTGTGTGAGAGAGAGAGAGAGAGAGAGAGAGAGAGAGAGAGAGAGAGAGAGAGAGAGAGAGAGAGAGAGAGAGAGAGATGTGCCTATATTGCCTATATTTATGTTTTTCTACTACTATTAATAATAATAATAATAATAATAATAATAATAATAATAATAATAATAATATTAATAATAATAATAATAATAATAATAATAATAATAATAATAATAATAATAATAATAATAATAATAATAATAATAATAATAATAATAATAATAATAATAATAATAATAATAATAATAATAATAATAATAATAATAATACACTTTATTTGTATAGCACCTTTCATACAGAAACTGCAGTTCAAAGTGCTTCACAACAGAAAAAAGACAGGCATAAAATGAGCACATAAAGTGCAGACATATAAAATCCCAGTTTTTCACCATTTTTGTATGAAAGGTGCTATACAAAAAGTTTATTATTATTATTATTATTATTATTATTATTATTATTATTATTATTATTATTATTATTATTATTATTATTATTATTATTATTATTATTATTATTATTATTATTATTATTATTATTATTATTATTATTATTATTATTATTATTATTATTATTATTATTATTATTATTATTATTATTATTATTATTATTATTATTATTATTATTATTATTATTATTATTATTATTATTATTATTATTATATTATTACAGTCCAAGGGTGCAGGTTGGTTTTGTTAGATTTCGATCAATCAGCCAGTATCACCTCTCCATCCGCTGACTCTGCGTTGTGTCTCTTTCTTCTCATACTGGCTGTACAATCTTTGTCATTCCCCTTTAATGCAACTCCGTAACCATAAGTATTCGACACTGGACAGCGTAGTACCTTTCTTGAAAAACGTTGTTTATTACATAAACAAAAGCCTCAGATCAGATGTTATCAGATTGTATTGTCCTTGCTATCGTCTCTTCTGCTGTTCAGTCCAATAGTGGCTAAGGCCTTGTCGTTAGCCGAAACCCTTCTCCCGTTAGCCGAAGCTAATGACGATGTGTCATCTCCCCTCCCCCACCGGCGAGGGTGAGAGAGAGATGGACGTCTCTGATCCACGTCCGCTCGCGTCAGCTTCGTGTCTAAATCTAACTCATACGCGGAAAAACACTAACTAATCATTAATGACAGGCCCCGGCCCTCTCCTGGTTGTCATGTGACGCTCTGTCATGGTAACTGCTTTCAACCTTTAACACACATTAAAAACGTCTGTTTCATTAATGTCAACCTCTCTCTCTGACCATTGTGCCTGCTGCCATTCTTATCAGTTGTTTATGTGCCGATGGAATGCAAACATGCCCTGAGCTCTATCTCAGTCTGCTGCTAAATACAGTGATTCTCTCTCACCGCCTCCACCACCATGCCCATCCACCTCTCTGACCTAGCACCGTTAGATGCTGTCATCTCCCCCCAATATATACATTACATACATTGAAAAACACCGATTTCCTTCATTTCCCTCTTTGATTCTAAATCAACCTTCAGAATCAACAAACTACTTGGTTTTTCAATTAATTAGGCTGTTGTCGTTTGGACGCTTACCCCCTTCACCTCTCGTGCACAAGAAATGAAGCCGGCATACGGTCAAACCCAGTGATCTTGCTGTTTGAGGTCTGTCGCGCTTCCCCTCGTGCACAAGGAAAAACAGACCACCCAAACCAACAACATCCAATTACTCATAACAAATTAGAGCTCCTTTGTCTGCTCCAAATAATTCTATCTTGTTGTTTTATTGTTTTTCCCCACCCATTGCAATGTCCATCTTCCCCTCTGGGAATTGCCTCTTCAGCTAGAAAACCCTATTTCCTTTGTGGTCCCGAGCTAAACTCACCTTTCCCCTCCCTTGATCCTGCTAGAGAAATGGTGTATCTGTCCCAAGAGGACTATATTAAACATACTACAGGAAATTGTCATAAATCCCCCCCCCCTATATATATACCTTATATCTATATCTTATATATCCATATCTCATATATCTATATATAAATCCTCAATAAGGTTTTCGTCTTGTCGCTCAATCTCTTGATTGACTCTGAAAGGAAGTCCCTGTTCGTCCATGATTCAACAATAAACCCGCCCATAATCTCTGTTTCAAGCGCCTCGAAACAGCGTCTCCGCAGGAAAGCCCCCTCCAATGTCTGCCTCGTTCTCCCCTGGGCAACACCGCCTGCGACCGCTGGACTCCGCCCCGTTGGCCGTCTCCACCGCTGTCGGTGGTCTCCCTCGCTCGCTGTCGGTCATCTCCAGACTCTGAAAGCAGAAAAACAAACCCAGGAGTCCTCTGTACACTCGACTTTCCTTTGTGTTTTCTACTAGTCTACCACCTTCTCAACACCCATATCTGTCCTACAGGGCGATTCCCTGTTGTCGTCTTCCGTCACGACACCAGCAGCTTACCGATACCCACTTCCGCACCCTATCTTCGCATCCCACGGTTGGCCCCCAGCGCGATCGCACACGCCAGTTCTTTCTGGTGACCGTGTCCTCTGAAAACTCTTGCCCTATTTATCAGGTGTGAGAAGGCGCAACTGGAAATTAAACTCCCTCTTTATTTTCCACATTCCTCGTTAATTAACTGCACCTCATCTCTCTGTGAAGTTCTTATTTAATCCATTGTATAATTAAACTCTATTTAATTAACTTGTCTATCAATATTATCATATTAATAACATACAACAGAGCATCGCTCTAACATACAACAGAGCAGTTTGTCGCTCTAACATACAACAGAGCAGTCCATCGCTCTATCCTAAACACAGAGCAGTCCATCGCCCTGGAGCAGTCCGTCACTCTATCCTAACACAGAGCAGTCCATCGCCCTGGAGCAGTCCGTTGCTCTATCCTAACAGAGCTGTCCATCGCCCTGGAGCAGTCCGTCGCTCTATCCTAAACACAGAGCAGTCCATCGCCCTGGAGCAGTCCGTTGCTCTATCCTAACACAGAGCAGTCCATCGCCCTGGAGCAGTTCGTCGCTCTTAACACTTTGAGTTCCTTTACAAAGTTCTAACATACACCACCGTGTATACACACAAGCAGTTTCTCGGTTCCCTGCCTCACCCCCTGTATAATATTCTCTTCATGTTCCAATATCTGACTGGAATCCCTATTATTACTTTTTACTTGGTCCAGTAATCTGGAATCACCAGTATTATCATCCTGATAATAATATTTCCCCTTGCCACTAGGTGGTAGCAGATATCTATCTTCAAATATTTGCCTGCATTCCCCACTCCCACCCCTAGATGGCGGCCGACTCATTCTGACGTGTCACTGCATCTGTGTTTGTTCTCTCCCTCGCTTCATTGCTGACATCTCCTGGCGGCCATTTTGTCTCTCTGGGTTTTTTGTTGACATTCTCTCCTTATCTGGTGTCAGCCTCCTCGTAGCTCTTTGCGGCCATCTTGTCTCTGTGCCTCGTTATCCCTCGCCTAATGGCTGACTTCTCCCGGTGGCCATTTTTGTAAGCACTGACCCTTTAATGCTTTCTCGCTACCGACTACACCCGTAACGTTGTTCACGGCTCCCTTCACCTCACAGTCCCCCTTCCCGCTTTCTGTGTTTGAACAGTAATCAACTAAATACGATGTCGACCCCTTTAATTAAATGAACATCTCCCCTTTGCCTCTCTTCTCATCTCGCTCATACAATTCTGCACCGGCCCCGTTTGTTTTCATTCTCTGTAGATAAAACCTCTCGGTTTTCAAAACAACACTCTGCATCTCTGCCTGTCCCAAAACACACCTACACAGTGGCTCCTGTGCTCTGAGCACTGTTTTGTTTCCTTTTCTCTGAGCTAGATAAGACCTCTGCCGCTCTCTCTCTGCTCTCTTCCACCACATCACTCATTCTCAGTTTGTCTTTCTCATATTATTACAGAGGCTTCTCTGTCGCTACTTATGTTTACGGGTGTACATAGTTGTTCTTTATTTGGCTTAAAGGGGAGATGAAGCATTGAACAATATGAGCCTAGTTTGTTTGTTGTGTACCTTGGGTAAGACAGGGTCCTATAATCAAATGTGAAATCCTGCTTATTTGTTTGAAAACTCAAATGTAATTTCCCTGTTTTCGCCATGGGCGGCGCCATTTTAGATGGTGACGTCACGGTGTTGGTTTGGTCTGGCTCCTGGTTTACACTGCTGGTTAGCTGCCTAGTAAACATGGAGTGTCTTGAAGGTTAGTCAGTAAATGCAACGTTGCCTACCAAACAACGGGACCGCATGGTTCTTTTTGTATTGCTCCTGGCTGTTCAAACTAATTTGACCGTGTGAAAGAGAGAGGAAAGTCGGTTCATTTCCACAAACTACCAGTGAAAAAAACAGTGTTGTTGGCACGTTGGCTGGCTGCACTCAAGCGGCGCGATCAGCCTGTTGGACAGGGAATTAAGATCTGCAGCGAACACTTCATTGCCTCGGATTATGTTGTTGATGGTGGGAGGTTTGTCCAGAAGACCACTGATGCGGTTCCCTCGGTCTTCGACAGACATACCGGCCCAAGCAGTTCAACCAGCATCGCGGAGCATTTAGCATACTGGCTACCTAGCTACGGTTCAACCAGCGTCGTGGAGCATTTAGCATACTGGCTACCTAGCTACGGTTCAACCAGCGTCGCGGAGCATTTAGCATACTGGCTACCTAGCTACGGTTCAACCAGCGTCGCGGAGCATTTAGCATACTGGCTACCTAGCTACGGTTCAACCAGCGTCGCAGAGCATTTAGCATACTGGCTACCTAGCTACGGTTCAACCAGCGTCGCGGAGCATTTAGCATACTGGCTACCTAGCCGGGATTCAAAGCCAACTAGCCGGCTAACCCAGTTCGCTAAATGCTGCATGTAGCTAGTTAGCTGAACCGTAGCTAGGTAGCCAGTATGCTAAATGCTCTGTGACGCTGGTTGAACCGTAGCTAGGTAGCCAGTATGCTAAATGCTCTGTGACGCTGGTTGAACCGTAGCTAGGTAGCCAGTATGCTAAATGCTCCGCGACGCTGGTTGAACCGTAGCTAGGTAGCCAGTATGCTAAATGCTCAGCGACGCTGGTTGAACCGTAGCTAGGTAGCCACTATGCTAAATGCTCCGCGATGCTGGTTGAACCGTAGCTAGGTAGCCAGCACGCTAAATGCTCCGCGACGCTGGTTGAACTGCCTGGGCCGGTCTGTCTGTCGAAGACCAAGGGAACCGCATCGGGCTTCAGCTGATTAGTGGTCTTCTGGACAAACCTCCCACCATCAACAACATAATCCGAGGCAATGAAGTGTTCGCTGCAGATCTTCATTCCCTGTCCAACAGGCTGATCGCGCCGCTTGAGTGCAGCCAGCCAATCCAATGTGCCAACAACACTGTTTTTTTCACTGGTAGTTTGTGGAAATGAACCAACTTTCCTCTCTTTCACACGGTAAAATTTGTTTGAATAGCCAGGAGCAATACAAAAAGAACCACCACGGTCCCGTTGTTTGGTAGGCAACGATGCATTTACTGACTGACCTTCAAGACACTCCATGTTTACTAGGCAGCTAACCAGCAGTGTAAACCAGGAGCCAGACCAAACCAACACCGTGACGTCAGCAACAAAATGGCGGCGCACATGTTCATAAATGCTACATAAATGGACATAACAAATAGTTTTTTCTTAGAAACGCCTTATTTTTATAACGTGATTTTTTTCTGTGGTTTATCTAAATACTAATTTGATGCTATGACTATGTTTATATAGCTATGCTTCATCTCCCCTTTAAAGATCAAACAACCGTGGGTGCAAGTGAACTCACATCTGGTTCCACAGCTCTGGTTGCTCGCGCCTCATGACCGCTCAACTCTCTCCCAGGGCTGGCCGGCCTTGCTTCATGATTCTCCCACACGATGGCTGTTGTTCACTGTCGCCCGATTGAAAAGTCTTTTTCCGTTGTTGTTATCTTTAATCAAAATCCTGCGTAAGGCACCAACTGTTAGATTTCGATCAATCAGCCAGTATCACCTCTTCATCTGTTTGGCTTGTGTTATCACCTCTTCATCCGCTGACTCTGCATTGTGTTTATTTCTTTGACGTCTTCTCATACTGGCTATACAATATTTGTCATTCCCCTTTAATGCAACTCCGTAACCATAAGTATTCGACACTGGACAGCGTAGTACCTTTCTTGAAAAACGTTGTTTATTACATAAACAAAAGCCTGAGATCAGATGTTATCAGATTGTATTGTCAATAGTGGCTAAGGCCTTGTCGTTAGCCGAAACCCTTCTCCCGTTAGCCGAAGCTAATGACGATGTGTCATCTCCCCTCCCCCACCGGCGAGGGTGAGAGAGAGATGGACGTCTCTGATCCACGTCCGCTCGCGTCAGCTTAAATCTAACTAAATCTAACTAAATCTAACTCATACGTGGAAAAACACTCACATTATAATGATCATCATCATCATTAATGACAGGCCCCGCCCCTCTCCTGGTTGTCATGTGATGCTCTGTCATGGTAACTGCTTTCGACCTTTAACACACATAAAAAACGTCTGTTTCATTAATGTCAACCTCTCTCTCTGACCATTGTGCCTGCTGCCGTTCTTATCAGTTGTTTATGTGCCAATGGAATGCAAACATGCCCTGAGCTCTATCTCAGTCTGCTGCTAAATACAGTGATTCTCTCTCACCGCCTCCACCACCATGCCCATCCACCTCTCTGACCTAGCACCGTTAGATGCTGTCATCTCCCCCCAATATATACATCACATCAAAGGAATTGTCTAACCACTGCTCCCCAGACCTGGAGTTTATCACCATCAAATGCCGACCTTTCACCATCAAAAGCCTATATCCCACCACAGGCAAACACTGGGGTCGCACTCTCGAAGCTACACAACGAGGTAAACAAACTACAGACAGCTAATGTTGACGCTGCTATTTTGGTTTTGGGCGATTTTAACAGCGCATGTCTTAAAAAGGTGTTGCCGAATTTCTATCAGCATGTGACCAGAGGCGAGAACATATTAGACCATGTATACTCGGAAATTTAAGAATGGGTACAAATCACAGGCTCTTAGTCCATTCGGCAAATCGGACCACGCCGCCATCTTTCTTTTGCCAAAGTACAAACAAAGTCTCAAGCGCGCGCCGGTAGTATCGCGAGAGGTTAAGCGTTGGACTGTGGAGTCAGAGGAGACACTCCAGGCTGCACTTGAATGCACAGACTGGAGTGTGTTCCGTGATAACACAGCCAATATTAATGACTACACTGAAACGGTGCTTGACTTTGTCTGTATTCTGGTAGAAGAAACAATCCCCTCTACCACAATTAGAGTTTACCCAAATCAAAAGCCCTGGGTAGATAAATCCGTCCGTGAGGCTCTGAAAGTTCGCACCTCAGCCTACAACGCCGGGCTTGTGACAATCAACATGAATACAACGTAAGGAGGACAGTAATAGAGGAAAAATGGAATTACAGATATAAAGTTGAACTTCAGTTTGAACAGCAGGGGTGGGCAATTATTTTTCCCGGGGGGCCGAATGAGCAACTGAAAATATGTTGGAGGGCCGGGCCAAAATTCCAAACTCAATTATGCATAATATACATTTTATTTCTATATAAAAAGCAGTAAATGGCATTGTTTTGACCCCTGGTAAGAGTGTATGTTATTATTTGGCAATTAAAAGGTGAGGTTAGCTTTCAAAAATATCATTTATTCAAATAGAATTTATTTCCAAAATGATAAACAAAATGTGAAACATTAATAACAAAGGGCATGTATGAAAAAGTGCTATACAAATAAAGTTATTATTTTGAGTTTCATATACTATTGAAACAAGGATTTTCTTAGCTTTCTAAAGACATCATCTTATAGCCAAAATAAACAAGACATGTCACTGAACTGTGTAAAGAAAAGTGTCCCAGTAGCCTTTTTTACTTTACATGCCTATATTAAACATTTAATGTTTTCAGAACTGTGCAAAAAAAAGAAAAAGAAATATCAAGTGTCCCATTTCACTTGTTATATTTCCACATTTTAGTGTTCAGCTTTTTTTTTTTCATTCAGTGTGATAAATCCAGTCTCTGTTGAGCTTTAACAAGTCCATCAAAGTCAGGTTGCATGTCTGAGGTGGAGATGCGAAGCACAGCTGCCAGATGTTCATCAGTGAGAGGGGATCTGTACCTGGACTTGGTAAACGTCATGACTGAGAATGTCTGTTCACATAGGTGGATCCAAAGAGAACCAACATCTTCTGAGCATGTCTCCTCATGTTTGGAAAGTTCTCCTCCTTGAGAGCAGAGTAGAACTCTAGCAGTGATTCTGACTTAAAGTGCTCTTTCAGTAGTGAATCAGACTGCAGGTCAATGAGTTCAAGCTGAACATCAGTGGGTGCACTATCAACACTGCAGGTAAAGGGAGAGGAAACCAGCTGCATTTCATCCTCAACCTTTTTGAAATCTTGAAAACGCCTTGAAAATTCATCATGCAGTGCTCCCAACATGGATGAGTACCTGTGCCGGTGATCAGCTGATGGTTTGACTTCTTTCAGGGTTTTCATGTGTTTGAGATTGTTGCTGCCTAGTTGCCTTGAAATTAATTGCAACTTTGTCATGAAGGCTTTCACATGGCTATGCATTTCATGAGCAAAAATGCCCTTGCCCTGCAGTTGTGTGTTCAGTAGGGATGAGTACCGTTCACATTTGAACCGATACGGTACCGGTACCTGTGAATCGATACCTTTTTTCTGTACTTTAGTCTCTAAAAATGTAATCTACCTACCTCAGTTGCGAAAAAAGAAATCCAAACTTCAAATAACCACACTTTCGACCGTTTTCGGCTTGCCCCGACTGCTTTGTTGTTGAATCAAGTCAAATTTTAGGTAAGCGTATATTGTGCGTGTGAACGTTGACATGAAAAGAAAAAAGTAAATTTTTTTTTTTTTTTTTTTTTTTTTTTTTATCATGTAATCTTTCGCGGGCCGGTCAGAATCATTCCGCGGGGCCGTACAATGCCCAGGTCTGCTCTAGAGGTATGTGGCAGGGCCTCAGAACGATGACAGATTACAAAGGCACCTCCCTCAAACTGAACAATGACATCTCCTTAGCAAATTATCTCAATACCTTCTATGCAAGGTTTGAGGCTGTGGATTTGTACCTAAAATTGTACCTCATCCCATTTCTGCTTTGCACTAGATAGTACTGTACATTAGTACACCGCATAGTATTGTATATTATATGGTAACTCAGAACATTGTACATATGTCTATACCGAACACTGTGACCTCATTTTTCTTCTTCTAAATTACATGCTATATTATGTTATTTGATACTATCTTGTCTAGCACAGTCTCTGGAGCGTAACAGTAAGAAGCATTTTGTATGAAAGTATTCTGTACTTCTGTATGACAACTATTAAAGAACTTGAACTTGAACTTGAACTTAACAACACCAGCCTACAAACCACTGCAATGGAGGGGGGGGGGGGGGGGGGCGCTGCTGATGGAGATTCAGTGTTCAGGATAACAGAACATGAGGTGAGGAGGACCTAAGAAAGTGAATATCAGGAAGGCAGCAGGACCGGACGGCATCCCCAGCCACATCCTAAAAGTCTGTGCCGACCAACTGGCCCCGGTATTCACTGACATATTTAACCTGTCCTTAGAACAGGCTGTCATCCCCACCTGTCTGAAGAAGTCCACCATTATCCCTGTACCCAAAAAATCTACGCCCACTTGCCTCAACAACTACTGCCCTGTAGCTCTCACCTCCATAGCCATGAAGTGCTTTGAGAAGCTAGTGAAGGGCTACATCTGTTCCTCCCTCCCCATCAACCTGGACCCCCTGCAATTTGCATATCGCCCCAACAGGTCCACGGAGGACGCCATAGCCCATGTGCTGCACACAGCAGCATCACACCTGGACAAGAGGCAGGGGAACTATGTGAGAATGCTGTTCATCGACTACAGCTCAGCATTCAATACCATAATCCCCTCCAAACTCATAGCCAAGCTCAGGGACCTCTGCCAGTGGGTCTTGGACTTCCTGACGGGTAGACCCCAGGTGGTGAGAGCAGGCAACTGCACCTCCTCATCCATCACGCTCAATATAGGGGCCCCCCAGGGCTGTGTTCTGAGTCCCCTCCTCTACTCCCTGTACACACATGACTGTGTGGCACAGCGGAACAACAACACAATCATCAAATTTGCTGATGACAAAGTAGTGGTGGGCCTGATCTCTGCCAACAACGGGCTTCCCACTCTCCAGGACATTTACAACAAGCGGTGCATGGGTATGGCTAAGAGAATTATCAAAGACTCCAGCCACCCAAACAACTGCCTCTTTGAACTGCTGCGGTCAGGCAAGCGATACCGGAGTCTCATGGCAAGCACAGAGAGACTCAGAAGAAGCTTCTATCCTCAGGCCATCAGAATGCTAAATGACAATAACACTATGTAACAACCATCAAATGCACTCACAGCACACACACCCACACGCACACACTCACTTTAAACAAACAACTCACTGCAGCACCCACTTTAGAACACCTAAACACACTTTATATTTATTGGTAAAGAATTTGCACTACAACCCATACCTCATTACACCTTATTGTAAATTGTACCTAAATTGTACTGTAGTATTATTTGATAACCATAAATCCTAGAATGTACTTAAGTCATGTGCAAAATGAATGGATCATGGGTCTAGTCTTATATTGACTTAGTTCATAGGGTGTATGTGTTTACAGAGATTGATTAACATTGTGCTCACCACAAAGGTGGATTTACATACAAGTGCTGTTAGCAGTTGGGAACGGCCAAAGAACAGGTTTCCTTCAAGCAGCTGTAACTAGGAGATCTAGTTACAGGATGGACAACACAGCAACTGTTTACAATGGGTGTGGGCAAACAGCTAAAACAAAAGGTGACCGCATCACATGTAGCCGCTATCTCCTGCCCCGCGGCCTGGGGACACAGGTGCAACCCAACTGGTCTGATCAGTATGGAGTTTCAAATAGAAATTATTGTTAAATAACTGAAAGGTGTTTTTACTGATTTAGGATGCTGACCATCAAGGTGAAATACCTGTAAATATTACTGTTGTGTTGGACTAATTATGCTGAACAGAATGATATGAAAATACTGTGTTTATGACAGAAAATCATCGAGGTTACAATCAAGCCTTTTATGAAACTGGGCTTGATGGTAACAGACGGTGATTCTAATCTCATATAAAGAGTCTATTAGTTAAAAGTACTATGTCTGTATTTAGAAAATCAATCTCAAATCAATTGGATATATCTTGAAGCGTAAATACTAAAAGGTATTAAGTTTAGTTCAGGCAATTCAACTCTCTGACTTAAAAAAGGCGTAAGTAAGTTGGTCTGCTTAGAACCCACCTCCTTTTCAAATACACTGTGAATGCTTGCGATTGGGTGAAAATCATAGGGGTGAGGTCACTTGGTGACGTCACGCCGGGATTTCGCTCATGGATATAATGGGAAGGTGGGAGACACACAGAAACGGAACGGACACAAGAACACACCTCCCCATTCACAGAGAGGACAGCAAGCAGAGGAGAACACGGAGAAGAAGCTTTTTGGAATGAGAATAGAGACAAACAAAGACAATCCACAACTCAACGACGAAGACCATTTTTTTTAACTGCTTTCTTAGACTAATATTAATGGCAAGCGGCTTAGTGCTTTTGGTACATTAATAATATAGCACACTTTATTTTAATTGAACCAGAATCATTGTTCACTTGTTACTTTGAATTAAAAACAGATGCTGATACAACTTCTCCTCTTCATTCTCCTGCATAGCTGCCGTCGAACAAGGCCAGTTTCCTGGTCTTTGAAAAGTACAAGGGAATTAGTACCGGACAAAATCACAACGCAGAGGAGCTTAAGCTGGTTCTGTATATCAGAACAGAACCATCCTCCCTTGTCACTTCAGTACCTCATCCCATTTCTGCTTTGTACTGTATAGTATATTGTATTGTAACTCAGGTACTTCTACTCTGCATTGTACATTGTATATATGTATATACTGAACACTTTTGTCTACGTACTTGACTTCTTTTTTATACTTGCTATACCTATTTGCTATACCTATTTTGAACTTATCTATTTTGTCTAGCACAGTTTCTCGAGCGTAACAGAAAGAAGCATTTTGTATAAAAGTATTCTGTACTTCTGTATGACAACTAATAAAGAAACTTGAAACTTGAGATGCTTCCTCCAAGACATAGGAGACAGCCAGCAGCATCTTTTCACCTGCCAGCGCGGACTCTCATTGGTGAGGTATAACATGTGGGAGGTCACACTACCCTCACCATCTCCCTCCCTCGCTGTGCAGGCGCCCTGACCGACCTGTAGGAGTCGCTGTTTACAACGTCCAGAATACCACCCCACCGGCTTCCCTCCCGCTGACTCTGCCAATTGAGCCAGTATGACGGCCGGCCAAGCCGGAGGCAACGCTGACAGCCGGATTCAATACCAGTGTCTCTCGCGTTGGTGATGATCGCTTAGTCCGCTGCGCCACCCAGCTGCCCGGGAGGGGACATTTTAAGCGAGGGGTTTGGAGGTCCTCCCCAGGACGTTTTGAGCATCAAGCACTTAATTTCCTGCATTCTGGGTTACCTTTATGCACCAATTTGTGCCTTCACGTACCCGCTGACACAAATATAACAGAATATAATGCAGTAAACCTCAGAAATTGTTGGCCACCGACCCGCCTGCGAGCTCATTTGAGGACGATTTGCTCACCAGCGGGCAGCACCACTTTGCCGACCTCTAGCGGCTCAGGTGTGCATATTTTTTAATACAATATATATATATATATTGAATTAATTAATTTGGATTATGAATTCATTTTAATTATTTGTTGCCTGTCGATTGCCGTTACAGTTACATGCCGAGGCTGCGCCTAAGTCTTTAGCAGACTTAAATTTTTTTCGAATACCACTCCCGACTCCCGAGGCTCTAACTCCATCAATCATTTGGTGATCTCGAAAATGATTGGACAGGGTTATAAACAATGAGTGTGGCTTTCCAATGATTTCCCACGTGGGGATGAGCGAATCAGGCATCTAGGTGAAAAGTCAAGAGCTTTTTGTATCAGAAACTTCTGAATGTTATCTTTCAAAAGAGACTATATAGAAAGTATAAAGTATAGTATTTTGGTTTGCAAAAAAGTATCCAGTCCTCAAGTGCAGGTTTAAAAATGGCCACTTTTGGGGGCGCCTGTTAGGTTAATATATAGTTACAGGCAAGAAGGATATATAAATGTTATATATAATAATATAATATTATATTATTATATAATATAATAATAATATGAATCTTTCATATTAGCTATATTTTTCAACAGGGACAAATTTACCTCTTCTCAATATTGAGGGGGACATGTCCCCAAGAAACCCCCCTTAAAACAATGCCTATATGCTACAGTTGACGGATGATACTCTGAGCATCAGACGGCAGCACATGGATTCACAGTGCTCCTCCCTCAGGCTCTAAGTGAGTTTGTTTGGATTGGACTTTCTGGGTTGTCTGTTGGAATATTTTCTCTGGCGGTTGATATAGATTTTTCCAGTGGCTAATGCTAATATGAAGTTGACAGTGAGTTTATTTTCACTCTCATGCGTTGCTCTCACACGAAAGGCTTTATTTTGGGTTAACTCTTATGGGAAATGCGCTCACTGTCTTTTCCAGAGTTAGACAGAAGAAGATGGATGCCGATTTCCTCTGTGCGTTCAGTGGAGAGCTATCCGTCTGCAAGCTAGCCTTTCCTGATTCATAAAAACCTGCCAGCTAATTCTCGTTTATTTTTTACATTTGACATTAATCAAATGTCCTCTCAAAGTAATACCATGGAAGCTAATTGTAATCTTTGACATTCAGAGTGATGTAACACTCCCAACCTGAATCTCCCTGACAACAGATTCATTCATTCATTCAATCTTTATCTCGAAGGATAATTGAGAACAAGCTCTCATTTACAATGACGTCGATAAATACAAAACATAATAAATACAAAGAAAGAAAACGATATAAAGACAGAAAGTCAATCAATTAAACATGTGGAATAATTTAAAACAACTGCAGACTGTCGTGAAGTGGTTTGCTATTAACGATTTAAACTGACCAATAGATATTAATGAATTGAGTAAACAAAACTGTAAACTCTGGGAAAAAGCCAATCACCAGAGTGAGTATGATAAGGTTCAGAGCTCCAATCCAGCAATGAGGGGATTGTCATGTCTCTCTGCCAGAGAGGACCACCCAACCTTATAGGATCACCAGTGATAAATCTAAGAACAGAATGATCAGGCATGCGTTCTTCATGGGACGGGGTTGCACTCCGTGCCACCCCATGATAAGTACTCGCTATTTGCATATCAATAGCGCCGGTCGTCAGGTGTGTTAAATACGTTCTCAGATACATTCACACCTAACTTGTTGTGAAGACATGTGTTACATTCCATTCGTAGAGGCAATTAGGCACTGTCTTTAGTCTGTGCTCAAGCAAGGGGACATTAAATGCTCATTTGCGGGAGCGCGCGCACGCGCCGGGAGCGCGCGTGCACGTGGTGCGTGCAACCCCCGATGATTTCAATAACGCACCACTGAGAATGATAAACAGAGTCCAGAGGCTTTAGAGTGTAAGCAGCAGCATGTCTATAGAATATGTCTCCATAATCCAAAGCGGACAGAAAAACAGCTTCAACGACCTTCCTTCTGCTAAACATAGGACAACTGGTTTGTTTCTGTACAAAAAGCCAACATTCTGACGCAGTTTACTTGCTTTCACAAGTATTTCCTCCATCTTTGTAGCCGTTCTACTATCCTCCCTCATTCTTTGCTGTGAACACAGCTGCACAAGTAAAATGTATCCTATCTCAAACCCCAACCTCTTTACCTGATCAAGGAAAGAGGTCGGGCTTTGAGATAGGTCAATTACTGCACATTGATCGCTTGAATACCTGGTTTCTTAAACTACGGGGTCAGGACCCAAAGGTCACAGGCCCTGGTGGGTCCCCCACATGACAACAGTATGATTGTAATTTGTTTCAACTAGGGATGCTCGATATTGGCTTTTTTACCGATACCGATATACCGATATTGTCCAACTCTTAATTTCCGATACCGATATCAACCGATACCGATATATGCAGGGTTTCCCCCCCCCAAAAAAATTGAATAATTTCTGGTAATTAACATTACATATCTCTTGTTTTGGAATTAACACAACATTATGCATACTTTTGACAATAAATAAAATCTGAATTTGTTCTTACTTGTTTGCCTGGGTAAATAAAGGTTATAGTAATGTAAAAAAAAAAAAAAAATGTAAAAAGATTTGAAAACCGATACCGATATTTTCCGATATCACATTTTAATGCCGATATCGGTCGATAATATCGGTAGGCCGATAATATTGGACATCCCTAGTTTCAACTAGCACAGTTGAAACGTTACGTTTGGAGCGAGTGTCATGATTTGCCCTTTTTGAGAGTGTTGGTCTTGGTGTGGTCTGTTAAACGTATCTCCTGGTAACCAAACAATCATCTACCATTCTTCAACATGTCAACACAGTTTATCAAACTTCCTTTATAATTGTATTGTGTACAGCGCAAGTACTCACACACATTCCACCAGAGGGGCAAGAGGTGGATTGATTACTTTACCTCTACTTAAGTCAAATTTTATGAAAAAGGCGGTATTTTATAGGGCGATAGTATCCTGGAACTGTCTTCCCAGCGATGTTCGGAACATCAAAGGAAAGGCTAGTTTTAAAATAAATCTTAAACACTATTTACACTCACAATACAATTTTTGTCTTCAGCACAGCTTGAATACATGCACACCCCGATAAATTGTTTATTTAGTTCTAACTGGATTTTATCTCTTGTTTTTTCATCTCCTGTTTTATATTTATTTTTATTCTATGATACATGTATATTATTCATTTTCTTTGTGATATATGCTTTTCTTATGTTCTATCGGTGTATGTTATCTTGTGTATGTATGTTGTTGGAGCCCAGGAAGACTAGCTGCCACTTAGGTGTCAGCAGTGTTAAAGGAACACGCCAACTTCACAGTTAGTATAATAGTAACTAGTGCCTGTGCATCTGTGTATCTACAGTTAGTTCAGAATAAAACTCCTCAAAGGACATTCCTGCCTCCCGTGTCCCGACTGGACGATCCATATTGCTGACTGAATGTCCTGATAACCACCAAGAGCTTCAATACGGTTCTCGTCTAGATATGCAAAGTGCAGACAC
>NC_140166.1:129417798-129575298 GCF_963971535.1 Notolepis coatsorum | reverse complement strand
TAGGGTCCTCTGCTCGGCTTAAACGGCGGTCGGGGGATCTTGGTCTGACGCCCATGATGGCTAATCTAGTGGGCCGCGCTAGGTCCTGGTGATCCCGGGATTCTAGAGCGGATGCTTCTCTGTCCCGTGCAGGCCCCATCTTTCATATACAAATGGAAGTATACCCTAACGAGGAAATGTGGGCATAGGATCTTCTTTATCGGAAGTTCCATGCTCAAAGGACCCGTGTATGTCTGGATCACCGTTGACAACTGTGTTCTGACATTTCTTTTTCTTTTCCCTGTTAGGGGAGGGATTGGGACAGCGGCCTGTCTGAAGTGTGGCTTGTTATGTCATTGTATGCAGTTCAGGTGATAGCTGCTTAGCTTGCGTGCTAGTTGTGGACTACTGTGTTAGCCAGTCAGCTGTTAGCTGCGGCGTTAGCTCGCTGTGTTTACCAGGCTGGTATACGTTAGCTTGTTGCTATCAGCCGAACGGCTGTTAGCTTAATGCTACACTGTTGAACGTTTTCTGTGACTATAACATGCCTTAAACACTCTGACTACGACGTCATCTTTGACAGAGGATGTTAGTCGAACCTACCGGGAGCCCGGCCGGCGAGGACTGCGTCAACATGGAGAACCGTAGCGGCTGGGTGGCGCAGCGACGCTGCCCTCGTCGTCAACACAGGAATGCTGTGTTTAACGTCGGTGCCCCGTTAGCCAGATTGCAGTTCGCTTGGCCTGCGCTCACGGTAGGTAGGTCCCGACCGGACCTTAAACACGTCTTCTTCCTTCCCTTCTAAATGTTTTGTAATAACGATGTTTTCCAAAACGGGTGTTGCTGCAATACATTTAGGATACGATGCGTGTTGTGTGTGAATTGTCTTGTCACTGGTATAGCTTCTCTCTCCATACAAATCGGGTTGTTGTTTTACATGTGTAAAAATGATCTGGTTAGTTGTGTTGAGAACATCATCATCGGGGGGAAAAATGCCGGGTCAGTCCGGGTGTCACAGGGTTAGGCGCTATGGAGACCCTTTGTTGGGTACATATTGTACTCTGCACTATCGTAATGGCTACGGCCATACCAACATGTACACGCCCAATCTCGTTCGATCTCGGACGCTACGCAGGCTCGGTCCTGGTTAGTACTTGGTTGGGAGACCGCCTGGGAATACCAAGTGCGGTGTGCTTAGGGCTGGTTCTCCATTCTTTTCGCTCCTCTCTCACGCGCGGCGAAGAGGGGGCTGTTGGGGTGGTCTTGGACCTCCACTGGTAACCCTGTGCTTCCCGTGCCGCCGGGCCCGGTCCAAAGTAAAGTTTCGTTGATACCGTAGGCCTGGGATAATCCTTTTTTGAAAACTGAAACACTTGTACTGCGGTATAGCCAGTGTATGCCCGCAGGTGTGTTTTGGAGTTTTTTCTTGAGGGGTTATAGGAACAACTACCGTCTGTACAGAGAGGGTAGTTGATTCCCTGGTATGTTGGAGCAGAGTCAACTCCCGGGTTACCCGGTTGAGTGTGCCCCTGCACGTTCATGACGTCTGCCAATCATGTCAGCCTTCTCTGCCTCGACCCCTCTGGGTGGGTTTTTTTTAATGGAGGCTTTGTCATGCAACAACGCCAGCATACGCCCCTTCCGCCGGGGGGGCTGTTTTCAGCTGACTCCTTTGGCGCCTGTCTCGTCCGCAGTGCTCCAGGCTCAGGTTACAGCCTGTTGCCTGGTTTCCCCGGTGCGCTGCCTGCTTCCGTTGGTTAACCTTTTTTGTGTGCCATGCTGACTGCCTGTTCTGCAGGGTCAGTGTGCCAGGCGGTGTGCTATTGGGGGGAAAGAGCCCGCTCTTGGAGGGGCCTTATCCGAATACGCTGGCGATGTGGGGGGCGGTGTCACTAAGTGACCACCTGGTGGGGTCTTGATGCCTGGCGTCATTGACCTCTCCGGGCCCCTGTTTTCCAGGGGATCCAGTCCCTTCAGTGGGTCTGGGTCTTCCTTCGCGCTCCGCTGCTACGGCCTTGCCACAGGGTTAGGTTTGCTCTTGACCCCGTGATTTCTGGGGGCAGTAACGAGGTTGTTCCTTCCGTTCGTTCCCGGGTGGCATGCGGGTTGTGCGTGTGTGTAGTCGTGGGGTCAAACCACGGTCTGCTCACCCAGTGCGTTGAGTTGCTTGAGTGCCTCTTCGCACGGTCGGATCCGTCGCCCTGGTTGGGGCCTCAGCGGGGTACATTCATCGGGCTATGGCTCCGCTCAGCCCCTGTTATGCAGACAGGTGCTGAGCAAAGCCATAACGACATAGAACGAAGGGTTATGTATATAACCCAGTTCTATGAGTTATGGTGCGCTCAGCACCTGGACGCCGCTGCGGCCCTTGATTTTTCATTGTGGTGAAATTTGTTGGGAAGGAGATGAGTGTGTGGCCCCACGGCGGTTAGTTAGCATGTCGTGGCTGTTGGCGCGACGTGCGTTTGTTCATTTATACCTGATTCGTTCATTCGAACCGTTGTTTAACCCTTTCACAAATACACTACAAAGGGTTAACACTTTCACTACCACAGTACAAATGGTTAACCCTTTCACTACCACACTACATAAGGTTAACCTTTCACTACCACACTACAAAGGGTTAACCTTTCACTACCACACAAAAGAAGGTTAACCTTTCACTACCACACTACAAAGGGTTAACCTTTCACTACCACACAACAGAAGGTTAACCATTCACTACCACACTACAGACGGTTAACCTTTCATTACCACACTACAGACGGTTAACCTTTCATTACCACACTACAGACGGTTAACCTTTCACTACCACACTACAGACGGTTAACCTTTCACTACCACCCTACAGACGGTTAACCTTTCACTACCACCCTACAGACGGTTAACCTTTCACTACCACCCTACAGACGGTTAACCTTTCACTACCACCCTACAGACGGTTAACCTTTCACTACCACCCTACAGACGGTTAACCTTGTGGTTAATCGTTAAGCTTCTATAGTGTGGTCAAGTCAAGTCAAGAGTTTTAATTGTCACGGCATACAGGTATACAATGAAATGCGGGTGGTCTTGCCCGCAACGATGTGCAATACAGTGGTACATATAATAGAATCAAAAGAAGGAAACAACATTGTGCAGTAACAGGTAGCAGGTAACATGGAGTGACATCTCGGTATCTGTACATAGTTATTTACAGAGCATGTGGGACATGCTAGTTAGCTTTGGTAGTGCAATACACTGTTCCTGTTATTCTAATTTAAAGTGTCCTTTCCTTTGGCCATAAGTGTGCGTGTGTGCGACATGAGTGTGTGCCCGCTCATGTTAAAGTGTTAAGTGGCTGCTCGTGTGTGAGCGTGCACAGTGTTAAACTCGAAAAGGCAACTGAAGTTTCCCTCCTTTACAGAAACGTCGAGTGTACGTATGGGAATAAGCAAAAAATAAATAAAATACTAAAAGCAAGGATAACAAATCAATTAAAACATGTACGACTTGATCGACAAAGGTTGGAGATCATGGTTTTGCAGTCTGCAGCAGAGGGGAGGATCTCGAGCTTTAAAGGGGAACTATTTTACTATTTCTTTCACTATTTGGGCACTTTTACACAATTCCTGTGAGTCTATGGAACACCTCTGTAATATATTTTCTTTTTTATTCATTGTTTTGTATTTCTAATCAAGTCCTCAAAAACAGCATTTTTCTACCTCAAGATCTCGAGCTGTTTTGAGCCTGGCCACCTAAACCACTGCGCAGCGTCGTCGCCTGAACATTAACATGCAGCGGTGTCTTTCTGACATCACATATAGGCACATTTTCAAATGACTCAGTTCAGTGAGGGTGAATATTGTGAGAGGAGAATTGGAAGAATGCGCCAATATGAGAATTAGAGACATAGATCATATTAATATAAGTTCACATAGCTAGGAAACAATGCTAAACACTCAAAAAGGCCATTTATAAGATAGTTCCCCTTTAAGGACTCCTGGGAGTTTCTTCCATGAGCTTGAGGGGCATCGTGGCCAGATGGCAGCATGCAGCAGATTCACGCCGTTGATAAGTCATGAGGTAAGAGAGGAATTCCGCCCGACCCCGAGCTCTCATTCCAAGACTGCAGGGTGTTTATCCTAACAGTGTGGAAGGAAGGCCGTCGTGGTGAAGAGGTGAGCTAATATGATCACGTCTCACAAGCCACATGTCTGCCTGGAGGCCGTCAGCAGGACTAGCAGACCCATGTACCACAGTCTGTAGTGGGGTAGTGAAAGGGTTAACAGTATGTAGTGTGGCAGTGAAAGGGTTAACCTTCTGTAGTGTGGTAGTGAAATGTTAACCTTCTGTAGTGTGGCAGTGAAAGGGTTAATCTTCTGTAGTGTGGCAGTGAAAGGTTAACCGTCTGTAGTGTGGTAGTGAAAGGGTTAACAGTATGTTGTGTGGCAGTGAAAGGGTTAACCTTCTGTAGTGTGGTAGTGAAATGTTAACCTTCTGTAGTGTGGCAGTGAAAGGGTTAACCTTCTGTAGTGTGGTAGTGAAAGGGTTAACCTCCTGTAGTGTGGCAGTGAAAGGGTTAACCTTCTGTAGTGTGGCAGTGAAAGGTTAACCTTCTGTAGTGGGGTAGTGAAAGGTTAACCTTCTGTAGTGGGGTAGTGAAATGTTAACCGTATGTAGTGTGGTAGTGAAAGGTTAACCCTTTGTAGTGGGGTAGTGAAAGGTTAACCTTCTGTAGTGTGGTAGTGAAAGGTTAACCGTCTGTAGTGTGGTAGTGAAAGGTTAACCGTCTGTAGTGTGGTAGTGAAAGGTTAACCGTCTGTAGTGTGGTAGTGAAAGGTTAACCTTCTGTAGTGTGGTAGTGAAAGGTTAACCGTCTGTAGTGTGGTAGTGAAAGGTTAACCTTCTGTCGTGTGGCAGTGAAAGGGTTAACCTTCTGTAGTGTGGTAGTGAAAGGGTTAACCTTCTGTAGTGTGGTAGTGAAAGGTTAACCGTCTGTAGTGTGGTAGTGAAAGGTTAACCCTTTGTAGTGGGGTAGTGAAAGGTTAACCTTCTGTAGTGTGGCAGTGAAAGGGTTAACCTTCTGTAGTGTGGCAGTGAAAGGTTAACCGTCTGCAGTGTGGTAGTGAAAGGTTAACCGTCTGTAGTGTGGCAGTGAAAGGGTTAACCTTCTGTAGTGTGGCAGTGAACGGGTTAACCTTCTGTAGTGTGGCAGTGAAAGGGTTAACCTTCTGTAGTGTGGTAGTGAAAGGTTAACCGTCTGTAGTGTGGTAGTGAAAGGTTAACCCTCTGTAGTGTGGTAGTGAAAGGTTAACCCTTTGTAGTGGGGTAGTGAAAGGTTAACCTTCTGTAGTGTGGTAGTGAAAGGTTAACCGTCTGTAGTGTGGTAGTGAAAGGTTAACCTTCTGTAGTGTGGTAGTGAAAGGTTAACCGTCTGTAGTGTGGTAGTGAAAGGTTAACCGTCTGTAGTGTGGTAGTGAAAGGTTAACCGTCTGTAGTGTGGTAGTGAAAGGTTAACCTTCTGTAGTGTGGTAGTGAAAGGGTTAACCTTCTGTAGTGTGGTAGTGAAAGGTTAACCGTCTGTAGTGTGGTAGTGAAAGGGTTAACCTTCTGTAGTGTGGTAGTGAAAGGTTAACCATCTGTAGTGTGGTAGTGAAAGGTTAACCGTCTGTAGTGTGGTAGTGAAAGGTTAACCTTCTGTAGTGTGGTAGTGAAAGGTTAACCGTCTGTAGTGTGGTAGTACCATCTGTAGTGTGGTAGTGAAAGGTTAACCGTCTGTAGTGTGGTAGTGAAAGGTTAACCTTCTGTAGTGTAGTAGTGAAAGGTTAACTTGACCCGAGGAACGGTTAAAGGTGCTGTACGTTATATTTATTTGTTAAAATATGTGTTAAATAGCTCTACATTCCGACAGCCATCACTGATATAGAGTGTCTGGTCAGTAACATGGGTCTCCCAGTCCCTCCTGCTCTGCAGTGAACACTAAATACATTTCCTGGTATCCCGTACTGTATCCAATCGGGCGAGAGAACCCTATATTTTCCTTTATTTCAAGAAATCTTGCCAAGCCTTACTGCACTGGTATATTATTTTACTTCTTTCAAGGACACATTTGCTTAAAGCTAGTTGCAGTGTGGATGTCTCTCTCCTGATTGGATAAAGTAGGAACGGGATACCTGAAAATGTATTCTCTGTTTACTGCAGAGCAGGAGAAACTGGGAGACCCATGTTACTGACCAAACACTCTAGATCAGTGATGGCTGCTCTGAGTGTAGAGCTATTATTTTAACATGTAGACCACTTATTTGAACAAACAAAGAAAAATACCACTTACAGCAGCTTTAATGCCTCAGAGTGAAAACCCAAGCAATCCAACAGGGCTCTCATTAAGCTGCTCTTGTGGTACGTACATGTTTATTAATAACTAACTCACGGAAACTGCATAACCACACTCAGCGTCTCATCTCCGTTTATTCTTCCATCAAAAACAAATAATTCAACAAAAATGAAAGGAAAAAATAAGTGTGTTTGGCAAAACTACGAATAAGTAAGTAAATCATTGTTCGACAAAAACTTTGTCTGGGCATGACATCACGAACACGACTCGTCTTGTTAGAACAAAAGAGATCTACAATTAGGTGAGTAAGACGTCTGGGAATTAGCAGGCCCCGGCCCAGAAGTGATGCCTCGGCCAAGAGGCCTGGCTGTCACGTCCCGTGGAATGGTGGTGAGCATACCCTGGTCAGACGTGAAGATCTGTCATTGGTGTGCCCTGCTTCTAATGGTAAATGATGCATTTTATGGATCCATTATTAGCTCTATTCTATTTTCAATCTTTCAAAATGTTCTTACGTACCCCAGTTCCTATTGCATGTACATATTTGTGTTTTATTACACGTATATGTACACCAACTGTTTCGCTTGTTTTATTCTCCACCCATTGATCATCCATAGCAACACTACTATCACCGACATCTAAGAAGGGAGATCCCCCCTTTGAACGGCCCTTCTAAGGTTTCTCCCCTCCACATTGCCTGTGGTGCTTTTTTCCTATTGCTAGGTTTTTAGTGAGTTTTTCCTTACCTTCGCATGAGGTATGTCTGGGAGTGTTGCATTTATTTATTTTACATTTTATTTTGGATTTCATGGATTTCATTTTTTGTTTTGTTCTTGATTTATTGTGATGTTTCTTCTTGACTTGTGAAGACGTGTCTGCCTGTCCGGCCCATGGGGACATTAACGTGTGTTGTCGGGCCTTACAAATACATTTGATTTGATAGGATTCATCCAAGGCGCTTTACATTTTGTTGTTCCTCACATTCACCCGTTCACTCACACATTCACACACCGATGGAGTTCCCTTGCGTGCGCAAAGAATAAAGACATTGGGTCTCATTCCCGAACGAATTTACGACCAAAAATCTCCTCTTAGGCAGATTTCTGCCCATTTAAGACATATTAGGGCTGGTAGCGCGAGTCCCCAAATGTTCCTGAGATCAGATTTGAGCGTGGCTGAGAGCAGATTTAAGAGTGCTGAGCAGTGATGCCGGTAACGCGTTACTAAGTAACGCGTTATTGTAATCTGATTACTTTTCCCCGAAAATAGTAATCTAACGCGTTAATCTTTAAAAGCCAGTAATCTGATTGCAGTTACTTGTCCAAGTGGCTGTGCGTTACTATTTCGTTACTATCTCATCATAAATTCATAATGCAGGCGGAATGCAGTATTTTATTTCGTTTTCGACAGTCAAAAATACATTTTTGAGCTGTTTTTCTTATTTGGGAGTGACGTGGTGTGGCAGTGAAAGGGTTACACAAGAATGTGTCCCGCGGCGTGACTGGACTCTCTGTCTGTGAGTGACTCTGCTTTGGCCCAATCACATTCCCCATCCACAGTCTGCGAATCAGAGGCAGAGTAGGGCGGGTCTTCACAGCACGTCATGTGACATATGCGCCAATCGTGTGACAGCAGGGCTCCGTTGCATTCGTCTGAGAATTCCACCCCAAAACGCTTACAGGAAGAAAAAACGCAGCTTATTATTATTACCGAGGCGCGCGGCTTATTATATTATTAAAACAGCTACTTGTGGGCACTCATAAAAACACTGTGGTCTACAAGTTGTTTAGCGAGAGGATGGTGGTAATGTGCTTCAATAGAACAATGGATCAATGCCATGTCAAAACTCGGCTCCGCTGATCTGAAGGGCTCCGCAGTACACACACAGACACACACACACGCGCGCGCGCACACACGGGATCGCAGCAGCCACACACACATTTCCACTGTCCAATAGACAAGCGCAGGGTGCGATCCAAGAGGGGAGCCCGGTGAGCTATAGCTCCCCTAGATCAGACATCAGCTCCCCTGGGGGTCTCTAAAGCTCCCCTGGGAGCTGTATCATCATCGTGTATAATAATAAACGTATGCTATTTTGGATGTATGATTAATGATTTGCGTGTAGTGGCTACTTACTGGGACACAATTCACGGCATTCTAGCCTTTTGTGGTGTTTACTACATCTCCCATGACCCTTAGCGGGGGATGACGTAGTTAAAGAGAGACAGTGAAAGTTGAATGGGTGTTGTTTGTGCGACAGTAGAGTGCGTAATAAACTAGCGTTTTTGCATCGGAACACGACTCCGTCTACGCTATCATTACTGCATTCCTACATTTGTGACCCTTGGACGTATTTCGGAGATTATATCGAACATGTCAACTGAACAACAGAACGCAGATCGCAGAACTTTGAACGCAGTTTCACTCAAGCTGCGCAGAGTGCCAACGCTTGGTTCGCGCAAGCCGAAGCCCAATTCGCTCTCAGGAATATTACCGCGGATGCCACCAAGTACTACTATGTGGTAGCAGCCCTTACGAATTCAACGGCAGCGAGAGTGGTGAGTTTGCTGGAAAACCCACCTACACATGACAAATATGTGACTATAAAAACACGCTCTGAGTTTTTTTCCGCTGAGAGGCGCGCCGCGCCCCCCCCAGCCCCCCCCCCCCCCCCCCCCCGACGGGGCTCACCCAAAGATGATGCTATGGATCGCACTCTGGACAAGCGCCCTTTTCGACCGCGTGACATTCCGCCTCTGTGTGAAAGCAGGCGAACCAAATGAAGAATGCAACAATGTTGCAACTTCACCCCCAGAACCGCACCGAGTCCACCAAAACTATATATGTGAAAGCGACCTAAACGTAAATACTGTCTACCGCTAAAAACAGCACATCCAATTGCATTGAAAGCATCTGGAATCACAACACTACGACGCTTCGACTAGGTACAGGAGGACTCGGAGGCCAGCCAAACAGCAAAAGAGAGAGATTGTTTCTTTCCCTATTGATTAATGTATATTTGATGGTGGCAGAGCAAAAGCTCTTATTTGCCAGATTTACAGTTAATTTACATGTTAAAGAGAGACTGATTGTATGTTTATAGAGAGACATTTATAAAAACAATTTAATAGTTACAGTTGATATAATTGAATAGTTCAGCCTGCATTTGTTAGATGTGAATGGATACACTGGTTTTGTAAAACCACTGGCTGGCTTCTCTAATGCTGTGAGCATCATAGACTGTTGCTTTACCATACTTGATGGTACAGAAGCTGAAGCACTAGTTTAACAATTTACGTTATGTGCAGAGAAACAAGTTAAAAACAATTTATGCACTTTCAATAAAGCGTTTTAAAAAAACTGTTGGGGGAACGACGACGACTTCGTAACCTAGTTACTTTCAAAGTAACTAAGTTACTCTGATAATCAAGTAATCAGTAAAGTAACTTGGATTACTTTTTAAAGGAGTAATCAGTAATCAGTAATCGGATTACTTTTCCAAGTAATCTGTGGCATCACTGGTGCTGAGGAGCACACTTATGATTGATTGATTAATTGAAAATGTTATTAACTTGACAGACTGTGTTCTCATAGTGATTCCTTCACGTCAACGCTACAGGCCTCCTTGGAATTAATTACTTAATCATAATAAAAATAAATATGACAATATTTGTACGATAAGAAATTACGTTATTTGATGTCGGAAAAATAAATATTATGGATTCATCTGATCACAGGGCAGCTGCTTAACCATATCTGAACCAGCTATTTTGGACAAATGTATAATTACTTTAATTACTCAGATATTCAAACACAATTATGCAATTATTGTGAAATGATTGAAAATAATAATTATTTAATGCCTTCTGTGGAATTTGTATTTCTTATTTGTTACACATCTGTTTTAATGATTAATTATATACATTTGAAAGAATGCAGGTCAACATGCAATATATCCCATTGATTGGTATACAATGGGACAGACCTTTGTTTGATTGATTGATTGATTGATTGATTGAAAACTTTATTAACAGATTGCAGAATGGGTACAGTACAGTACAGCTCAATTACATACAATTGTTAAGGAGATACAGACCAGAGAAAGACTTTCATCTTGTTTACATCAGGGTCCCCCATTTTCAATTCATCATAACATATATGACACACACGACATACAGATAGACAGTACTGCTACATCTATACATTTATGACATACCGCGTGGGGTATGTCTGGGAGTGTTTGCATTCATTCATTTATTTGCATTTATTTTAAATGTGTTGGACCTTATGGTGTTCTTGTTTTGTTCTTGACTTATTGTTATGTTTCTTCTTGACTTGTTTAAAGAAGACGTGTCCAGCCCATGGGGACATTAACGTCTGTTGGACCTTACAAATAAATGTGATTTGATTTGATACCAGATTTGCAAATACAGTACTGTTTGTGATACAATTGGAGGTGGTTGGGTGGGGGGGGGTTGGGTAGGAGGGGTGGGTGGGGGACACTGTACAAGCAAAACTGTACATTGGAATATTGACAAAACCATACTTGGTCATTTACTGTACATTGGAGGGGGTTGATATAGCTATAAACCTTCATTCCTTCGAATATATCATTAATCAATTAAACTTATATTGAAATACACTATATAGCCTATACACCAACACTGAAATGACAGTGGATAAATAAATAAATAAATAAATAAATAAGAACTAAAGCTAATCGCATGGAAATAGACTGCATTAATTGTAAGGATTGGTTGTTGGTGGTGTGGACCCAAGCGGCGCAATAACAGGAACGAGAGAGAGAGAGAGGCAGGACACAACGGGGTGTAGTTGGAAATAGGCTTTACTTGTTCTTCACAAGGCTTTCAACTACAACAACAAAATAATAAGTACCACAGCATAAGCTGGCAGATAATGATAACAACGGATGTGACAAGAAAGATTTACGGACCGACAGGGGAGTGACAGGAACAAACAGAATATATAGGAAGACTAATTACTAACAAGACACACCTGGACAGAAAAACAATGACAACAATGTATAACATGACAGTAAGGAACAACAATGATACATACAAATACAACACTAAACCAGACCGGGAAACAGAGTGGGCAACACACACAGGAATACATTTAACACATTGAACATTGAGGAAAAACCCTTTGGGACATCAGGAGATTAAACATATGAATACCGATTAACAGAGGGAGTAACATAATAAGTCCACTAGGGGGAGCTGCAGGGCAGGTCTTCTGAGGTGAAGGGATCGTGTGGCCAGCCTGGGCAAACGGGGGAGGAATCGAACCAGGCTGGGAGCCCGGATCCTGACATCAATATTCCATAACGTTAGGTTATGACTATAACCAAGTTCTGTTAGTTAGGGGCGATGCTTGGCATCGCCTTCTGCACTATCTCGCGTACGTGCACGCGTACTGAATAAACCACAAATGTACCTCTAATACCAGTATTAGTCTGACCACACCCCTCATCAGCTTACCTTCATAAGCAGGTGTGTGGTCACCTGCTCTCCTCCTTCCCAAGCTTTCACCACAAGGTGAGGTCAAGGGCTGCAGCGGCCGTCCGATGCCAAGCATCGCCCCTAACTAACAGAACTTGGTTATAGTCATAACCTAACGTTCTGTATCGTTAGTGGCTTAGCTTGGCATCGCCTTCTGCACAAGGGAGGCCAAGCGGAGCCACTTGGCTGACGAATACACCCCGCTGACAGCCCCCCAAAACCATCAGAACAGGGAGGGCCGAGCCCCCCCGACCCCCCCTAATGGAGGGTATCCCCCCTATTAGAGGCTTCACGGGAAGGCGACGGACCCGACCGTGCGAAGAGGCACTCAAGCAACTCAACGCACAGGGTGAGCAGACCGTGGCTTGACCCCACGACTACACACACGCACAACCCGCATGCCACCCGGGAACGAACGGAGGAACAACCTCGTTACTGCCCCCAGAATCACGGGGTCAAGGGCAAACCCAACCCCGTGGCAAGGCCGTAGCAGCGGAGCGCGAAGGAAGACCCAGACCCACCAAAAGGACTGGACCCCCGGAATGGGGGCCCGGAGAAGTCCATGATGCCAGCATCAAGACCCCACCAGGGGGGCACCTAGTGACCCCGCCCCTCACATCGCCAGCGTATTCGGACAAAGGCCCCTCAGCCGAGCGGGCCCTGTCCCCCTCAACAGCACACCGCCTGGAACACAAGCCCTGCAACAGGCAGACAGCATGGTCATAACACACAAGAGTTAACCAACGGAACAGGCAGTGCACCGGGGAAGACCAGGCAACAGGTCGTCAACCCAAGCCTGGAAACAACTGCGGACGAGGCAGGCGCCAGAAAGGACAGCCGAAACAGCCGCCCCGGCGGAAGGGGCGTATGCTGGCGTTGTCGCATAACCAAGCTTTCAACAGCACGTCAGGAGCGGGATCCGTAGACCACACGGCCCCTGACAGCTGCCCACAGAAAAGCCCATACGATCGGCAGACGTCATGAACGTGCAGGGGCACCCTCAACCGGAGAACCGGGAGTTGACACTGCAGCAACACACCAGAGAACCAACCACCCAGGCATTACCCCATGCAATGGTTGGTCCCATAACCCCTCAGGAAAAAACCCCGAAACGCACCTGCGGCACCACCGCAGCCCGCGTTCCGGTTCCCAACAGGGCCATCCCGGGCCTACAGGTCAACGGGCATCACCCCGGACCGGGCCCGGCGATACGGGGAGCACAGGATCCCAAAGGAGGTTAACCCCACCCAACAGGCTCCTCAGCGCCAAAACGCAAGAGAAGAGCGTAATATGGAAGACCAGCCCCCAGCACCCCGCTCGGTATCAACAAGGGGTCCCATAACGCACAACCCTGTGACACCCGGATCGACCTAGCATTTTTCCCCCCGAAAAAACCCTAAGTCCCTCAGGGTACCAGAACAGCAGATCTGCATCCCCAGCGGACAACGGGTGCACTGATCTGGACCAGCGCGACCAGAACCAGTCCCGTGCCCTAATCACGCCGACCTGCCAACCCCAGGAGAAGGGGCAGATATGCGCGTCTGATCCCAACATAAAAAGAAGGCGCCACCCAGACGTGTCGGTATGAACCGCGTCCGGCGGCCCACCCCTAGGGCGTGAGACCCTTCCCATATGCCCAGACCCATTCCGTCATCATCCCCTGACATGAACGGGAACCCATCGACAACACACAGGATGTCGGAAGAGGAAAAACCCCCATCCCAATTGCTCCATAAAAACGCTGTTTCACCAAAGCAAACGAGGCGCGCCAGTCAGCAACGGCCAAAGCACATCCTGAGCCAGCACTATGTGTGCGTTTGGACATACCCACATCAACAATAGGCCGCTTAGACCACCATATTGAATCCCCAAGACGCCCAGGGAAACGACAAGAGGGGCGAGATGCAATCAACTCCATGAATGAATGAATGAAAAACATACCCAACAGACTGCAGTACAGGAATACATACAAAAAGATAAGGGGAGGCAGACCTGAGAAGACGTTAGTCTTGTTCCATCAGGGACCCTCATTTCATATCCATCAAGACACATTCAACTCTTTATAAAATAAAGAAAAGGCATCACATGTATGACCTAACTGCACAGCTGGGAGTAAAAAACCCTGTTTTTCACATGATTTTAATCCAGTCACTCTTCTTAATCAGAGTGTAAGACCAGATTCCCCCAGAAACACCTTCCCACATGAGACCACGGTCAAGAAAAAGATATGTAAACTGTGAGACACGTGACCAACAGACTCAAGTTTGACACAAAAACGAGCGCAGCAGGTTAAGTCCTGCGCTCTAACCTCGACATCTTTACGACACCAGCTCATGGAAGGCGTCGCCATAGCAACAACGCTATAACGGGCGGGGAAAACCCACCGGATCCTGTCATAACAGGAGTCGGTAGAATACCCCCCCCCCCCCCCCCCCTCCCCCGCCAAGCACTGGCTTGGCCCTGACTGGCTCAGCAGGAAGGTCAACAAAACCTCTAAACCAATCAAGTGGGTAAAGGAGGGGTTTATCCGACACCCCCTCCCGAAAAACACACCTTCTATCCCTACACACAGAAAACAACCGTAGCCATTTTGAAAACCTCCGGTAGAACAAAACATATATAGCATAAGCTAATACAATGTTAGCTACCCACAAAGTGTGTAAAAGGGTTTACAACAAAACACAAGTCGCCTGTGCGTGAATCCCATACCCGCAGCCTAAGCCATAGGAAGACGTTGAACGAGAGTAATGGCCAGGCCATGAAAAGTGTGTACGAGCATTACTGCAACTAACAACACAGCGTTGTGAACACATACTTAGTTAAAGCAATGGAATATCACCAGTTCTAATTGCATGTGGAGCATCAAGCTAATAGAACCTATTACCGAGTGTAAGTTTGCAGACCTTGCTTAAAAACTCGTAACACAACACAACTCATTCCCCCAACGTAACAGGGTAGATTCATAAAACACAACCCCACCACATGATTTGTATTGAAGAAACACACAGTTTGTTCGGCCAAACACAGTCCCCCTTATATCAGGGAACTTTTTATTAATAAATAATATGTGAACAAGGCACAAAATCATAGGGGGGCCGGGGAGGGTGTAGAGGAGGGGACACAGAGGGGGAAAAGTCACTCAACGGCGCCTGCCACCTCGCGCCGCTCGAGTCTTGCCACCCCGGGGAGCCCCGGAGGGACGGTAGGTTACAGTCTGCTGGACACGACGTTCCCTACCGTCTCCTCCGGTCTGGGATGGGCCGGCAGTGGCTGAAGCGTCGTTTCGTCCCCTGGCCCTCTTGGCAGGGCCAGCAGCGGCGGCGGGGGCAGTGGTAGCGGCGACGGAGACAGCTCGACGTCGCGGAAGCCTTCTGCCCCCACCGGCAAGGACGGGAGGCGGAAAATGGGGTTGGAGGATGGATCTCTCCTCTGCCATCTCTCTGCATGTTGAGGTCATCAATAGCAGGGCCTTCCCGAACAGGCCAGCGTCGGAGAGGGCGGCCGTCAGAAGAGGGGCTCTCTTCTTCTCTGGCACACGGGCCTGCTCCAGCCAAAGGTGACGCTGGCCCAGGGTGGCCAGGGCGCGCACTTTACCCATGGCTATGGCTAGCACCTGGGAGAGGTGCAGCACAGCTCCCGCAGCCTGGGTGATCTGATCGCACCTCACCTCGTTCAGATCCGCGCCGCCCGTCATTATCCCCGATACAAATCTAGCCAGGTGGGCGATGTTAGAGGCCGCAGCCAGCGACTGTGTACCGGCGATAAATGACTGGTCACCCCAATAAGCCAATCGCCTAGCCGACCTCCCCTGGAGGACCGGCTTGCATAGGGGCTCCCACACCATATCCGGACAGAGGAGCGCGGCCATCGGATTGTCAAGCCGAGGTACGCCCTCCCCCATACCTTTGACCAACCCCGACACCCGCGTAACTGGTACGTAGGCGGGAGTCAGTCCCATGATGTTGGAGACCGCCTGGCCCCGACGAACATAGGCCCCCATCGATGGGAAAAATGGGTAGACAACGTCCACCCCTCTCACCGGGGGACGCTGCCAGGGATGGCCTATGAGGTCATCAGGGACAGGAGCAGGCAATGGCTGCGGCAGCGGCACACCGTTTGCAGCGGCGGCTACCGCCATGAGCTCGGGAAACAAGGCCCGCAGTTCCCCCTGCGGACCCTCCTCCACCGACCCCGCATCCCTCGCATACAGCAGGCTGCGACTGGTCAAGGAGCCACAATCCGATGCGGCTGACAGTAGGGCATCCTGTCGATGAGGCCAAGGTGGTTCCCCGACATCCTCGAACAAGGCGCCCCGTGGAGCCATTTCTCCCCACCCCGGGGTCTCCGGAGGAGGGATACTCTCCTCCACGGGACCATCATACAAGAACCCGTCCGCCTCCTCCATGAAGTCTTCAGTTTCCATCAGAAATCCAGAGTCGGACGCGGCCTCGCTGGTCTCCAGCAATTCCCCAAACCCAGGCCGTTCGCGTCTGCACGCCACCATGTGACGACGTGAGCGAGCAGACGCAAAAAGTTTTCGTCGCAAATCCCCTGGCTCTAAGACAATCCCCCGTTCATCAACGGGCGATTCCCCAGAAACAGAGGAACCAGAGTCGAGATCAGGCCATCGCCGGAGCGACGGCTCCGAACCCTCGGCTCGTCGGTGAGGAAAACTATCCACCGGCAGTCTCCCGGGCTGGGTCGGCAACCACGAGAGTGGCAACAGCCCAGCACCGGAACGCACGACGGAGGCGGGAATGGAGAATCGGTGGTGAAGAGTAGGTCTAGCGGGTCTACTCTCCGCGGAATACATTATGACCCAAACCTTTTTCTTATATAAACAAGTGAGAGAAGAAAAAGGTTAGGCACAATGTAAACCTAGTCACAACTCTTTTCAACTTATCAACGACACGTCAAGTGGGGTACTACCGAGGCACTTCCTTGTGGTGAAAGCGAGAAGGAGGAGAGCAGGTGACCACACACCTGCTTATGAAGGTAAGCTGATGAGGGGTGTGGTCAGACTAATACTGGTATTAGAGGTACATTTGTGGTTTATTCAGTACGCGTGCACGTACGCGAGATAGTGCAGAAGGCGATGCCAAGCTAAGCCACTAACGATACAGAACAACTCTTGTGCGCCAGTATGGCCTACGTGTCTAATGAACAGTATAGGCTTAATATATTCTAGTTACATGTTTCATTAGGATTTAGTAGATACTATATATAATGCTCTGCCTCTGCCCTACGTACAGTATAAGTACATACTGTACCTATACTGTACGTAGGGCAGAGCATATAGTATCTACAAAATCCTAATGCAACAAGTCATTAATGGAATAATAAGCCTATACTGCGTTCATTCATTCCGCCGTAGGCATTAATGGAATAATAAGCCTATACTGCGTTCATTCATTACGCCGTAGGCTACAGTATTCTGCGTGTGTGTGTGTGTGTGTGCGCTCGCGCTCGCTGCGGCAGGTGTACCACAAGCTGTACTATATATGATGACAATACATTAATCTAATCTCATTTCGATGGGTCGCGCAAGACTCGCAAGGCACTTCCGCATCCATTTCCACACAGCTGCATCATTACTTTGCCTTACAAGGAGCTCTGGAGGCGTTGTTTTGTATGCAAATGACCTGAACGGGGACGCGCTTTAGAGTTTAAGACATAATGCCATTCGCCAAGCAGATATCAGATCATGTGACAAAGAACCAGCCTCGTGTTGCCAGGCCGACCTGAATCAACAAGCCGGAGAAGACTTTTCTGATCTCGCAGCAACAGCATATCAGAGACTTGAACAATATCTTTGTGAATCTTTATGGGATCCAGCTCGTATCTTGTCAATATGGGAACAGCTGGAAACCACTTTTATAATAAGATCTGAAGCTTTTTATTGGTGAATAAAAACAGATCGTCTGGCGGAAACCGAGCGAATGTCGTCTGTGCCTACTTCCTGCAAGCGAAACCAATTGAATGCAACAACGCAGAGAGAAGGGAAATTCCACTATACTAGTTCAGAACGATCGATCAAAGATACGTTATATTAGATGATATTTACGTTAGATGTCGCCGTGACCCATGCTGAATTCGACCGTAACCGACTTCTCAAAGGACAGAGAGTTTCTCTCTCTATCGTCGACGCCTCTACGAATGGTTCTTCAACTCATCAGCCAGGACAACGGATTTAACGGTGAGTTGAGAAGATGTGGCGTCTAAGTTGGTTAAGGACGAGCAGTCTCCGAATGGGGTTTGCTGTAAGTATTACCGTGCTAACCGGAAATGTGTTTGTGTCGGCAGACACCAGAAACCAATATTCACAACCTTGGTTCTGGTCTCGACCGCACGAATAATGTCTAAGGAGCACATATTTGGGTTAGGGAATTAAGGTGCGTTCGGTTACAAAACTCAGTGTAGTGAAACGGGTAGACATGAATTTGCATCGCTATCAGCCCTGCGTTGAACAGGGCTAGTAGCGTCAGGGCCGCCTGGGAGAAATGCGAGGCCCTGTGCGAGATTTAAACGCGAGACTGTATATTTTTTATATACAGTCAACATATTCTTAAATAATAGCGCTGCCCGAGGCTGGGCATGATACAGTCAACATATAGCAAGAGAGAGAGCGAGAGAGAGCTCCCGTTCTACAGTCAATATACAGTGTACAGAGAGAGAGAGAGAGAGAGAGAGAGAGAGAGAGAGAGAGAGAGAGAGAGAGAGAGAGAGAGAGAGAGACATTGGAAAGAAATTGAAATGCTATTTGGCCCTAAACAGAGAGTACACAGTGGCAGAATACCTGAGCACTGTGACTGAAGATCCTTGACTAGGTACAGACTCAGCGAGCACAGCCTAGCCATCGAGAAAGGCCGCCATAGGAAGACTGTGTGTGTTAGAAAGAGAGAGAGAGAGCATGTGTGTTTGTGTGTTAGAGAGAGAGAGCATGTCTGTGTGTCGTGTGTGTGTGTGTGTGTTAGAGAGAGAGCATGTATGAGAGAGAGATAAGCAAAGATGAGCCCCTAAAGGATATTCAACTTTTAATGGAAGAACAAAACAGAAGGAAAAGATAACTTCACAAAGGCAACATGAATATGCATAGATCCAAAAGGAAAAAGATCAACACTTAAATCCAAAGAGAAGAGGGTCTATACCAGAGAAAACAAAGTAGCAAGGAGCCAATGGCCGACATCAGCTAAATAGGCTAACTGCAAATAGAGTAGCCAGGTACTGACACCAGGCCACACACAGCTTTGGCCAACGCTACCCAAGCTACACAAACGACCAAGACAATTCACACACAGCACATGTCGTATCTCCAAATGTTGTGAAGTAACATGTGTTTTGCCTGGAAAAAAACATTGTTATTAACAAAACATTCGGGAGGGGAAGGAAGGAAGAGTGGGGTAATGTCCAATGGACATCTTACCTGCACCAAGGAACGCAGGGCGAAAGGCCGCAACACAGGTCTCCACGTTGACGAAAGGCCTCTCGCTGGCGGGACAAAAAGAAGCTATGGCCGGAGCCTTGTCATGGTGCAGGCCCGACTACATCTTCTGTCAAAGATGATGTCGTAGTCAGAGTGCCAGGGCCCCCTGCTATTCTCACGGCTAATGTCAATGGTCGTAGCACAAGCTAACAGCTAACTCTAGTTGACGAAGTTCATCTGCCGAACGACCATCCTCTTCATCTTGGCATAACAATGCTGCATGCGCTGTCTCTAGGTTAGCTAACGCTAGTTAGCCTTTAGCTAAGCTAGCTACTAGCCGACATCATCATGGCTATATCCCGACTGAACCACACATTAGCACTCAATATTATAACGTAGCTAAAGCTAACTAGCTGTCCCTGTCTTTAGCCGGGATGGCTAGCCTGACTGAACTGTCTAACATGCAATGCAACAACTTTCATCTTCAGTCCATCTGCCGAACGATGTCCTCTTCATCTTGGCTGGCATAACCTCCAATGCTGCACGCACGAAATAGTCAGACGCTAGTGATGGGTCGGTCATGAGCGACTCGTTCATAAGAGCCGATTCATTGCCGTGAGCGTGAGTCGAATCGCTCACGTCTGGCAATGAGTCGGTTCACGCCCCCCCCCCCCCCCCCCCCCCCCGGCACGCACACAGACACACACAATGAACTCAACAGACGCTACCTTACCTGTAACCCCTCCCCTCATTGAAACCAATTCTGCTGCCTGCAGAGCCTCAGAGCTGCCTGCAGAGCCTCAGAGCCAGGAACAAGTCAGACACATTCTACAAGCGTGTCTAATGTGAAATATATAAGCATATAAGCAAAACTAGATTTTAGGTCTGTGATGAAAAAGGGCCTCGCGGGAAGGGGGGCCTCGCAAAAAATAAATAAATAAATAAATAAATAAAAAATAAAAATAAAAAAAATAATAAATAAATTTTTTTTTTTTTTATTTCTTTTAATTTCTTTGTGCGAGGCCCCCCTTCCCGCGAGGCCCTGTGCGACCGCACTGCTCGCACACCCCCTGAGGCGGCCCTGCATCAGAGGTATATAGACTCAGTGTCATTTCTCCCTATGCGGCTGGCAGAAATGCCAACGGCCATAGGATTTCCAGACACCTCAAAGGGTTACTTCCCCCATGCGTTCAGTAGCCTGGATCACCTGCACTATATCGGTGCCTATCCCCCCGCCAGTGCGTACAACCCTGACCTTATGCCCTCCGATACCCGCAGGAAATTCTATCTCTGGTATGAGACGGTCAGGAAGGATGTCTTTAACTTTGACACGGAGGCAGAGCTCTACTGTCGTAATGACGTAGACATCCTATCCAAAGCCTGTTTGAAATTTCACTATGATTTCATTAAAGAAACCAGCATAGATCCGTTTAGATCCGTTACTATCTCCGCGGCTTGTTTGAAAGTCTTCAGAACAAAGTTCTTGCAGGCCAAGACGATTGCTATACCTGACTGTACCAACTACCAGAATCAGAAATGCTACTCGAGTGTATCCATTCAATGGTTGGAATACCAAGCGATTCTGCATAATGTTGTGATACAGCACGCTGCAAATGGGGGAGAGAGAGCTGTTGGCCCTTATTTCATAGACGGGTACTTCGAGAAATCAGATGATGTAGGGGGTATAACAAAAAATGCGTTGGAGTTTTATGGCTGTTTTTGGCACGGCTGTACCATATGTTTCAAACCCAATGATACAAACCCAGTAACACGTAGATTTTTTGGAGATATGTATACAGACAGTATAGCTAAGCTCTGGGATTTGAAAACTAGTCATGGTCTTACTACCGACGTTATATGGGAACACGAATGGGTGAAAAAGACTCAGACGGATCCAGGTGTTATAGAGTTTCTAAACCGATACCCCATGCGTTTAGAGAGGCAGTTTTAAACCCTAGAGAAGCGCTGTATGGGGGACGTACGTCTGCTATAAGACTACGTTATACTACTGCGGAGGACGAGACAGTGTCCTACAGCGACGTCTGCTCTCTGTACCCTTTTGTCATGCGCGACGCTCAATATTTCTATCCTACAGGTCATCCTGTTATTATCCGCTCTGACTTTAAAGACCTCAAGAGCTACTTTGGTCTGATTAAAGCTAGAGTCTACCCTCCCCGAGGGTTATTTTTCCCTGTACTACCCTATAGAGTAGATGGGAAACTGCTTTTCCCTCTATGTAGGACCTGTGTCACAGAGAACAATCAACAGTCTGAGTGTATACACACAGATGATGAGCGATCCTTGACAGGTGTATGGATAACCCCAGAGTTTAACAAAGCTATAGAGCTGGGGTATACTATCGCTGAGGTACATTAAGGATTTTCCTACTAAAAGTAACACGATCTTCGTAGGATACATACAATCTTTTTTGAAGGGGAAGACCGAGGCTAGTGGATACCCTCCAGGGGTAACCACTGAGGCTGACAAAAATCATTACACCCATGAATATCATAGCCGCGAAGGGATCCTTCTGGATAAGAATGCTATATGTGCTAACCCGTCTAAAAGATCTCTTTTTAAGCTGATGCTAAACTCTTTCTGGGGGAAATTTGCACAGCGGTCTAATCTCCCAACTACGGTTATCTTGAGGGACCCTAAGGATTTTTTTAAACTTCTATTCTCTGCAGAATACACCGTGAAATATATGTCATTCCTGAATGATGGCGTGGCTCTACTTCAGTGGGTATACAGTGAAGGCTTCCTACTCAGTAAAAAAAACACCAACGTATTCATAGCAGCATTTGTTACAGGGTATGGACGTCTACATCTGTATAACTATCTGCATAAACTAGGGGATCATGTTCTTTACCATGATACCGATTCGGTTGTTTACAAATCGGTAAAAGGTCAGGACAGTTTGGTATTAGGATCCTATCTAGGGGAGCTGACGAGCAAGCTTAAACCCCTGGAATTCATTACGGAATGGGTCAGCTGTGGACCTAAGTCCTATGGCTATGCTACTAACCAAGGTAATGTAGTATTAAAAGCAAAAGGAATTACACAAACATATCAAAGCTGTAAAGAAGTATCTTTTGATGGTATGAAAAATCTAGTAGAAGGGTACCTAGCCCCCACAGTGCCCTCTACAGACCAGGCCCTGTATGCAACCCAGTTCTCGATCTCGAGATCTAAAAAGGAAGAGGAGAGTTCGATGGAGCAGAACCCCCGAGGCGAGACCGAGAAGGAGCAGGCGGAGGAAGGGGGAGTCTCGGCTGAGACGGACAAGGAAATTCCAGGATGGGCCGTGCTCATGCAGGCCGGGATATTGGCGACCATAAAATTGAACTCGGACACGATGCAGGCGACCATGAAACTGAACTCGGACACGATAAGAAATGATATTGGGAAGTTACGGGAGGAATTGAGGAAGGAACAGGAGGACTTCAGAGGTGAAATGAATACAGAAATCAAAAGGGTGGATGAGAAGATGGCGGAACAGGACAGAAACGTAACAGAGGTACTAGTTATAGTTATAGTTGAAAGTGGGGGTGCATTTTTTTTTTTTTTTTTGTATTATTATTATTATTATTATTATTATTTTTTTTTTTTAATATGACAGGCAAGGGGTGATCTTTTTTTCATTTAATGAACCTGTACGTGCAATTTCCTGCAATATAGAGCCTTCAATCTTGACCAATAAAGCTGCTCTTTTCACTATAAAACTCAGTTTATATTGCAGTATGATAGCCAATTACTATAATAATAATAATATATTAATATATATATATATATATATATATATATATATATATATATATATATATATATATATATATATATATATATACACTGTATATATACTGTATATTGATTTTTCGCTCTTTTATTTTTATTAAATCAATCTCCTTTCAAATAGGCCAAGTTTTTAATAAGAAAGAGACAAAAAATACCAACAAGGAACAATAACAGAGTCTGCTGTAAATATATTTTGTGTCTTAATTTGTTATGTTATCCTACACTTTAAGCTGTCTGATATTTCCATTACCTGTAACTCTTGGGTCTCTTTCTCTCCTTCTCTGCCTCCTCCCTGAGTCTGCACAGTCACCACCATATCATTCTACATTAAGGAGAGCAATACACTTATGAATACACTGAACCGGTTTGAATACACAATCTTTATGCTACTCTGTAAAGAAAGGGAGAGAGGGGGGATATATAATCCAAGTATTTGTGTCTTAATTTGTTATGTTATCCTACACTTTAAGCTGACTGTCTGATATTTCCATTACCTGTAACTCTTGGGTCTCTTTCTCTCCTTCCTGAGTCTGTACAGTCACCATATCATTCTACATTAAGGAAAGTGTAGTAAATTCCTACAGAACCCTACAATAATCTAAGGTTATTGTAGTACAGTACAATGAGATTGCTTATCTGGAAGGAGGAGAAAGGGATCATATCGGTAGAATTGTTTTGGTCTCTTCATCTGACTTAAAGCAGATGAAGAATTAAACGTGTAGCCAGACAAACCATGAACTGTAGTCCAATTCAACATTTATTTGCGCCAGAGGCCAAGGTGAATAAGACAAAAGATTATCAGAAAACATTAACAGGGCTGTCTGTGTACAGAAATCACAATCAGGTTTGCATTCTCAAACCCCAATATGTACAGAAACAGTCACTTGGTAACATAATTTGAACATACATTTGACCATACTGCACACATTATACATGAGTAAATCTGGTTTCAGATATTAAGGATTAACTTAAACAACAAATGGTGTTTCCCATGTATTTACTCACATAAAATGCAAACAGCACAGCAGCAGTCTCTCGATGGTGGGGAGGGGTGGAGCCGCAGATCGGGGTTGGATGATCTGGGCTCCTGAACTACCATTTTGTGTCCCCTTATATCCTATAATTTCTAGCCAATAATAGCACTTTTTACTAATACAGTTGGTCCAATCAGGCGTCTTCTGTGGGCGGTCTCCTGTGGGGGCTGGCAGCCCCCACCTCTGGGTTTCTCTGGGGGGGGGCCGGCTGCCCCCACCTCCTTGATCTTCTGTGTGGGTCTTGTCCCACGGGTGGGGGCTGGTCTGATGTCATCTGGTGGGGTGGTGTGAATAGCCCCCTCCTTAGAAGTCCATAGCTTGGGAACAGAAGGGCCTACCTATTACCATACAGTACTAACCAGAATTCTATATCAAGAGTGTAATCACCCTTCAAACCTTATTTCTAATATTATGGTTTACTCTTTTGATACTAAACAGTTGATTAATAGATAACTTTGTTTGTGTTTTAGTGTCAGTTTGAAAAGGTGTAGTGGGGGGTTGAGTACAGCAGGGTTTTGCTAGTGGCCCCCGTAGGTGTGGTGGTAATCTGGTCACAGTAGGTGTGACCTTTGTCTGTTCAACTGTCTCTAGTCTCGTTCCTCATTTAGCCCTGCAGCCCATTCTGCTAAACAGTATACAAGGCATAATGTTATGGTTTCCTAATTATTCACACCTATTAATTATGAAATTCAACGTCAATACTACCACATTTCCCCACTTTGACGATTCTTATCGTCACATATGATATATTGACTTGATTTTCTATACATACTAACCATACATTTAAATAATAAAATTCATTTTTTCCAAAATTAAAATTCATTTCTTCAAATTTGTCCATTTTTTCTTTTTCCATTTTTCTTTGGTACATATCATCAATTAGCTTTTGCTCCTCAAGGCTCCTAGCCAGAGGCCTACTTTTGAAACAACAACTTTTGGGCTTGTTGAAAACAATAAAACAATTTAATCTAATCATTATACCTTTAAATAAAACACAATTTTTAAAAACCCATTTTTCTTAAGTTACAGCACTTTTGATTCCACATTCTTTCATAAGATCTGGGGAAGACACAGAAATTAGTATTCATTTTACATACATTTTGCTTTTTTCTCTTGTTCATTCCTTTTCCAAGACAGCACAATCACATTTGCATAATCAAATCAGTTGGTCTTCTCACCTACTCCCCCTTTTATGAACATATCATGGACATAATACCTACCTCCTCGGCGCACAGTCGGGCAGGGAAGGCGGAGCATCACTCAAGGAGAGAAAAAAAAAATTCACCACCTCACTTTGGCCATAATCTACACCTAATATTCTACCTATGTGAATGTGTTTAGTACCCCTGCGTTGTGTCATAATCTATACCAGTTGTTACCGTTCAGTCACCTCCCGTTCAACATACCAATCAACCACCACATCCCAGAGGCCCTCGCTCATCTTTTTTGCACAGTCTCTGATCGTTTTTGCCACCCCCTTCATCCCATTTGTAGGCCTGTGACCTCGTCACATTTTGACCCATGACTGTATTTCCTTGGATCTACAGACGACTCTGTCAGCCTGGCGGTTTGTCCCAAACCTCTGGCCGCTGTTCTCGGGGCTATGTTGAAGGAGGGGCCAGCGTCCACAAGCGACCTCTTTTCACAATCCAACAATCTCCCACAGGAAATGACTGAACGGGTTCACACCATTGTGTCATAATCTAATGAAATGTATTCCTCCATGATTCCTCTACCTGTGATGGTCCGTCTTCCCCCCTTGACTGAAACTGCAAGGGAACAAAACACAAAACAAATTTTCTTTACATAACATGTCAAATATTCTCAAGAGAAGCCAAATGTTATTCATATGCAAACGCGACAGGCCACTTAGCTTTTGTTGACATTCCGCCCTGAAGCCACTTCCTTCAGCCTCCAGCTTTCTCCACTCACCCCGACCATAACAGATGAGAAATAAGAAACAAAAGGCAAATAATCAAAAAAAAACATTCCAACAGACCTCACATGTGAAAGCAAATCAATGAAATGAACAAGCTCCAAACTTCACATGCACTCATCCTTATCCCTCCTGCTGCAATTCTCACACACACACACTCCACACCTCACTCAAATGGAACAATCAGTCATGCCCTAATCTGACACCTCTGATTCCAGTAGTCTCTATTCTACTGCAGTCTACAGGCTCCATTCAAACGCACTTCAGTCCACTCAATCAAAGATTAAAATAGAAAAGAAATCTAAAAATTTAAATTCAATACCTCATCCATACAAAACATTCAAAAGAAATCAAATCAAATGAAAGTAATAAAATAAACTCCTTCAGTAAAACAAATGATATGAAACAAATGATAAGCGACAATAATTCCCAGGTCTATTTGTGGTATAACCCAGGTGGTTTGATATCCTTCTTATTCTGATAGACAAGATAACAGCCTTACTACTCATTAACGTCATTATTGTTTTATTTTACCTAGATATGACTTATACTAAAAGTGGTCTGCTGGCTCACCCAGCTGACATCTGATCCCGACACAAGATCTAACATCCTGTCTATCGTTAGGCCTTAACTAGATAACAGAATCGGTTTACGACGTCATCAACAGCCTCAATCATTCACTGAAATCAAAAGGACATAGACAAAAACAGACAACATCTCAATCTTCCACAGTCACTGATCTGCAAACACCATCGCTTTCAACATATATTACACATATCATAAACAAATACTTTCAAACTCTCTCTCATACACTCGTTAATCAACCAACAGACAGACAAACAATGTTAGTTCTTCTGCTCTCAACTTTTCTGCTCTCAATTTTTCTGCTCTCAACCTCAGGCTACACTCATCTCTGGCTAATACAATCCACACTTAATTTCTACACTCCTACCTACTGCCAGAAAGAGTCTAGGAACTCTCCCTCAACGACAGAACCTCAAAGCATTCCTAGTACCTTGAGAGTCTACCGCTATTCCCCCTAACCAAAAAGCTAGCCCTCCAAAAGTCATAACCCCATTGAACGACTACCTCCCTGATTGTCTCACTCACTCACCCAGCTGTGTTCTGTATTAGCACGCTTCCTGTCACACCTTCCATGCCCCTTGTTGTAAAAAACAACTGTCAACTGTTATCTCACTTACAACTGTCTTCTGCAATCTTCACCTCTGACCTCTTGTGTCTAATCTTACCAGGCCTGCTTCGTCATCCTGTCATAAAAACCAACAGCCATTGTAACAGCTGTACATCTCGACCCCCCTCGGGCCTTGTGACCTGCTACAAAAGGATTCCTACCCCCCTGGGCAATATAACCCTTCTCCACTTCTGTCCCTTTTGCTACTGGCACCTGGTGCAATCTCCTCACACGCCCCTTGTCTATATGCAGACCCCCTGCGGCCTTATTGGCCCCCGGGCCTACAAAGCCCCATTCTTTCCTGCAATCAACAAAGGGTTAATCATTCCACACAAACCATCTATAATAATTTCAAATATTTGCAATTTCACCTAGTATTATCTCAACTACTGTAAACACAATCATATCATTAAAGTTACTAGTCCCCCGCCACTAAGTTATCCTATTGTGACCCCCGGACTCGCAATAGATCCTTAATATAAACATCAGCCTATTTAAATCAATGGCCTCAAAGCTATAACAAGTATCAATATCTGACATCTTAACATCAATGCATTCTATACAAGTAACAGGCGGGGTCTTAATTCAGCTACATAAAACACAACATCATTATTTCAAGCTTACAATTGTACATGTTACACAAATTAAAAAAACTGGAAATCTCCATCAACTCTAATTATTATACATGTAAGCATGTTTCATTTCAACATAACACTATAGTGGTTAATCCTAAATGTGCACCAAACCTCAACATAACATTATAGTGGTTAATCCTAAATGTGCACCAAACCTCAATTGTTGTAAACAGGTTTAGGAATGTTCCTCTACTGTATCTTACTTTTGTATGTATTTAGCTGTACTATTTTTAATCAATCAACTACCCATCCCCCCTTGGATAAAAATATTCCTGTGTCAAACGTGCGTATGTAAACCAACCACTAACAATGTTACATTTCTTAGCCCGTGCACATGTATCAAATCGCCAATGTACTAATGTACTAATAAAACTGCTTTCTCACACAGACAACAAGGCCCCACCAACAAATTATAATCTCCCATAAATCTGAGACCTGTGTCCACATAATAACAGTGTACTAAAGATTTTACCCCATACAAACATCTTAAAATAATGAAATCACATTCGTACATCTTCACAACCACCACTCACTAAAAAACACATTATTTATCAGTTAAGTTCCCCCCATGCTAAGTCTCATAACTGTAAACAGAATATTCTGGAAACGCCTAGCCTTGTATACAGGTGACATGTGATTTATAATGTAGATGTATTAATCAAAATATGACGCAAGCAATATGCCTTCCCTCCTTGGATAAGACTCCCCCTGTGTAACATACTTATTGCCCATTTATTACAAGTACAATGTGTGTCTGGTATATGAATCCCAGTGTAAGTTAAGGGCATGTATTCTAAATCATCTAATCCTATTTTAACCGCCTGTCCCATCACATGTTACCCCTACACAATTTGCAGTAATACCACCAAACCTACTCCCAGAACATTGTCTACAACCACACAGAATGCACAATACACAACACACAAACACAACCACTTTACAAAATGCAGAATATTCACTAGAATGCACAATATACAAACACAACCATTTTACAAAATGCAGAATATACCCTTACCCGTTATTCCTGGCCCCTGAGCGAATTACCACGAATGCATTAGACCCAATCCACGTTGTACCGCGCATGCGCAGTGGCCAACGGTGCTCCCCGGACGATGTATTACGGCAAATCATAACTAATATCATAAACGCCTTGTTTCAACACAACACACTGCCACGACATCCACCACGTTCTCTAACTCTTCCCAAACATCATTCTCAAAACTCGAAACATAACATATGTCGCTCGCAAACTCCACAAAACAACGGCACGCAAGCTAACTAGCTTAGCCAGCTCCAGCGCCTCCCAAGCCCTAGGTCCCACAATTATGACGTCAGAAGCGACCAACTTTCGCAAACAACTCCCAATCAACGTTATTATCACACAATTGCTTCACACATAAGCATCGCTCACTCAACGCCACCCGCCGCTTCCAAACATAAAATTGCACGAACCCTTTCCACGGCGCTATCGCCCAAACTCCCATACCAGCTAATCCGCTAGCCAACCCTAATGCGACGTTCAATGCCCTCACGGGAGCCGTGCCTTTCAAGATCCGTCCATCCACGTAATCCGCTCAGTACCAATCCAACCATAAACAATTCACACATGCTTAAAATAACCAACTACTAATAATAAAATTATAATTTTTAAAACATTCACACCAACCAACGCCGCACACATAGTCCAACACGAATCATCTCTCCTACCCTTCTCTCCGCCTGGCTCCATAGTACCGTGAACGTTACACACTCTCTTCAACACCATGACGTCATCAAGCAGCGACTTCTTAATATCATACACAATCGTTACCGCATCAATAATAACCCTCAAAACGGCCATAATCTCTCCAACCTACGCCTCGATTCGCTTCCTACCTGCAATCGCCGCCACAGTGTTTAATCAATTCTCACATAACGCAGTCGTAACGTCCCCAGTTCCACCGCGGACTTTCCCACAGAGCTAAGCTAGCTAGCCCCAATCACCAATATGACTCGCCCCCGACCCATGTTCGTTGGTCATTAAAATATCATAACAATACAACAATAAGCTCCTACGTTTCCCCAATCATTCCTAACCATAGCCATAGTACCCACATTCAATCATTACTGAATGTTTAAGCTTACCATAGCTCTGTTGTCGAATTTCCACTAAGTACTTTATCAGTCATCTTAACCAAATGTTTTCTAAGTACTTATTCATTATTACAGCGTACGCAGTCAACTAACGCCGGTTATGCTCAAGGTCAAAAAAGATAATTTAATTCGGCTTGATAGTCTCCCGCAGATACCATGCCCCGACTACCCATGTTCAGTCAGCAAAACCATCTATATCGAAGCCCCTCGAGCACAAACACGGCCCCCCGCTTATATTAATTACTACGTAATAACCCTGTAACCTCACAAACCAGTTCCCCGATCACGAAGGCTCTAATTCGTCTTACCAAACTGATTTACATGTTCTAAAGAGCAACAGAGCCTTTCCATACAGTACACACGGCTCTCTTCCCCCTCCAGAATACGCAAATCCCAATCATTCTAGCGCTCCTCTTCCCGAAAATACGTTTTTGGGAACTCGTATTGTTCAGGAAGCGCTCCCTATCGCACGCCACAGACTACCGCGGTTCCTGGCCAGAAAAACCTTTCACCAGTCGCCATACGACGCTATAACCATATCCCGTTTTTAATCAGATAGTTTGTGCACCTCCAATGTCTCTTCATAATACATGATGCCTCATCTTGGTGCAACCCCCCTCGTATAGTTCATAAAGTATATTCCATACGAGACTCAACCCCCATGGCCCGCATAGGCCGGGAACGGCCTCCTGTGTCTGAACAAACACACAAACATAAAAAGCCCACGTTTGCATGTTCACTGCACAACAAGCGCGATCCTCATACCTCCGGGCATCCTAACCTAAGTCACCGCTCCCCCATCCCTGCATGCAAAAGGCCATATTCACCGTGGGCCCCAACAAGTGGCGTACACAACCAACCTTCATCCTGTCCCTCTCTCCTCCCTTCCAGACAGCAAGCCCCTGCCTGCAACTTCAAACGCAGCAACCCCCAGCTCTTTTCCCCGCACGTCCCCAACACACAGCAAGGTCCAGAGACCTCACCGCACCTCTTCAGGGGGGGATACAACAGGGTGGGAAGAACGGCACCATTTCTGTAGTAAATTTCTAAGGTTATTGTAGTACAGTACAATGAGATTGCTTATCTGGAAGGAGGAGAAAGGGTTCATATCGGTAGAATTTTTTGGTCTCTTCATCTGACTTAAAGCAGATGAAGAATTAAACGTGTAGCCAGACAAACCATGAACTGTAGTCCAATTCAACATTTATTTGAGCCAGAGGCCAAGGTGAATAAGACAAAAGATTATCAGAAAACATTAACAGGGCTGTCTGTGTACAGAAATCACAATCAGGTTTGCATTCTCAAACCCCAATATGTACAGAAACAGTCACTTGGTAACATAATTTGAACATACATTTGACCATACTGCACACATTATACATGAGTAAATCTGGTTTCAGATATTAAGGATTAACTTAAACAACAAATGGTGTTTCCCATGTATTTACTCACATAAAATGCAAACAGCACAGCAGCAGTCTCTCGATGGTGGGGAGGGGTGGAGCCGCAGATCGGGGTTGGATGATCTGGGCTCCTGAACTACCATTTTGTGTCCCCTTATATCCTATAATTTCTAGCCAATAATAGCACTTTTTACTAATACAGTTGGTCCAATCAGGCGTCTTCTGTGGGCGGTCTCCTGTGGGGGCTGGCAGCCCCCACCTCTGGGTTTCTCTGGGGGGGGGGCCGGCTGCCCCCACCTCCTTGATCTTCTGTGTGGGTCTTGTCCCACGGGTGGGGGCTGGTCTGATGTCATCTGGTGGGGTGGTGTGAATAGCCCCCTCCTTAGAAGTCCATAGCTTGGGAACAGAAGGGCCTACCTATTACCATACAGTACTAACCAGAATTCTATATCAAGAGTGTAATCACCCTTCAAACCTTATTTCTAATATTATGGTTTACTCTTTTGATACTAAACAGTTGATTAATAGATAACTTTGTTTGTGTTTTAGTGTCAGTTTGAAAAGGTGTAGTGGGGGTTTGAGTACAGCAGGGTTTTGCTAGTGGCCCCCGTAGGTGTGGTGGTAATCTGGTCACAGTAGGTGTGACCTTTGTCTGTTCAACTGTCTCTAGTCTCGTTCCTCATTTAGCCCTGCAGCCCATTCTGCTAAACAGTATACAAGGCATAATGTTATGGTTTCCTAATTATTCACACCTATTAATTATGAAATTCAACGTCAATACTACCACAAAAGCAATACACTTATGAATACACTGAACATCATTATGAAACATTTCTATTGCACCCTTACTTACAATTCATTATGAATTGAAAATGGGGAACCCTGATGTAAACAAGACAAACATCTTTCTCTGGTCTGCATCCCCTTAACAATTGTGTGTATTGAGCCGTACTGTACTGTACCCATTCTGCAATCTGTTATTGATTGATTAAAAATGTTATTAACATATTGCAGAATGGGTACAATATAGTACGGCTCAATACACACAATTGTTAAGGGGATGCAGACCAGAGAAAGACTATTGTTTTGTTTACATCAGGGTCCCCCATTTACAATTCATAATGAATTGTAAGTAAGGGTGCAATTAACACCGTGCAATCCATTATTTGTGGAGCCCGCCCTTTAAGTCTTTGAGCTATTAGGCTACTAGGGTTCTTACTTTGCGTTTTGGTGTACTGAAAAATGCTCCGATGTCTGTATTTTTTTTTCTGCCATGTTACCTGGTTGGCTGGACACACACACTCACACACATTTTCATTTCAGGTATTGTACCTTAAGATAATTGAACATCTTGATTTACCGTAAATCCTCAAATATAGGACGGGTCTTCTATTTACCTCAGCTGCAAAGAGCACCAGGCCTTTATTAGAGAGGCTTATATAAGAGGCAGGCCTTAATTTCTAAAAATGACACTCATGGACATAATCCCTTAATTTTCAGACTTTTATTGCATTATTATTATTATATAAAAAAAATAAAAAAATAAAAAAAAAAATACGGCCCTGCTCGTCTGCCATAGCGAACGTTAAAATTTGCAAACGAAGTCAACGTTATCCAGCTGACGACACCACATATCTAGATATATGACAACGTTAGCTAGCGGCTAGCACTAAAGCTAACGCCAACCAGAGGGAAACTTTGTTATTATTATTATTATTGGTATGACCAGATGGCATTTCGGGACGTGAAACACTTTTATTGTATTGCATGGTAGAACTTCTACCACTCAATAGAAGACATGTCTAACATAAATAATCTTAACAATCATAAACAACTTACTGGAAAATCCTGCCTGCCACCAAATGACACACTTCTGTGGCATTTGATATTTACACTCAGCCTACCTGCAGCGCCAGCGCCGTGCGCCACTACTGTCTGCTCTGCTGGGGATTGGAGAGGCACTGGATCAAACCATATGGGGGAGCAGGGGGGGTGTCGCAATCTTTGGAAACTTAAAAACTTGCTATTAAGTGTCATTGCGTATTATTAATTTGATTGAAATTACGCAGTTATGGTTAGAAATATATATTGGGGGGAGATATATCAAATTTTTCATATGATCAAAAAGTGGTGGAGCAAGAGCATAGCTTTGCTCCCCCAAGTTCAATAGTGGGAGAGCATTTGCTCCGAGTGCACTTATGGCCAGGCGTCTATGCGTGGGACTGAAGAGAACTCTGAAAGAAAACGGAATGAAATTCCAATCACCCATGACCTCGCTAAGGATTCACTGGAAGGAAGGGACGGTGACATACACGACGGCGCGGGAGGCGGCGGAGGAGATGAGGCGACGGGGGATGCAGATGGCGGAGGACGGAGAGGGAAGGAGACAGGAGGGCCAGACGCAGAGCCTGCAGCAGAGATTGGAGGGGGCACGCAGATGGACCAGAGTGGGAGATCGAGGCCCGGGAGAGGAGGGAGGAGAGAGGAGAAGGCCGAGGTGAGAAGTGACAGACCGAAGGCGGAGACGGACGAGGAGGCCAGAGACGGAGAAGGAGAGGAGAGGAGGCGGGAGGAGACGAACGGATGAGTACACGCACAAGAGATTGAAAACCTATCCAAATAGAGACAAAATATAGAAACTGAAATAACATATACATTGTTAAGAGCTACAGGCAGTCTCTATCTATCTCAATCACCTACTCGAGATAGAAGCCTGTGGCCGCTCGATATCCCCCAGCGAGGTGCTAAACTCGCCAAGTTCTCGAGTCAATTACTATTTCTGTCTAGTTTACTTCATAGTCACTGGTCTAGTTGTATCCAGTTGATATGAAATGTAAGCATAGAAGAGTTGTTAACCTCTTCTTGTTTGTAATAAAACCGAATGTATGTCTAGGAGAACTCTCATTGCCTATAATAACAATAATATCATTATTATCATTGTTATCATCAATATCATCATTTTACGTAATGCCTGTTAGGCTGCTTCTCTGGAAGCCTGATGATCTTACGTCACCACCACCACCATCATCACCGTCCTCAGCTGTGAGGAAAGGCCTGTTAATAACATATATATATATATAATATATAACTTTTAGCTGCAAAGCATTAACCAGTCAATTGATTCAATCTGTATTACATGCTGCCAGTACATTATAGTCACCTTCAATAGGAAATCAGGGCGGCGGCCGGCATCGTGGCACATTGCTGGCAGAAATCAGTACAAGAATTCAATGGATAATTAGAAAAAAGTAATCTTTATTTCAATGAAGTTACAAAAAAGGACTGTATTGGATATGTCCCTTACAGTTTAAAAGATTATATAATACAAAACATCTCACCTCTAAGATCGCAATAGCCTGACACGGCTGGTGTCTTGCAAGCAAAATCCTGCATCTTGTCTTCTAAAGTAACAAAATGGAAAAATCTGAACATCTGAAAAATCTAACTCTCGAAGTTGGAGCAGCCATTTATATATCATGTCAAGACCTCTTTTCTATTGGTCCAAAAACAGTGATGTCACAGTGATGTCATTTCACTAGCCAACCAACGTACAATACATACAGATGAATTCTCCTCCCCCTGTATTCATCACAGTAACTGGAGGAGCAACAGACTACCTTGTGCTGGAAAATCCCTATCCGTTACTAGCAGGCTAGCAGAGGCCCAAGGTCGTCTTCACATTCCTTAGTGGCCAAGCAGTATTGAAATGGAAGCAATTTGCCCTTCAGTAGTGTACAATACATGAACACACTTCTTGCATGAGTATATAGTACATATAGCATACACAGCATATACAGTACATATAGCATATATACACATAGTACATACAGTACATACATACATATACATATACCTGTACTAATCATTGGTAATATGTTTACTCTATGCAGGCAGGACAGGCAAAGGTTAAAATGTGCCAACCTGCTGTTTTCATTCTGACTTGTGCAGAGCAGCCCCTCACTGCAAGGGTCTGGTCGGAGCTGTCTCCAAGGCCACATTCTTAGCTCCACTAACAGTAAGATAAGAAGACGAGGCAGACTGCCGTAATATACAGTACATAGCCCAACACATACATATACAGATATATACAGATATACATATCTATACATGTACTAATCATTGGTTATATGTTTACTCTATGCAGGCCGGACAGGCAAGGGTTAAAATGTGCCAACCTGCTGTTTTCATTCTGACTTGTGCAGAGCAGCCCATACACTTCACATATAGACACATACAGTAACATATGCCAGATATATACCATAAACATATGCTTTTACATCCCACAATTGACAGAGAGAACAGGATGTCATTATTAACTAGTGTCACTAGTGTGACTCTCAACACCCCCTCTGTCATTCTGTTCTGTCATTCTCCACTGTCTTAATAGCGTCTGTACTGGGGGACGAGATGGCGATTGCGGGGTCACGTGGCTGTGACTCTCCACACCCCCTCTGTCATCTTGGTACCTCGGTACCCTGGTAGCCGACGGGAAGACTTGCATCTGTTGTTCCCTGGCTGGACGGCTCGATAGGATAGGGGCCACGTCGTTGCTTGGTATCCGGCGGGAAGACTTGCATCTGTTGTTCCCGGCCAATGCACCCAGGTGTTGTCGTCTGAAGACAACACCTAGTGGTCATCTTGTGGTCACCCCCTCTGACCTCTTGGATCTCTCCCATAGTTTGAGGTAGGTTGAATTGTCACTTCTCGGGCGACCCCACAGTAGAGGCAGGATATAGGAACGAACATAACGTATACATGGACACATAATACACAGGCTGACGGAGGAAATAAATGGAAATATAATTAGGTATGATAGACGGAACACAGAACATAATGAAACAAGTACATAGACACACGCTGAGAGTAACACAGTTGGAAGGGATTAAGGGGATAAATGGACATCACATAGAAAATAGAGAGGAGGAAAATAAAATAAAAAGGGGTACACAGAAGACACCACACACGAGTTTGGGAGGAAAGAGGGACATTGGAACATATGAGCCACATTGAGAGGGACCTAGGAAATGGGGGTCTTTGATCAGAATGAAAGACAGAGCGCTTTTGACCAGGAGCACGACAGCAATAAAAACAGTAAGAAAGCTGGACAAATATGACGAGCGGTTGGGGGTAAAGGTTTCAAACCCCCAAGCCGTCAGGAGGAGGCCTCTCACTAGGAGAGCAATTACTCCTCACCCACCAGCAGGGGACAGGGGGGGACACAGGGACCCCCCGAACGCCTTGGGAGCACTTTATGTAAAGTTTATGTTTTTTATTTATGTTAATCATTATATGTATTCGGTGAAGAGAGCGGAGGCTACAACCGGAGGGGGGAATGAATGTGACATGGGGGGGACTGACAGATGAAAGAAGAAGAAAGATAACAATGGTTAAAGGTATAAAAATGATGTCGTTAAACGTTAATGGAATGAATAATGTGATAAAGAGGGGCAAAGTGATGTTGAAATGTAAAAAAAGTGAGATGGAAGTGATTTTTCTGCTGGAGACACATTTTGTAGCACAGGATCATGAGAAACTGAAGAGGTTCGGATATGAAAATGCATACTATAGTTCCTTTAAACGGAACCTGAGGAGAGGAGTAATCACGTTAATCAAAAACACAGTCAAATTTGAATTGATCAAGGAAGTAAGAGACAAGGAGGGAAGGTTTGTTCTGGTGAAGGGAAAAATGGAGGGTCAAATGATTACGTTAGTGAATGTTTATGCACCCCCAGAGAGTGAGAGGGATTTATATGAGACCATTTTTGATATGATAGTGATGGAACTAGAAGGGATATTGATATGCGCGGGAGATTTTAATGTAGTACTGAATCACGACCTAGACACCACGAGTACTAGAAAAGGACGGGCACCAATCAGTAGATATATGAATATTCAGATGACGGAAATGGGAATTACAGATGTTTGGAGGGGGATGCACGCCATGGACAGGGAATACACACATTACTCACACCCGCACGTGACATATGCGAGAATAGACTACTTTTTGATGACGACGGGGGACAGTTACAGGGTACGGGAGAGCAGAATAGGAGTAGCGGACATATCGGATCACAGTGCCATATATCTGACAGTAGATCTAGAAGGGAGACGGAGGAACACGATCTGGAGACTAAATGTAGGAATATTAAATAACAAGGGGGTGGTGAGTCAGATCAAGGAGGAGATAGCCAGGTATAAGGAAGAAAATGACAACGGGGCGGTAGATCCGAACATTCTATGGGACACACTGAAGGTGGTGATAAGGGGGAAATTGATGGAGAAGACAGCAATGCTGAAGAAGGCCAGAACGGAGACATATCACAATCTGATAGGAAAGCTGAAGAAGCTAGAAGGGAGACACCAGATATCAAAAGAACAGGAAACGCTCGGAGAAATCAAAGAAGTAAAGGCCAGGATAAATAGGGAATTATTGACGGAAATAGAAAAGAAAGCGAGGTTCATGAAACAAACGTACTATGAAGGGGGACCAAAAGCGACCAGACTGTTGGCTAGGAGAATTAGGACGCAACAGAAGTTGAACACGATACACACAATAAGGGATATAAAGACTAATGAAATATTGAGAGACCCAGCTGAAATAGAGAGGATGTTGTGAAGGATCAGATTAAACCGAATATATATATTTATTTATGGATATATATTTAATAGTATTTGTATATCGTTTGATATCCCTTGTATATTCCTTGTACATATACACTGAATATCCCTTTAGTCTACTAACAGCCCATAATAGTTTCATTCTCTCATTGGACAAGAACTTGGCGCCAGCAGCCAAGCCCCTTGGTTCAAGTTCAATCGTGCCGACGAACATGTCGTTACTAGCCCGGTTCCGCGTAGGAATACGTCTGGCGAAATACGAATGGTACTATTTGTTCACAGCGCATATATATATGGCGCAAGTAAAGTAGAACTTTCTTTTAGTCCCTTAGCCCTTAGTTCTTTACCCTCCAACCTAGTGGCAAGACGTTAAGCCTCACCCACGATACACGTGTGGTGCAGTATGGTCAACTTGGCCTCAGAATGGCATTGAGACATCGTGTGGATTAATAGTTGAATTGTCATAGTTTGGCACTATACCGTCGAGTGGGACGTATTTCTATTAAGTTAATAATAGTCTATTATGTATGGTGCATCGTTCGGTTAGAGTTATACAGTGAGTAGTACCCCCATCGTTTCCTCGCGTTATCTAGAGTCTTAACCAGGCTGGGCAGACCACGTGTGGTGCCTTCATCCGAGGAGTTCTGGGCTAGGACGAGTGGACCTGCACATTGGATTACCTTACCCGGACGACGGCGAGCCCTACACGGCTTGGATTATCTACTTGCTTTGGGTGCTTTGATTTATGCCATGGATAACAGCCAACACTGGTGAGTGTTGGAACTACCCCCCGAGAGGAGTCCAGGTGAGACGGCGCTCTACCCCGAGTGAGGTCGCCTCACGTCTCTTCGTTGTGGACCGGCAGCTACCGTCTACAAGAGGGCCCAACTGTATTCATCTGTGGACCAAGGTTCTGTGGGCACCGTGTTCAGCACTCTGAATTCTCCCAAGAAATCGTTGGCCAGATGGGATATCGCCGGCGGCTCTCCTAACCCCCCCCCCCCCCTACTGACTTACAACCTGCAGGACCCCCCTTTAGTATATCCAGCTATAATCATTAAGTACCATCGCTATTGTTCCCTAAAGAACCAGGTTGTATACTTGCTTCCTGCGTAACCAGAGATTGGACATTCAATGTTGATTTGCCTACGAATACTAATTTGCCTTACAAGTGCATTCAAATCATAAATGTCATTAAGTGAACGTTGTATATACCCTTTGCTATATATTAAATATTCGACTTATACATTTGTGTGGACTTGGTTTCATGGTGGGAAAGTGTTCATCATATCTATATCATGTACTGTGTGGCCAGTAGTTAAAGTACATAAAGCGGTAGTGGTTTAATGATACCATACTTATCAATACAGTCAGGGAATTGTACCCCTCAGTTACAATTGGTCCTTCGAGCCGGAGGGTAACTAGTGTAATATTAATATAGTGTTATTAATATTGAAATGGCCTATGATGAACACTCCACGAAACGGTCCTCCTAACGTAGAACGCCCGCGGCGCAGACGACAGACACCTCAGTACTTAGAGGATTACGCTGTCAGTCAACTACCTAGCCTTCGACAAACGGTAAACGCGGTAAAAGTAGAAAGTAAAATTATGTCTGACCTTAACGACCAGGTTACCCCGACCACAGAGGCCCTAGTGGGTTCTAATGTAACTGACCAAGCTCACGGTGGGGACCAGGAGGGAGCTGACATGCCTTTACCCCCCGCCAATACCGAAGAAGTAGTCCCCGACCAGCCCCGGGAGGAAGACAACCCTACAGAGAGAGAACTCTGCACGGAACAAGATGAGGAGAGCGCCGAGGAGATAGAGCTCCAGGACTCCCCAATGAGTACAGCCAGGAGCGGCTCACCTCTACAACCGTCTTCCCCCAGCGAAGCGGAGAGGATGCTATCACAGGCGTTCCTCGTCAGCCTGACAGCCTCTACCGAACGCGATCGACTCCAGGGTGAACGCGATCGACTTCAGGGTGAACGCGATCGACTCCAGACGCAACAACGGAGCGAAGAAGAGCGCATACGCCTGGAGATGAGACGCCTTCAGACGGAAGAGAATATGGCAAGAGACCGAGCAGACACCCAGTGCGCCGCTGACGGTGCCCAAAGAGAGGCAGAGCGCGACCTCGCTCTCATCCAGCGCGAAACCGAGCGCGACAGACTACAGGGCGAGCGCGACAGACTACAAGCGCAGCTAATGGAGCAGCTGATCACCAGGGCAACACCCTCTCCCTCCGCCAGGGGTTCAAGGGCCTCGTCGAGACAACAGTCAAGGGCAGCATCCCCTAACCGACCAAGCGACCCTGAACTTGACCACCAGAGAGAGCCTATACCCCCCGCAGACCCCCTTCCCCGACCGGTCCAAGCGAGACCCAGCTACAAGGAAGGAGCAGCATACACTGCGGAGAGGCTAAATAAACGACTACAGGATCTAGAGGACCTGACAGAAGAAGAAGAGGGAGAGGAGGAGAACCAAGCCCGACGACAGCACAGTACTCCACCGGACCAGGAGGTCCAGTACAGCCCAGGCTATACCCCCGCGGCGCTGCGCTACAGACCCCCGACTCTATTCACGGGTGAGCATGACGCACGACCAGCCCCGAGGAACAGCACCTGGACCAGCGGGCCATGGTACCCTGCCGGTACCAGCCCACAGAGAGGCGCAAGAGGAGACTCGCCTAGGAGGCCTCTCCCCCAACGATCGCCGATGTATCAGCCATCCACGGCGTCATACATTGGCACACCGACGTTCCCAGACTTCACCTATGAGAATCGAGCACAGTACACGGAGCTCCGGATGTGCTTAGAGACAATGATGGTGGATGTCGCTGATGAACGCCACAAGTATGCAATATTACTGAAGCACCTGAAAGTACCCCGAGCGCACAATATAGCGCTAGCCTATGCCACCTCTACGACCCCATACACTGCGGCTCTAGCAGCGCTGGACCAGAGATATGGACGTATATGGGATTACGTAATCCAAGAGATAAGGCATATTGACCGCCTACCCCCAGCAACAGACAATCGCTCATTAGGGATTGGTAGGGATGCTGGGAGCGCAACGAGAAAAGGGTATGCACGAGCTATACGCCAACTCTAACGTCGAGAGGATTTTAGAGAAGCTGCCACCCGCCAGACAAGAGCGCTTCAGGCGGCAGAGAGACCACCGTGATCCTAACGGTCCCGAACCATCCCTCCTCGATCTAGCCGACTTCCTGGCGAGAGAAGTCAGCAGCCTACGACTGGATACGTTCGTGCGGAGCACACCAAGCTCCAGAGAGGGACCCAGGAGAATAAACAATGGAAGAAGATCGGTGACTGTCATGCACCAATCAGAATCAGTACCGAGCAGTAAGAACCACAGTACCCCCTCGAGAAAAGAGAAGTGGAAGATGGTGTGCCCGTACTGCGAGAAGGAACACTGGCTGTCACAATGTGACCTGTTCACAAAGATGAATGCAGAAGAAGTGAGTCAATGGATAAAGTCCAACAGGCGCTGTTACCGATGTGCGCGCAGTCACATGGCAGCCGAGTGCCGCCTAAAGAAGAGGTGCAGTCGGTGTGACGGAGCCCACCTAGATGTCCTACACGACAGTAACAGAAGAAAGCCTGCACCTGCACCATCGAGCAGCACAAAGGCAAGTGTCATGTACATTGACCCCGCCAGCAGCAGCGGCGCCCAAGTGCTCTTAAAGGTAGTCCGTGTAACATTGAGCTACCAAGATAAAGTCATGGACACTTACGCCGTCCTTGATGACGGGTCAGAGAAGACCCTTCTGCTCGCGTCCGCTGCGGCCCAGCTGGGACTGCGGGGGAGCGAGAACCAAATGACGATTCGGACAATAAGAAGAGATTTAAAGACGATAAAAGGCGAGAATGTCTCCTTCACTATCGCAGCAAGCGGGCAGCCAGAGCGACGGTATAGGATTACAAATGCTTTCACCAGCCAAGAAATAGGACTATCACAGTACACCTACCCCATCGCCAAACTGATGGATAAATATGTGCACCTGCGTCAACTACCTATCCCGCTCATAGACGGCGCCACCCCGACCCTGCTGATAGGCTCCGACCATGCAGACCTCATAGTCCCGATAGACCGGGTCCATACAGGACCCAGAGGCTGTCCTGCAGCAGTCGAGACCCGCCTAGGATGGACATTACAAGGCCCCCTCGCTAAATCTCTTAACCGAACAGCAGCCACTAGCTGCCTCCACTCCAGAGTGACAGAAGAAGACACCACTCTCCTGCAGCATGTCGAGAGGCTATGGACACTAGAGACAATGCCCTTTAAGAACGAAAAGAAAGACATTCGTTCTAAAGAAGACATTTACGCCATAAACCTCCTCGAGCAAGGGACAAAGAGAGTCACAGTCGGCGGAGTGATGAGATACGCAACTCCACTCCTGAGGCGAGAGGGAATGCCCACCTTTCACGCCACGAAAGAAGCTACGGAGCGGTATCTATTGAACACAGAGCGGCGCCTAGCCAAAGACCCCGCTCAAGAGAGTGTGTACCGCGCTGAGATTGAGAAGCTAATCACAGCGAGACACGTAATGAAGATTAAAGAGGCCGATCAGACGACCGAATCATGGTACGTGCCGCACCACAAGGTCCACCACAACGGCAAGGATCGCATTGTGTTTAACTGCAGCTACCAGATCGGATCCCAGAATCTGAATAAAGAGCTCTTGCCCGGCCCCACACTCGGCCCCTCTCTACTAGGCGTGCTACTACGCTTCCGCCAGGACAAGGTGGCTATCAGCGGGGATATCAAAGGGATGTTCCTGCAGGTGAGACTAGTGGAGGAGGATAAGCCTCTACTGCGGTTCCTATGGAGAGAGAGGATCGGAGATGAGCACCCAGCCATCTACCAATGGGAAGTCCTCCCCTTCGGAACCACATGCAGCCCGTGCTGTGCTACATTTGCATTGCAGAAACACGTCGCAGAGGACCCAGCAGCAGATGAAGAGGTCCGACACAGTGTGAAGAACAGTTTCTACGTGGACAACTGTTTACAAAGCGTTTCGACCCAAGAAGAAGCCGAGGCTCTCCTACTCAAGCTACGCGCCTCCCTGATCAAAGGCGGCTTTGATCTCAGGCAGTGGGCCAGCAGCGACCCGCAAGTATTGCGCAGCCTCTCCCCCGCGGACAAGGCAGCCAGTAGCGAGACCTGGATGGCGACCATCCCAGGAGAAGCCCAAGAAATGACACTAGGACTAGTCTGGCGCTTCAAAACAGACTCGCTCCACTATAGACACAAACCCCTGACCACGGAGCAGGGAAGGTCGACGGCGATACCGACCACCAGACGGAGTGTGTACAGAACACTCGCCAGACAATATGACCCGTTGGGATGTATTCTACCTTACACCACCAGGGCAAAGATGATTGTACGAGCACTATGGGACAAGGACCAGGGCTGGGACGACCCAATACCCGCACCCCTTGCCTCCACATGGAGAGAGTGGGAGACGGAACTCCGCTCACTCCCAGGCGTCAATATACGCCGCAGCTACTTCCCACCCACAGTGAGGCCAGAGACATGCAAGATGGATCTACACGTCTTCAGCGACGCCTCCGAAGTAGCCTATGGATCAGTGGCCTACTTGCGTGCCCAAGAGAAGGGAGGAGAGATACACACCGCCTTCATCCTGGCTCGCTCAAGAATAGCCCCACGAAAGCAACAATCTATCCCGCGTCTAGAGCTCTGCGCAGCCCTAGCAGGAGCGCATCTAGCCACGTTAATCCAACGTGAACTCACCATTCCGGTGCACAGAACAATCTTGTGGTCAGATTCCACGACAGTACTCACATGGATCAAGTCTGATTCATGCAGATACAAGGTCTTCGTGGGAGTCAGAGTCACAGAGATTCAAGAGTTAACAGAAGCAGCGAGCTGGCGGTATGTGGACACCAAACACAACCCAGCTGACGTCATCACCCGGGGAATGTCCCTAGATGACCTCACCCGTCACAACATCTACAGTGACGGACCAGAGTTCCTCAAGCTCCCGGAAGGAGAGTGGCCTACGCCCACCCCACGGGAGGCGAGTAAAGAGGAGGCTGAGAACAAGAAACCTATGTTCTGTGGACTGAGCACAGTCGCCTCCACAGACCCCAACATAGATGATTGCCTCACCCTACAGAGTGCGCAACTAAAGACATTTCTGTGGCACCACCCAGAGATTCAGCCCACTGCCGACATTTCAGCAGCTGACTACGAAGAAGCAGAACTTCTTCTACTACAACGAGCCCAGAGAGACTCGTTCCCCGACGAGCTAGACTGTCTACAGGGAGAAAAGCCCGTCCCATCAGACAGCAGATTGCTCCACCTGGCACCCGAGAGCGACGCCCATAATCTCATCAGAGTGGGTGGTCGTCTGCGGAGGGCCCCCAATCTACCGGATGACGTTAAGTACCCGATAGTCTCGAACAGCCGACACAAGGTCACAGAGCTGATCATAAAGAAATACGACGAGGATGTACACCACGCAGGAGCAGAGAGAGTCTTCGCGGAGATCAGACGTCGCTATTGGATACTTCAAGGAAGAGAAGCAGTGCGACGCTTCCAGCGAACCTGTCTAGACTGCCGAAAGTGGCGCGCGCAGCCCAGCATACCCCGGATGGCTGACCTGCCTCCCTGTCGCCTCCGACTCGGCGACAAGCCATTCCACTCCACAGGCATGGACTGTTTTGGCCCGTTGTATATAAAGAAAGGAAGAGGAACCGAGAATCGGTGGGGTATTGTATTCAAATGCATGACCACCAGAGCGATACATATCGAACTCCTTCCAACCATGAGCACAGACTCATTCCTTATGGCCTTCCGAAGATTCACATCGCGGAAAGGAAAACCGTCTACATTGTTGTCTGATCACGGGACAAACTTCAAAGGCGGAGAAAGAGAGCTGAGAGAGAGCTTCCAAGCTATGGGCCCAGAACTTAAGACCCACCTCGCTCCATCCCAGATTGACTTCCAGTTTAACCCCCCGAACGCACCCCACTTCGGTGGAACCTGGGAACGAGAAGTACGTTCTATAAAGACAGCCCTGTACGCCGTGCTTGGGGCCCAGACTGTAGCGGAAGAAGTCCTAATGACAGTCCTCACGGAGATCGAGGGAGTATTGAACTCCAAGCCCCTCGGTTACGTCTCAAGTGATGTAGCAGATGTCGACCCAGTCACCCCCAACACACTCTTGATGGGGCGGCTGGACCCCGCACTACCCCAGACAATGTACAGGCCTGAAGAAGCGAACGGCCGAAGAATGTGGAGGTACAGTCAAGTACTGGCTGACAAGTTTTGGAATAGCTTCCTACTCCACTATCTACCGTCTCTACAGACCCGCCAGAAGTGGGTAAAAGAGAGAGACAATTTGACAGAAGGAACAGTCGTCATGATTATCGACCAGTCACTACCCAGAGCTATGTGGCCGGCTGGCCGCGTAAGCAAAGTGATCACCGGTGCCGATGGCAAGGTCCGAGCAGCTGAGGTGCTCGTCCAAGGGCGAACTTACACACGACCCGTGGCGAGGCTAATAGAACTGCCCAGACTCCCAGACACTATCGATGACGACCATGACCCACGACTTTGTGAGTTGACTGACCCTTACAGCGGACCTTGAGTGGTAGACAGTGCGGTTAATCTGTCTCTGCTTAGCTAATTAGGTGGGACTAATTAGGGGGCGGCTGTTGTGAAGGATCAGATTAAACCGAATATATATATTTATTTATGGATATATATTTAATAGTATTTGTATATCGTTTGATATCCCTTGTATATTCCTTGTACATATACACTGAATATCCCTTTAGTCTACTAACAGCCCATAAGGAGCAAGGAATATTAACCTTGATGATGTGAGGATATCTACTGTTAGTGGCTCTTGTATAGAGAGAGTCACTGAGTATAAATATCTTGGCCTGTGGCTTGACGAGAAATTAACATTTAAGTTCCATGTGGAAAATCTTGCCACTAAACTGCGACAGAAAATTGGTTTCCTGTACAGAAACAGATCCAATTTTCCTCTATTTAGTAGAAAAAGAATTGTGGAATCAGTCTTCTTATCAGTTTTGGACTATGGTGATGTAATTTATAGGCATGCTGCGGCATCAACTCTTAAACCTCTGGATTCTGCATATCACTCAGCTCTCAGATTTATAACTGGTGACAGATATGATACTCACCATTGTGTCCTGTATGATAGGGTGGGTTGGCCTTCTCTTGCAGAAAGGCGCAACAAACACTGGTATTTATTTATTTTTAAAGCCCTTATTGGTAAACAACCTGTTTATATCTCCTCACTGTTAAATTGGAATATTGGAACCTATTCAACTCGATCGAATGACTGGATGGTTCTTAGGGTTCCTCAGATTTGTTCTGAGTTAGGGAAGTCAGCCTTTTCCTTTGATGCCTCTAACTCATGGAATGTCCTTCAACTCACGCTAAAATTGGAGGTTCTCCCTTCCCTTGGAATGTTTAAATGTATGATTTCAGACCATTGTGTGACTACCTGTAACTGTTTTAGTTGATATTTTAAAATTATTTTTAAACGTTTTTAATTTGTTTTACTCTGGTGTTTAAATTTCTGTGAATATTGTTTTTATTATGTACTGTACAATCGTCGTTTCTGTAAATGAGGGAAACCTCAGATGCTTACGATTTTAAATAAAGGTTGAAATGAAAAAAAAAATAATAGTTTCATTCTCTCATTGGACAAGAACTTGGCGCCAGCAGCCAAGCCCCTTGGTTCAAGTTCAATCGTGCCGACGAACATGTCGTTACTAGCCCGGTTCCGCGTAGGAATACGCCTGGCGAAATACGAATGGTACTATTTGTTCACAGCGCATATATATATGGCGCAAGTAAAGTAGAACTTTCTTTTAGTCCCTTAGCCCTTAGTTCTTTACCCTCCAACCTAGTGGCAAGACGTTAAGCCTCACCCACGATACACGTATTTCTATTAAGTTAATAATAGTCTATTATGTATGGTGCATCGTTCGGTTAGAGTTATACAGTGAGTAGTACCCCCATCGTTTCCTCGCGTTATCTAGAGTCTTAACCAGGCTGGGCAGACCACGTGTGGTGCCTTCATCCGAGGAGTTCTGGGCTAGGATGAGTGGACCTGCACATTGGATTACCTTACCCGGACGACGGCGAGCCCTACACGGCTTGGATTATCTACTTGCTTTGGGTGCTTTGATTTATGCCATGGATAACAGCCAACACTGGTGAGTGTTGGAACTACCCCCCGAGAGGAGTCCAGGTGAGACGGCGCTCTACCCCGAGTGAGGTCGCCTCACGTCTCTTCGTTGTGGACCGGCAGCTACCGTCTACAAGAGGGCCCAACTGTATTCATCTGTGGACCAAGGTTCTGTGGGCACCGTGTTCAGCACTCTGAATTCTCCCAAGAAATCGTTGGCCAGATGGGATATCGCCGGCGGCTCTCCTAACCCCCCCCCCCCCCTACTGACTTACAACCAGCAGGACCCCCCTTTAGTATATCCAGCTATAATCATTAAGTACCATCGCTATAGTTCCCTAAAGAACCAGGTTGTATACTTGCTTCCTGCGTAACCAGAGATTGGACATTCAATGTTGATTTGCCTACGAATACTAATTTGCCTTACAAGTGCATTCAAATCATAAATGTCATTAAGTGAACGTTGTATATACCCTTTGCTATATATTAAATATTCGACTTATACATTTGTGTGGACTTGGTTTCATGGTGGGAAAGTGTTCATCATATCTATATCATGTACTGTGTGGCCAGTAGTTAAAGTACATAAAGCGGTAGTGGTTTAATGATACCATACTTATCAATACAGTCAGGGAATTGTACCCCTCAGTTACAGAGGACATTTAGAGAATACTATGAGAAACTATACACACAGCCAAAAGCAGCGGGAGAAGAGGAAATAGAAGCATATCTGGAGAAGCTAGAGTTACCATCAATAGGGAAAGAACAGAATGAAGAATTAAATAAAATAATTATGGAACGAGAACTGGAAGAGGCAATTAGTAGAGCTAAAAACAACAAGTCTCCGGGGAGCGACGGATTCCCATCGGAATTCTACAAGACATTTAGAATGGAATTAGCACCCATGTTAGGGGCGGCGTTCAGACACACGATGGAAGAGGGAAAAATGCCCCCCTCGTGGAAGGAAGCCATAACCACCACAATACCGAAGGAAGGGAAGGATAGAGAATTATGTAGTAGTTTCAGACCTGTGTCTATACTCAACGTGGATTACAAGATGTATACATCGATAATATCAAAGAGATTTGAGACGTTTATGCCAGACATTATAGATGAAGATCAAACTGGATTTATTAAAGGGAGACAGACACAGGACAACGTGAGAAAGACATTACACATAGTAGAGGAGATACAAAAACAAGGTGGTAGCGCGGTACTGATTAGCCTAGATGCAGAAAAAGCATTCGACAGTGTGAGCTGGACATTTTTATATAAAACATTGATGAGGTTCGGACTGAACGGGAGGGCGATGAAGATGATCAAGGCGCTATATCAAGAACCGACAGCGAGGGTTAAGGTGAATGGCAGCTTGACGGATAGAATCAGATTAGAGAGGGCTACCAGACAGGGATGTTGTCTCTCACTGACGCTCTTCGTCGTTTTCATAGAACCACTGGCACAACTGATCAGACAGACCGAGGACATTAAGGGAGTAAGGATAATGGGAACGGAATATAAACTAGGCCTATTTGCGGACGACGTGATAGTATACATGAGGCAACCAGACAAGAGCTTCCCGGCACTGATGGATCTACTGAAGGAATATGGCCATACTCAGGATACAAACTAAACGTGACAAAGACACAGACCATAGCATGGAACTATACCCCAACGACGGAAATTAGGGAACAGTATGGGATAAGATGGGACATGGACAAGATTAAATACTTAGGGGTGAACATCACGAGAGGGGTGGAGAAACTGTTTGAGGCGAACTATACACAGATAAATCAGAACATCAAGAGAGACTTAGAGAGATGGACAGTAATGCCCTTGGACTTCAATTCAAGAATAGAGGTCATTAAAATGAACATATGAAGTGGATTTCCCAAGCTATTTCGGTTCTGCTCTGCTCAGAACCGGGTTGCGTTAGTACTCTGCGTTGTGATTCAATACTTTAAAGCTCTGGGAATCACTTCTCTTCTTTCAGCGGTGCAGGCAGACGGAATTAGGAGGAAAAAGGTTATATAACAGTTGTTTAATCAAAGTTTAAGAGTGTATACAAATTACAATAAGAATGCTATAGTTGTGATCAAAAACACTGTGCCGTAAGTGATACAACTAGACTAAAGAAAATGATAGTTGATTAGTTGTTGAAAGTCTTTGTTCTGTGCTGATAACAAAGAGTTGGTTTTTCCCTCCAAGAAGTTCCTTTGTTTGGCCGCCTGCTGCCTTGTGGATGAGATGGTAGAGAGGTCTTGTCGTGTCGGTTGGGTTGTTCAGAGTCCTTCTTCCCCCCATCACACCCCATTATATCCCCAAGGCCCAGTGCCTCGGAGTGATGACCTCATCACATTCTTTCCTCCAATGCCAGGCCGGCTTAGCTTGCATTTGAAAATAGGGGTTTGGCTTATAGGCCAAACCCCCTTCACATTAACCCAGAGAATATTTTCCCTGTATTTTTACTTAAACACATTACTTGAATACTTTGATGAACCTCAAGATATATTGATTACATAAACACAGATAATCATACTTAAACACCTTACTTGTACAAATTACAATAATACAGTTTTAGTATGACTTCATAATTATTACCACAATGTAAAACACTTTTAATTATATTTTGTGTGTGTGTGTGTGTCCTCTGATTGTGTGAATGTGTGTATGTGTGTCTATGTGTGTCTGTGTGTGTGTGTGTACGTGTGTGTACGTGTGTCTATGTGTGTCTATGTGTCTGTGTGTGTATGTGTGTGTGTGTGTGTGTGTGTGTCTGTGTGTGTGTGTGTGTATGTGAATGTGTGTGTGTGTGAGTCTATGTGTGTCTGTGTGTGTCACAGGAGACTCCAGCCTAATAGTCTCACATTGATGCAATCACTCCCGAAAGGGGAAGAAGATTGACTTGTTCAAACAGTTTAGGTGCATGTCCTTGTGTCCCCCAGGCCGTAAAACAGCTGATAACACTTCATGGGCGCTTTGACCCTTTTAACCTCATCACCTCATTGTGTTTGCTAGGACTTATCTGAAATCCTTCCTGTCCCACCCTAGGAACCAGATGGTTCTATTGTTATAAACATTCTACCTCAGTAAACACACATAAGTTACTACTCAGATTTTAGCTTTTACAGCCGGCTATTTTAAGTGGCCCGGGACACAATCTGTTGGGAGGATTCTTGTGTTAACTTACTCAGGCAGCTGTTATCCCTAAATATAATACCTTAGTTTGATTGTTGTTCCACTTTGACTGTTTCTTTAAGACTTTTACACCACAGTTTGATTAGATCTTTGATGATCTATGTTGGGATTTTACCACAGTTCCCCACTTGGATAGTTTACCTATCCTTAATATGTCAAACATAGATATCAATCTCTACACACTACTATCTAGATAACACTTAAGACATTTTAAATCATATTAGGATAACATATATATGGTTTGCCCGCTCAGATCCTAAAATTCAAATTAGCCATTTCAGTTTTTGTGATCGTGTGCACAGTCTTTAACAACTTGTTCTCGTACCAAGATCAATTTCCATTGGTCTCAACTGTGAGTTGTCAAATTCTGACTTGGAGCATTGAGGAGGGGGGTCTATGTTTTCTAGATTTGACCCGGCCTCCTCTTTATTGCTCAGAGCTGGTGCAGTATCACGACTGCTGGGTGCAACTCCCCATTCTGGGAGGTGGAATTTAGAAAGCAAATTGCCTTTCTCATCCCACCCCATTTTCTGTCGAGCACATCTTGACTCGTGTTGACCTCTATTAGGGGGTAGGACCCCCTGCTGTATTGCTGGTTCAGTTGAACCCGGAGCTCTTTCCTCGGGTGTCGCTGTCACGGCTGTGAGGAGGTCATCGCTGGCTGGCCAACCCCCGTTGACCCTCGGATTAGTGGAAGAGGTTTGTTTCTCCTCCCCTCCGCCTGGTCGTTGATAGGGGCGATAGCAGCTCCACCCCTTCGCTTGTTGACCCCCTGGTCAATAGTTGAGGCCTTGCTTCTGTTGACAGCCGGAGTTGTTGCTGAGGCCTAGCCGCCTGTCTCCTCGTTGGTTGCCTGTCGTTTCCCTCTGAAGCCTCAAGACTCGGTCACTGCGTTGGCCGAGACTCTCCCGGCCCGAGAGGTAGGCGTCTCCTGGTTCTCCGCAGTGTTGTGGTTCCCCATGGAACCGCTGGGTAGACACTAGCCAGTGTCCTGGATCAACAGTACCGATGGAGTCCTCGGTCTTCCTTGTACCACACTCTGATGACTGTTGTCTCCCCAATCTCCCATCCGTATCCTGCAGTGAATATATATCGCTTCGGGGGACAGTGCAGGTCACTTCTACCACAACAATTGATTGAGAATCCATAATTTTCCTCCCTCAGACTCTCTTTACTGGTCTGAGCTTTGACAACTTTCTTTTCCAAATCATCAATCAATCATTTTCCATTTATCTATATATTTCATGGCTTTTAGATCATTAATTTTCAAAATTCTGAAAAATTCACATGGCTCTCATTATATTATGCTGTCAAAACAGTATACTCCTCCACCTCTCGATGTGGAATACACATTCAAACGTCGAGACACAGGTGGGCTGTAGAAACTGTTCATGTGGTATCCCATACCTGATGTCGGTCTCCGTACGGCCAGCGTCAACTCCCTGGGACTGCTGCAACAACCTCGCTCTCCTCTGTTGCTTTCTTTGTCTCTTGGTTAACTGGCAGTCACCTGCAACGGACACTTCAGCGTGGATCGACTCGGGTAATACAGTTGTCTCTGGGTCGCTTGCTGCAACGACTCCCTGTGGCGGAGTAAAAGACATTATTTCCAGTCCCTCCGTCACACTGGACACTAGAGGGGAGTCAATCAAATTCCAGTCAATCAAGTTAACGTCGCCATCCAATTCGGTCAATGTAATGTCTGCAGAGGTTATCGGCATTACCCCACTACCGACATTATTTCTTTTTATCACCTTTCGTAATCTCTTTTTCTGTTTCTTAATTTGGGTACGCATTCTATACCGGCCTCCTTTAACTACAAGGTTCTGTAATGGCCTGAATATCTTTGGCCATTTTTTCGTCACTTTTATTGTGACAACTCCAGTCGTGGAAATAGACAGATTGTCTACCCTTTCTATGGTTAGTGCATCTAACCCTCCGGTTGCTCCTATCTGTGTATTTTCCATTCTCACCTTTCTTCAAACACTCGTAACGTCTCCGTTTGGAAAGCAAGTTTCTCTGTATTCAAACTATTTTTACCAAACTTGAGTTAATTTCACTCACACTTCTCTATTGGTGTAAACAGGAATTGATAACTCGCTCTTGTGATACTATACCCCCTGACTGTCAACAGTCTCTTTGATTTCCCTGTTGGGGTTCGGAATTGTCAGCGCTGGCCATCCGTCCTGGAGCAGCTGTGAAGAGAGAAGCAAAAAATACACTTAATTATCAGTGACATTTCCCATTCACAATCCATCATTTGTCTTTAAGCATGGAATGTCGGGCATCTCCTATACTAAGATCACTTGAGAGCATTTGTGCAATTTTCGTTTTTGATTTATCAATGACACAGCCTTAATCTTTTTTCAGTTGTCTCCATTGGAAAACCAGACTCTCAATCTTGTTGTCCTGATCCTCCTTAATACAACTCCGGGGAACTTATTTTGCACCAGCCTCCTCCTTCTGTTGGTCAATCAGAAATTTGTTACTTACAGCCTATAATTTCTAAACATCTGTATTGGACATGGTAATTTAGGTGCATAATCTCACTTTTACTCTAATTGTTCTTTGCAAATGACTATGTGTATGTGTAACTATATTTATTTCTGTCCGTGAAAGCCTAGTATGTATTTTGCTCATATTACATTATACATATCAGTAACATACATATTTTCCATTCATAATCTCTCACACAGTTACTATATTTCCCCCGTAACACCTAACCCCTTAGGTGTTAAAACGCGCTTCTCACGAGAACAGAAATCAATTTTCAGTGTCTTATGTCACTGAAGTCCCCGTGCATTTAGAACAGTGTCACACAACCCGTTCATAACCACAGGCCGCCGACACCATCCCCACATCGAAAATCCTGCCGACCAATGACATCCCACTGGTCAACTCGTCCTGTGGCCCACGGCATCACCCCCAGTTTGCAACCTGGAACGCGAAACCCCGGGCCTCCTACTCAAGGATATTCAAAGAACATACCACTCACAACCACTGCCACACACATACCGCACCTCTGACACCACTCACCCACCGTAACCACAGTCACCCAAATACCCACACACAATACAATCCGATGCGCGTAGTGTGGCAGCGTGCCTTTGACGAGTGCACGCATAGCGCACCCCCGTTAATGCGCGGTGGCAGACAGCGAGCCCACCCCCGCCACGACGTTTAGCAGTCCCCGTACCCCTGGTAAAATGAAAAATGTACGCAGTGTGACAGCGAGCACCGACGAGTCGCACACAGCGCATCCCCGTCAAAGCGTGGAGGCAGACAGTGAGCCACGACGAACCGTCTACCCACACCCCCATCGCAGGCGCAGCCGAGCAGAGTAATTATGCTCCGACTTACGGCCCACCAACATGAACGCCACACAAAAATACTGACATGGAGCCCCCGCCTTACCAGCCGGAGCTTGTCCAAACGCAAGGAAAGAAGTACGAGCGCCCTGTCGACCAAAGCGTAGCCCTAACGCCAGCCAATACCACTGCCAGCACTAGAAATTCCCTAAAAATAACAATAAAACTGAATATGAAACAACAACATACATAAGTCCCAAACTCAACCTACCGCCTTTGAACCCTACAGTAAACAGCAATAAACAATATACCTAGCACTACACCGCGTTTGAAACCCATAAAAAAACATTTATATACAGGCCCAAACTAGGAGAGAAAGAGAAAGCGTTTCGGGGGGGGCCGAGGGGGGGGGGGGAAATACATGGAAGAGAGGCGGTGTGGGAATGAGGGGAGTGAGTGAGAGGGGGGGGGGGTAAGAGAGAGAGAGAGAGAGGGAGGGAGAGGGAAAGAGGGGGAGGTGAGAGGGAGAGGGAGAGAGGGGGGAGGTGAAAGGGAGAGGGAGGGAGGAGGGTGAGAGAAGGAAAGAAAGAGAGGGGGGGGTGAATGAGAAAGAGAGAGAGGGAGGGGAGGTGAGAGGGAGAGGGAGGGAGGAGAGGTGAGAGGGAAAGAAAGAGAGGGGGGGTGAAAGAGAAAGAGAAAGAGAGAGAGAGGGAGGGGAGTTGATAGGGAGAGAGGGGGGGAGGTGCGAAAGGGAGAGGGAGGGAGGAGGGAGGGAGGAGAGAGAGAAGGAAAGAAAGAGAGGGAGAGGAGGGAGGGCGAGAGAAGGAAAGAGAGAGAGGGATAGGGGGAAGGGCGAGAGAAGGAAAGCGAGTGAGAGAGGGGGAAGAGAAGGAAAGAAGGAGAGGGGGGGGGGGGGAGGAGAGAGAGACAGAAAGAGAGAGAGGGAGGGGGGGGGGAGGGTGAGAGAGAGTGTACGAGGGGGAGGGGGGGCCAAGGCCCCACAATCCACCGCCAGACTAAAACACAACAACCCAATCTCACTTTACCAGCACACTAACCCCCTAATGCAAACGTTCCGTGAGCAGAATCCAAAAATATTCATCCTGTCCTCTTCCGCCCCCTACCGTATTCCTAAATAAACTCCACCCTCCCCTTAACAATGGACGCTTGGCGCCCCTGCTAAGATGGACGCCGGCGCCCCTGCTAAGATGGACGCCCCCTCGCGAGACATCCCGAGAGCCCCGTCATGCCATGACGTCAGCACAGTTAGCTTAGCTTCGTTAGCCACGTCGCGGGCCGTCCGACCGCGCACCCTTAAGACGTCACAACCGGCGACCATTTTAGCCGTTAGCGCGGCTAGGTAGCATTAGCTTAGCTTCACCCATGATCCCATAAAAACTACCCCCAACGACTCACCGACCCGTCTCGCCGCGCGGGCCGACACCTCGCAATGTAAATATAACACCACATTCCCCACAACAGAATCCTAATTCCCTCAAAACGCCAGTGTAGTGATCTAAACAGAAATACAAAAACATAACAGCCCTTAGGCCGCCTCAAAACACTAGTTTGACCCCTCTGTCGTCACCACCGGCGAGCTTAGAACGACTTCCGGGTCCCCGCAACATATAATCCCAATCACTTTAAACATTATACATCTATTTTATCCGCCACGAATATGAAAACTTTTAAGTGCCTTACACATCCCCGTAATCTCAAGACACTATCGATCGACCTTATACATTTGAACCCATGTCTATTTGTCCGCCGTATCTTCCGGTCGCCTCAGAGGCTAATACAACAGCTAACTGCTGCTGCGTTCCACCGGCCCCGAAAAACCGGCGTTATCATTACATTTCCCCACGGCTAACCGGTGACTTAAATTACATAATAATACAACAATATTCTCATACGTACCACCAATCATACCTAACCATAGCCATTCTTCAACCATTGTAATCATACACGCTTCCTAACTACAAATAAAAATACAAACCTCCATTCACGCACATATTATCGTCTCTCGAACGTCGCACGGCAGCGCGACTAGTAAACACGAGACCAAATGTAATCGCACACACTTTTATACTGAATGTTTAAGCTTACCATAGCTTCATAACCGAATTTCCACTAAGTACTTTATCAGTCATCTCGACCGAACTGTTTTTAAGTACTTATTCATTATTACAGCGAACGTAGTTAACTAACACGCCGGTTTCGCTCAAGATTAAAACGGGATCTCCGGACCCAATTCGATATTATGCCTAAGGACGAACATTATATCTTCATTTAATTCGGCCGATTGGTTCCTGCAGATACGTCCTGTCTATCACGCGATCAGTCAGCAAACCATTCATTATTGAGCCTTCATGAACACGCCGGCCCCTACCTTCTATTAATTACTACGTGTTAATCCTGTAATCGCACAGACCAAGTTCCCCGATCATGCAGGGGCCAAACTCATCTTTACCATACCTGATTTGCATGTTCTAAATAGCAACAGAGCCCTTCTTATACACAGCTCTCCCCCCATTCAGAACAATAAAATCTTAATCAACCATTACCCGCGCCCTCTTCCTGAGAATAATTTTTAGGGAATCTATATACCCAGAACGCGCCCCGTCGCACACACCAGATCGCCGCGCTTCCTAGCCAGAAAAGCCTTTTACCTGCCGTCATGCGACGCTAATCCCATTACACCATGATCAGATAGTCTGTGCACCCAATACGTCATCATATTACAACAATATGAGGTCTTTTAACTACTTCACCTAATTCTACATGAAGCAATTGCTTTTCCCAACCCCTTGTTGTTCGAACTGAGCAGCCCATTCTTCTTCAACACTCACCTCTCTCACAGGAACGAAGCTCACGCAGTTGTGTCCTCCGTCGTCCGCTGGTGAGGTTGATGAGTGAAGGAAAAAAAATAAAAATTCTCGTCCTGGGCCGCCACTTGTTCACGGGTCAAACGGCACCAAAATGAAGTGGATTTCCCAAGCTATTTCGGTTCTGCTCTGCTCAGAACCGGGTTGCCTTAGTACTCTGCGTTGTGATTCAATACTTTAAAGCTCTGGGAATCACTTCTCTTCTTTCAGCGGTGCAGGCAGAAGGAATTAGGAGGAAAAGGGTTATATAACAGTTATTTAATCAAAGTTTAAGAGTGTATACAAATTACAATAAGAATGCTATAGTTGTGATCAAAAACACTGTGCCGTAAGTGATACAACTAGACTAAAGAGAATGATAGTTGATTAGTTGTTGAAAGTCTTTGTTCTGTACTGATAACAAAGAGTTGGTTTTTCCCTCCAAAAGGTTCCTTTGTTGGCCGCCTGCTGCCTTGTGGATGAGCGGGTAGAGGTCTTGTCCTGTGGTTGGGTTGTTCAGAGTCCTTCTTCCCCCCATCACACCCCATTATATCCCCAAGGCCCAGTGCCTCGGAGTGATGACCTCATCACATTCTTTCCTCCAATGCCAGGCCGGCTTAGCTTGCATTTGAAAATAGGGGTTTGGCTTATAGGCCAAACCCCCTTCACATTAACCCAGAGAATATTTTCCTTGTATTTTTACTTAAACACATTACTTGAATACTTTGATGAACCTCAAGATATATTGATTACATAAACACAGATAATCATACTTAAACACCTTACTTGTACAAATTACAATAATACAGTTTTAGTATGACTTCATAATTATTACCACAATGTAAAACACTTTTAATTATATTTTGTGTGTGTGTGTGTGTGTGTGTCCTCTGATTGTGTGAATGTGTGTATGTGTGTCTATGTGTGTCTGTGTGTGTGTGTGTGTGTACGTGTGTGTACGTGTGTCTATGTGTGTCTATGTGTCTGTGTGTGTATGTGTGTGTGTGTGTGTGTGTGTGTCTGTGTGTGTGTGTGTGTATGTGAATGTGTGTGTGTGTGAGTCTATGTGTGTCTGTGTGTGTCACAGGAGACTCCAGCCTAATAGTCTCACATTGATGCAATCACTCCCGAAAGGGGAAGAAGATTGACTTGTTCAAACAGTTTAGGTGCATGTCCTTGTGTCCCCCAGGCCGTAAAACAGCTGATAACACTTCATGGGCGCTTTGACCCTTTTAACCTCATCACCTCATTGTGTTTGCTAGGACTTATCTGAAATCCTTCCTGTCCCACCCTAGGAACCAGATGGTTCTATTGTTATAAACATTCTACCTCAGTAAACACACATAAGTTACTACTCAGATTTTAGCTTTTACAGCCGGCTATTTTAAGTGGCCCGGGACACAATCTGTTGGGAGGATTCTTGTGTTAACTTACTCAGGCAGCTGTTATCCCTAAATATAATACCTTAGTTTGATTGTTGTTCCACTTTGACTGTTTCTTTAAGACTTTTACACCACAGTTTGATTAGATCTTTGATGATCTATGTTGGGATTTTACCACACATACTATCAAGGTTACTGTACCTATTCCAGTCACTACCGATACAAATACCACAGAATCAATTCAGGGAGTGGGACAGACTGATATCGAGGTTCATATGGGCGGGGAGAAGACCACGGGTCAGATATAAAACACTACAACTACCAAAGGAAGAGGCAGGGATGGCAGTACCCAGCCTACAAGATTACTATTATGCAGCACAACTGAGAGCAGTGACATGCTGGTGTAACGACAAGTATGAGGCAAGATGGAAAGACATTGAAAAAGAAGGGGAGGGATACAAGGTACAAGCTCTGGTGGGAGATAGGGAACTATTCAAAGAGAAAGAGGGACTGTTAGATCCAATCACCAAATGCACCTTGACCATATGGAACAGAGTAGTAAAAACACACAAATTGGAGAAGCAGACAGGGGTTCTGAGATGGATAGCACATGACAAAAGATTCAAACCAGGGAGGTTGGACCATGGATTCAGAAGGTGGGAGAGGGGGGGGGGGGGCAACAGCGATATGCAAATTGATAGAGAAGGGGGAAATGCAAACATTACAAAAATTAAAGGAGAAATTTGGACTAGAAAACAGGGACCACTTCAGATATCTACAGATTAGAGATTACTATAATAAAGAAATAAGAGGGGACAAGGACGAAGAACAGAATGGAATAATTAGGATGATAGTAAGGGCATACGAAGGAGGGAAAGGAAGGGTAATATCAGCACTGTACCGGGCTATAATGACCAGCAAGGGACACACGACCGATTACATAAGGGAGAAATGGGAGAGAGAACTAGAGATAGGAATAACAGGGAAGGAATGGGGTAACATATGCGAGGTGCAACATTCAACAACAGGATCGAGGATATGGAAAGAGTTTGGATGGAAAAACATAATCAGATTCTTTATAACCCCAGAGCTGAAGGGAAAATATGCACCAACACAAAGAGCATGCTGGAGGATGTGTGGGAAGGAGGGGGCAAATCACACGCACATATTCTGGGGATGTCAGAAGCTGAAGGGGTATTGGGAGGAGATAGGGGAGGCAATGAACAGAATATTAGGATATGGGTTACCACAAACGGGACTGGTGCTTTACTTAGGAGACCTGACACACAAGGGAATACAAGGGGGGGACAAATATTTAATAAAGATAATGTTGATAGCGGCCAGAAAAGCAATAACAAGACTGTGGTACAAAGAAGACCCACCGACAATAGCACAATGGGTAGGAATAGTAGGGGAGATACAGGATATGGAGAGGATAACACACATGCTGAGGTTACAGGAAGAGAAATTTGGAGAAAGATGGGGAAAGTGGGAGGATTACAAGGGGAACGAAAACGACATCACAGAGGAAGAACCAAATGCAACACAAGAGGGCGAAGGGTAAAGGAGGAAAGAGGTTCAAGGAGGGTCTCTGAACCCATGTCACAAAATGCTGCTTTAGTTAGCTTTTTTAATTTAAATTTTGTTTAGGGTATGACAACTGTTTTATGTTTTTCCATTTTATTATTTATGTTTGTGGAATTTCTGCTCAAGTCAGTATTTTTTATTTTGTTTTTGAGTATTAAATTTTTTCTTTATTGTTTATGTCTGTTCAATAGTGTTGGTGATGTTATTGTATATGTTGTGTTGTATGTCTATAAATGTTTAATAAAAATTTAAGTTAAAAAAAAAAAAAAAAAAAAAAAGGATGGCGTCAGATGCATTACAAGCTAGGATGCATAGTATCATGGCAGGATCAACAGAGAAAGAAGAACTTCTAGCACCTGTAAGGCCCGTTTCCCGTGTAGATAATCCTGGCGCATACGTTACTGACTATGACAAGGCTAAAAGATTAAATATGCTTCTACATCGGTATATGAGTCTACTTAATCAGAAAGATATCAAAAAGGTTAATGCATTGGGAACTTTGGACCAAGTACCCCTAGACGTAAATCCTGGGAATATAGACATAGATCCTGCGGATATAGATGTAGATGCCGGGAATATAGAACAACTTGTTTCGATCCTGCCTCCTAGAAATCAATTAAAAGCCAAATATATCCTACGTAAGATATATGATTTACCCAACACCTCCTGGAATAGTCGAGGGGAATTCGTGTTTCATCAACGAGTCATTAAAGGATCCCACATACTGGACTACCTGAAGGCGTTATCAAGTGTTTTTCTACAGACTTTATCAGATATGAATCTCCCCCTATCCTATGTTGCCAACAAGGATATACGTAGCCGCCTGAGTGTTCTAAAGACAAGTTCTAGCGATGAAATATCCCCTTTCACAGATTCACCTACTATCCCGTGGAAAAGACAGAGGGGTGATGATAGATCTAGGGCTACAGGATGGCTTAGTATATGAAATGAGTGTTTCTTAAGTAAATAAAACAACCTAAATAAAAATTAGACAGCTTGTATTGGTATTTATTAGACATTTTATTAATAACGTTCCTTTAACATTTTCATACTGCATGATGTCTGACTATGATGCCCTTTGCATTTTAGTATACATTTCTGATATTTTCTGACAAAATTGATGACGAGGCTATCGTTTCTGAGTGTATCGGCTGTATAATGCTTTGATACAATATCGTTAAGACTATACCCTTTGGCTTTCTGACATAAAAAATATACACAGTGATGACCGCAACAACTAGATATTATATCTTGCAGCATAGTGGTAGAATAATAGTATTCCTTAACATTCTGTTCTAGAAAACTCTCTGGACTACGACCGAATGAATCATAGAATGTTCCTTGTTGTGCAGTGTCTAACGTTATAGCAAGCCAGTGAGAACCAGGTTTGTTATGAGGATCTGTGTTAACAATACAATAAAAAGGTCTCATGCATGTGTTTCGTATTGCTGTCTTAAGCGTATCACAGGACCATACACCATGGAAATGTTTCCCCAGCAGTTTAGAACACAGTGCATGTAATTCCAGGTTGTTAATTTTTTCAGTAGTAGTCTACAAGGACCTGTCTGCGGTCGTTGATTTCCATAATAGAGTCAAAACCTGCATACACGATCAAGGTAACTGTTTCCGGTAATGGCACGCGAAAACGCATTTCCAGACGCAGGTTTCCTGTAGGCGGTGGGGGTGCAGCTACTCCATCTTCATCCGGATCCAAATTAAAATAATATAGCCCATAGCCAGATAGAAAGTCGGTACGGTAAAAAATTAAGGCAGAATCCTTAAGATGCTTTCCTGTAGAGGCGAAGAGACTGTAATACTCCCGTACAGCATTACCATTATCATAGCGTGGTTGAAATGCTTTAGAAGGTATTTGTCTACCATCTTGACTCAGCGCTGCATGTTCCAAATTTTAATGATGGAAATTAAAAGGATTTCTCTCATAGCTTCCTGAAAATGCGGTATGGGAAACGAGCGCTAATACTATATATCTTGGTAACAGACCAAGAAATATGTTATCTACGGTTGCGACCCTTGAATGCATAGGGAGTGAGTATGTCTTTACGTTGATACGCGCTAAAGGATAAAGTGCATTACCTTTTTGCAAGGCAGCGGCATGTCCTAGCTGTACTGCTGGGGATACAGTTATCTTCTTAACGAATAGGGTTGCACTTGTGATATTTAGGATATAGTTTCCACCTGCAGCCGACATTATACAAAATTCATCCTTAGCCTTGGTGAGTTTTATTTTAAAATCAACCTTATTTAACATTAGGCGTTCATTAAAAATATATATCGGAATGAATAGCCCCTAGCATAATGCATCTCACGAGACTGGGCGCAGGCCTCCGCTCTTTTTTTAAAACCCTGATTTCTACCCGCATCACGAGTCTAATATCTTCCATATACCCTCCAGTGTCTTTAGAGAATAATCCTGCTGAGAACTGACTGTTCAGAGTAGCGGGGGAATAATTTAATAACGTTTCTATTATAGCTCTATAGGGATGCGTCGCACTCGCCTGACTGATTAAGCGGTCTTGCACTATAACATCAATCTGACTAAAGAAACAATTTAATTGGTAATTAATTGTAGAAACGGCAGCATCATTAGCCAAGTTGCTTCCGTCAGCATTGGTTATCTTGGCTTTTAGAAATAATAAGGTGTTATTGAGATCGAGATATCGTTCTCCTTCCCCAGGAATATAGAACTCTATTGGAGAGTCCCGTCTTAGAGCTGTAATAGGGGCTACCTCAATGTAATCAGATCGTTCGATTGACAGCTGTGTTAATGGCGCAGCAAAGAGATCTAACTCTGATTTCAGGCATTAATGAGAACGTTGATGAATCATTTTTACTAGAATATATCACTAGGGCTTCCACGTTTCTTCCTCTTCAAGGTCCTGCGTTGACTGTTAGCTCTTCTAGGGAGGGATTGCTTTTTATAGCAGTGTTTAATTTTCTTTGATCGCTTCTTGATCTTGCTAATCCTATAGCCGGGGGGTTTAAACCCTCGTGATAATCTCATTCCTATACCGGAACCTTCTTGCTCCGTCATTTTTGTTGTAACTTTCTGTATGGCATTGTTCATAACCTCCTTAGCGATATTCCCAGCAGCTGTTTTCAGATGGGGTTTAGCTGTTGCGAATCCTGTTTTAAGAAAGGGTACGACGAATCGGAAAAGTCGTCCGAAGATCGATCCTATACCTCGTCCATACTGTACTGGTGATCCAGCGAACCCTGATAGACCGTTCCCCACTTGACTCGTATAGTAGTTGACGAAACGATAGGGGTCGTTAATAGGGTTCATCTTGAAGCTAGTTTCTTCAGTGTATATGGTTATCTAACGTTTTCAAATGTAATTTCACAAGTACTTTACCGTATGTAAAATTAATAAATGTATTCGTATCTGTTTTAATCTCAATATGGATGGTATCTATCTCCGTTTTTGACACTTTTGTATAATGTATTTTGTCGTAGCGTATATGTATGATATCCCCATAAGTACCTTTAACCTGTACGGTAGAGAGCAACGGTACAGCAACGTCACCAACTAATTGATGTTGTGCCAGATCTCCATAAACATACAGACTATAAACCCCCGTACCAAAGTCAGCGGGGTAAGGGGCTACTACGTTCGTTAGATTAAACCATGTATGGCATTCTAACCCTAGCATATAAGACAATGGTGTAGAGAATTTCACACGATGTGTAGAAGAGCCTTTAAATTCAAATGTTTTTGTTATGTCATTAAACAGAATTACTCCTCGGGGGTCACCTATTTTATGTAGCGCGTCATTTACATGCTTCACTAATTGAGCGGGGAATCTATAATACCCCCCTACCCCCACTCGCTGTTGTTTTGTCACTCCATCGGCCCCCAAGCTATATTCAAAGAACGCGGACTCTCGCTTGAGATTATACCATGTGTGTGGATATGTTATCTCCGATAAACCTACTAACCACTCTCCGGGGAGATGTAAAGGTTTACATAAGTTAATACTGAAACTAGAGCTGGTATTCGCTTTAAATAGCTTCTTACTAGCGTTGGAGGGCAGAGTTACATAAAATCCCTCCATACTACCGTTCCTACGCATTATAAACTAAAAATGACCTATAAATCCTTATGTTTTAGCATATATAGGTATGGGCTCATACGTTTATGAGACTGCTCTTTAAGACATACGAGTTAAACTTGTCAGGCCATCCTTTCCATTTCACTAAAGTGTATAGTTTTCCCCTTAATCTTTTATTACTCAGAATCTTCTCTATCAAATATTTTTTATGTATAACCTCCTCTACTTTCTGTAACTCCGCCTCATAAAAAGTACCTTTCAGAGTCTCACCCTCCTGATCTTTCAAAAGGTATACAGGTGGTAAGCGGGGTACGCGCTCTGCTATAGTAAAGGTCTCATATATATAAGTCTGCTCATATCTTTTATCAAATAGCCCCCTTAGTTTTGAAATACGTACAGTATCCCCCTCCTTGTATTTATAACTTAATACATTCTTAAGATGTATAGGACCGGCCCCATATAAATTCTGAAATACTTGGAAAAAGTTATCTGTAGAGACCTCTGATGGTTTCATCCGGATACTACTGTGAAAAGAATTATTATAGCTATGTACCAACGCCTGCAAAACATCCAGATATCTATACGTATTATTCGCAGTGAAATAACGCCAAATCCTTTCTTTCAACGTTCTATTTAAACGCTCAATACAGCTAGCCTTAAGCTCACTACCCGTGGCAAAGTGTATTATATTATACTTTTTCAGCAGGCGTTTAAAATGAGAATTAAAAAACTCTGTACCATCATCGCTTTGTACTTTTAGAGGTGGTTTACTCTCTCTGAAAAACAGATGTGAATGCTCCCGTCACCTTAGGGCCTTTTTTAGATTTCAGAGGTCGGACGTAAACCATCTTTGAAAACGTCTCAAACGTCCCAACATGGCAGTAAGTACAGGTGTTAATTGCTTGCTCCATAACATCGTCAGCAGAGCCGCTTCATTAACCCCATAGTAGAGTGAGGCTTCAAAGAGACATTCATGATGTCGTTGACTAGGATGTTGGACATCGCACCCATAGCAGTTCTCTCCGAGATGTCGCTCGATACAGCTGTTCAATATCTCCGCTAAACCAAGCTTGATGCTTGCGATCATCAGATAGTCCATAAACCCAGATCTCTCGTCCACCACTACCGGAAGTAATGCAAGGCTTCTCTGTGGTGGTGGTGAGGGGGAATTACTGCTTCCATTGTTGGCAGGTATTTCTTCAGCGTAGAATACACCCGATTCCGGGGTATTGGGTCTCCATGGATCATCAGGGACGACTGTAAGGTCCTCCAAGTAGGTTGCTTGCAACAATGAGTCCGGCGATGCTGGTGACCACATCGTAGTAAGCGGGTTGCCTAGGAGGGTTGGTGATGTTGATGCTGGTGATGGTGATGCGGGTGACCACACCGTAGTAACCGGACTGCCTAGTTGAGTTGGTGATGGTGATGGTGTAGGATGATTCATCGATTCATACATAAATCCAGAGGGTGATAGAGTAGCGTCGATCGGAGTATAAAAAGCCATGTTTACTAGTGCTTTGCTTGGTCTCTACATCTAGACTGCTGACCGACTCTCTTTTAAATGGCTGGAGGCGGACCTGCACACGCCCTCTCCTCCGCCCACATACAGTCACAATCGCACTCCAGATGTCCAGCTTGCTCAGCTTTGCCCACTAGGGTCCTAAGAGTAGCTACTTCGATTGGAAAGTGGAGGGTCTTCTTAATAGAGTCTAATCTATCAGCCTTAACCTCGTCTTCAGAGGCTTTGCGAATGGTGTCCGCACATTTCTGTAGACAATCTAACCAGTCAACGGCAGTAACTTTGAAAACAAAATGTTCCTTTCTTGAACCAAAGGTGAACTTATTGATACTTAAAACCGCATTCACGTAACGCCGTGGAGGATGCGTTATAGAGATCACAGCTACGTAATAGGAGAAGGGGGTACTTTTAGTACGAATTTCCATAACGAATCTACTCGTAAGATCCTGATCCCTTTCCACCAGATACTCTATGCATTTTCTTTGCATCCTCCAAAACTCATCTTCTGTTACAACTATCTGCTTATTAGCGATCCCACTTCGTAGCCCTGTTCTTAATCTACTCCCCCGGTAGAATACAACTTATTTTACACGGCGGTCGTAGTCAAAGCCTATAAGACCATCCTTTAACATAGACCGTACACTAAAGATGTCCGCCTTTCCAGTTTTTAAGCAGTCATTTAGCCTCGTATAGGCTCCATGGCGCCGCGGTGCCTTCATCAGAGAGCTTAGTTGAGCCGTGCTATCCTGCATCTGTTGCGTTGGTGTAATATTAGCCATTCTTCTTTTGGATATAAGATTCACTACTCTGTTTTTATTTTATATACCTCTATACTAATTCCTATATATAGGCTTTTAACTAAATAAGTCCTGCCTACTTTAAAGCGTAATTTACCGCATGGTGAGGAACCCCCCCACATACACACACACTAGTCATAAATGTGACACGTTGGGGGCCCCTGTCTGAAAAAGTGATGGTCCACAGGGCATCCCTTAGAGGGGGAGCGGACATTAAGGTTTCCCGTGTACATCACCCTTTTAGAGGGTCACTACATGCTGGGGGTCAGATGTTTTCCCGTGAGCACCCCCGTAGAGGGGTGAGTGGACATTAAAGGGGAACTATCTTATAAATGGCCTTTTTGAGTGTTTAGCATTGTTTCCTAGCTATGTGAACTTATATTAATATGATCTATGTCTCAAAATTCTCATATTGGCGCATTCTTCCAATTCTCCTCTCACAATATTCACCCTCACTGAACTGAGTCGTTTGAAAATGTGCCTATATGTGATGTCATATAGTCACTGCTGCATGTTAATGTTCAGGCGAAGACGACGCTCCGCAGTGGTTTAGGAGCCGCCCTGCAGCCCAGGCTCAAAACAGCTCGAAATCTTGAGGTAGAAAAATGCTGTTTTTGAGGACTTGATTAGAAATACAAAACAATGAATAAAAAAAATATATATATTACAGAGGTGTTCCATAGACTCACAGGAATTGTGTAAAAGTGCCCAAATAGTGAAAGAAATAGTAAAATAGTTCCCCTTTAATGTTTCCCGTGTGAACACCTTCCGTAGAGGGGTCAACACCTGCTAGGGGGTCAACACCTGCTAGGGGTCATGACCCCTGACATGACCTCATAAAAAAGGGGGTATTGACCTCATCAATCATCCATAAAGCATTCATCAAACACAATGCACATTCCTCCTTCGACAGGAAGGGAATTTTTTTTATCTCTCTGCCATCCATGCAGCTTGTCTCTGAATGACTTCCCAATTATGAATGGGTCTCCGAAATGTTTTTCCAACAGCTGCCAGGCTGAGTCGTATGCTGCTTCAGTGCCTAATAGGAAGAATCCTTCGACGGCTCTCTTTGCAGCGCCACCTAAATACTTTCTTAGGTAGTACAGTTTTTCATTCTTTGGGATGTTCTTCCTGTCTATTAATGTTTCAAAAGATAGTCGCCAGTCATTGAATTTCAAAGGATCTCCAGTGAATAATGCAGGCTCTGGTGTTGGAAGGCGACTGGCACTTATGGCTTCTGCTATAGCATGTTGACCCAATCAGAGCTGTTCTGCATTTGAGGCATGGGCATTGATGTTGGTGGAACTTGAGGTGTCCATTGCAGACCTTGGAGACTAGGAGCTTGACTTTCTCCCAGAGATTGAGGAATGAATGGTGGACTTGAAGCATGGAGGGTTTGAGTAGTGTTTGGCACGGCTTGAGGGATGAATGAATTTGTGAGGTTGAACACTTTTAGTTCTCCTGCTGGTTCAGCTTCCTGCAGCAAATTTCCAACTTCGAAGTGGTCTTCGACTTGATCGTAGACCTTAACTCGAGCTCTTGCAGCATTGAACTTCTTGACTTCCTCTAGACGTTCAAGCCTTCTACGCTTGTCTTGCATGGCTTGTTGTCTAGTTAGGTTCTCAGATTCAAATGTTGCCAGCCGTTGTTTATCTTCAGACTCTAGCCTTTGAAGTTCTGTTGCCTCCCTCTCCTGTTCATCCAACACTGCCAAAACTTCCTGGGAGGCGGCAGCTTCAGCCGCAGCCTCGTTTCTTTTGAATGATTGGATGCTAGAGTGGGTGGAGACAGATCCTGATCGCTGAGTCATTGACCTTGATAAAGAACCTGATTGATCCAACATCAGGCCAAGGTTCTTCCTTTTCAACTGCTGTAGGCCCTTCGAGTTGCCTTTCTGCCTTTTGAATAATGAATTCTGAAAGAAACATGCACGTGTCAACTCTGCGCCGCAGGTCTAGTTCAGGAGTTTGTGTTCCACGTGACTCTTCATAAATTATCTTTACATCATGACAAGTGTCTTTTATGTTCCTAAACAGCTCATGCAATTCCTCCTCAGAGGCCTCATCGGACAATATTTTCTTGCATATTCTGGCATGACACCTCCACTTCTCATAGAGGATTATGTATCGACGGTTTACACTCTTCAGCCTTTCTTCTTGAAATCCTATTCCCTTTTCTGTAAGGGTTCGGGTTCTTTCACCTCTACGTAACTGTTCCACTTCTTCTGTAGATTCAGTGTCTTTAGCTTCAGGCTGAGTATGTGATTCAACATTTTGACGGCAGGTCTCAGTGTCGGACATCTTGACTTAACTTGGATGGCTGTGTGTAACTATTGAGCTTGAACTGGATTTGTATTTATAAATGTATGCAGTAAGTCAAATGTGAGTAGCCATAAAGGTTGTTAACCATATAAATACCTTCTAAGCGAAGACCTCAATATTACATCAAATAACTGTTTCAGCATTTAAACTTTTAGACTTCAAGTTGACTTAAATTCAAAAACAGTATAGGATTTGAAATTACTTTGACACAAAATATACAAGTATAAAACACAATATCTGAGTGAATATGACCAGAAATGCCTTAAATCCCTTATTTCATCTTCTATCGATGGAGTTACCATTTAAATGCACTTAAGTTGCCCTTTAAACTAAGTTACAATCACAAAACACAAAATTGTCTTAATTTCAGCTTTGGGTGGAATATCCTTTGGGGTGGATTATTATTTATGTATCACATTATTTATCTAATTATTACTTTATGCTTGAAAATAAGAAATAAATCATTAATCAATGAATTATAAAATATAGAATAGTTATGCAGCAGCACTTAAGTGCATGTAGCGGAAGTTTTCAAGATTACAATCGGTAACAATGAGGTCATCCCACAGAGCAGAACGCTCACAAGAACTCATGTAACTAGGGTTATAGGATAACCTTCATTCTATGCTTTATAAATTCTCGATATCTAGGCAGTTCTTATCATATAATGACATAAATATTTCTAGGAATATATAATATGCTATGTCTACGTTACACTCATTATACTTATTTATATATAATAAAAATGAAAAACTGGTTAGGTTAAGGTTGTGCAAGAAAAGGGAGGGATTGAGGCTTGCATTAGGTTAAGGTAACTGGTAGAAAAGGGTAACTTTAGGTAAGTACAATCAGCTGGTTAAAGGCCTATGTTTGGTTTGACAAATGCCTATGAAACTGTGTTAATTTGACACCGATGTCCATTAAATCATATTTTTTTTGTTAATAGAATCTGTTCCCGCAGGGTAATAGTACAAATATTGGTATACACATACAACATAACACAAAGGTCATGACATGGGGCGTACAAGACACCACCTGTAGAGTGAAGTGGTCATATTTTAGACTCCTTGCTTGGAAAGCTGATACTGGACTCCATTTGCCATGGGTTTAGCTCATCTTGGCCAGGTGTTACATCATTATAGCATTCAACAGGTAATAATGGTCAGAAAGGGGGTAAAGTGACCATGGGAGGTGGCCAGTGTCCCCTTGTGGCTGTCATTGTCCCATACAAAAACCCATTTAAAAGAAAACTTGGTAGAGAAAAGACAGAAATCACGGTTTGAAGAAAAAACAGCAAGGTGGAATTAGAACCGGTTCTGACGGTTCTGAAGATGTAACCTGTATGTCGTAGGGTTGAGGAATGAGGTCATATGTTGCGAGTCTCGTCGCACACGAGTCGGCTGCCCTGCTATCTGAAGAACACGGAGTTGTTTAGGAACTGAATATCATGTCACTTTGTCCACATCAGGGTATTTCTTTATCAGCAGTATTCTAAATGTCCTGTCCCACTCACATTAACATTCAACATTGGTTTTCCAACGCCTGACTCGACTGCCCGTCATGACGACGTGAGCAGATAAAAACTGCCTCTATATACATATATATACATATATATACCGGACATCACAGGGGAGGGTACTACGATCGCTGCTGGTAAGGTAAGTTAGTGCTGTTATTTCTCCCACTAGCATCACCATCTGCGTGTGTTTCCTTTTGTCTCTTAAGGATATTTACTGTGTATGTTCTTGCAGACAAAAATACCTGAGGCAGCCTTGACGAGGACCATCTAGCCATGAAGTGTGGACTGTTCTTACTCTTGCTTGCAGGTCAGTATCTGTTCTGTGATGTGAAATCCCATCTAAGCCATATTTTCTAATTGTACACATGGACACAGATTCTTTGAAAAGTTTATTTAATTTAATTAAATTTAATTAAAATTACATTTCCTTCTCTGGTTCTCATTCTCAGAACAAAAAAATTAGACAAATTGTATTATTTTTATCTAACTTATATTATACATTTGTTTTTGGAGAGTGGATATTATATATCATGTTGACATCACTCCTATTAGTTGATTCAACCACAGAAAGCCAATGCAAAATGGTGAATTGACTTTATTGCATTGGCTATTCTTTAGTTGAATCAACTGCATATGAGTGGTGCTTGGACATTTTATATTCACTTTCTCCTATTTAGTTTACTTGGATGTTTCCTAAAAAAAATTATATATATATATATATATAATTTGAGACTGAATGAAGTTGAGAGAAGCTTTTTCTTATTTGGATATGTAAGTTATCCAAACAGAAGCTATACCCCATCTGACCCTGTTGAAGGAACGAGGATGAAGAAGAAGATAAATGATTCAAACAGACCTTTATCTAGTGTTGTGATGCCAGGGACGTGCTTTATTTCTTACATACCATGTCATTTTATTTGGTTGTTTGTTTGGTGTGTGTATTCATAATTTCCCTTGCCTGTGTGATGTATGTATCATCTGTCTCTTACCTCTGTGATGTATGTATTGTCTGTCTCTTACCTCTGTGATGTATGTATCGTCTGTCTCTTACCTCTGTGATGTATGTATCGCCTGTCTCTTACCTCTGTGATGTATGTATCGTCTGTCTCTTACCTCTGTGATGTATGTATCGCCTGTCTCTTACCTCTGTGATGTATGTATTGTCTGTCTCTTACCTCTGTGATGTATGTATCGCCTGTCTCTTACCTCTGTGATGTATGTATTGTCTGTCTCTTACCTCCTTCCTCAGTTTTCAAAAATATTAGAAAAACTCTTCAACAACAGATTAGATAAATTCATTGATAAACATAATTTACTCACCGATAGCCAGTATGGATTCAGAACACACCGGTCAACATCACTAGCGTTAATAGAACTCATTGAAAAAATCACAAATTCCATAGATCAAAAAAAACATGTAGCTGGAGTATTCATTGACCTAAAAAAAGCATTTGATACTATTAATCATGATATATTAATCAGGAAATTGGAGAGATATGGGATCAGGGGGGTAGTATTGGACTGGGTAAGAAGCTATCTAAATAAAAGACAACAATTTGTGACAATGAGAGATTATAAATCTGAATGTTTGGACATTGCTTGTGGTGTCCCCCAGGGGTCAGTGTTGGGTCCAAAACTGTTCATCTTGTACATTAACGAGATATGTAAAGTATCCAATATATTTAAATGTATTTTATTTGCGGATGACACTAATCTTTTTTTTTCTGGTGAGAATGTCCAGCAGCTTTTAGAGGTCATCACATCTGAAATGAAGAAATTGAAGGAATGGTTTGATAGAAACAAATTATCATTGAACTTGAGCAAAACTAAAATTATGTTGTTTGGAAACTGTAGATTGGATACTCAGGTACAAGTTAAAATAAATGATGTGATTATTGAAAGAGTTTATGAAAATAAATTCCTAGGTGTAATAATAGACCATAAAATCTGTTGGAAACCTCACATAAAACATGTCCAATCTAAACTCTCACGAAGCATTTCAGTCATGAGTAAAGTAAAGCACATCCTGGATAGAAAATCACTCTACATTCTCTACTGTTCACTAGTTTTACCATATTTAAATTACTGTGCTGAAGTCTGGGGAAACAATTATAAGTCTACACTACAACCACTTTTTATACTCCAAAAAAGGGCCATAAGGATAGTTCACATTGCAGGTTATCGTGATCACACTAACATATTGTTTCTGGAGTCAAAGACATTGAAGTTAAATGATCTTGTGGAATTTAAAACGGCACAATTAATGTATAAAGCAAAAAGTCATGCACTTCCAAGAAACATTCAAGAATTGTTCTTTGATAGGGAGGGGGGTTATAATCTGAGGGGAGAACACAATTTAAAGGTGCTAAACGTACGCACTACCATGAGAAAACACTGCATCTCAATATGTGGAGTGAAACTGTGGAACAGTCTTAATGTGGTGTTAAAGCAATGTCCAAACATGAGACAATTCAAACTGATGTATAAGGAAATTATGTTCACAAGGTACAGGGATGAAGAAGGGACTTGATATTCACAGGTGTTTACATTTTTATTTTGTTTCTATTTTATTTTATTTTATACATATATAGTTTTTGTTTTTGTTTTGCATATATATATATATATATATATATATATATATATATATATATATATATATATATATATATATATATATATATATATTTTTTTTTTTTTTTTTTTTTTTCTTTTCTTTTCTTTTTTATGTTTAAAATAGTACACTCATTTGAGTAGTGGAAAAGGGGTAGGATTAAATAAGTGTATACTTCTTCCTACTCCTTTTCGAACAAGCAGATTGAGTTGTTTTTCTTTTTTGTTATTGTTTGTTGTATTCATTGCATGTTCGAAATAAAGACTTCAAATAAAAAATCAAATCAAAATCAAAAATCTGTGATGTATGTATCGCCTGTCTCTTACCTCTGTGATGTATGTATCGCCTGTCTCTTACCTCTGTGATGTATGTATTGTCTGTCTCTTACCTCTGTGATGTATGTATCGTCTGTCTCTTACCTCTGTGATGTATAATTGTCTGTCTCTTACCTCTTTGTTGTATGTATCGTCTGTGTCCAATAGTCTTATCTGGATTGTTCTTTTTGGTTTATTCATTTTTTTTGTTTTCAAATTATTTTATAAAAATGTTTTACCCTTCGAGAGGCTCTTTTGTCCTCTCGCCACGGCATCATTGTAAATAAGAATTTGTTCTTAATTTACCTTCCTGGTTGAATAAAATGTATTAGATTAGGTTAGATTAGATTCAAATATTTTGTCATTATACAACACAAGTACAGTACAATGAAAATAAGCATCCAACCAGAGTGCAAATGTAACAGCAATATACAATGTACAAGTGATTAAACTGGGTACAAAATATACAAATTAGTACTACCTAGTGTAGTGCTAATCAGATGTTTGTACGGAGTTGTAGTATAATATGTACAGTGATACAGGTGTAAAGACAGTATGGTAGTAGTCATACTGTCCAGCAGCATAACTAGTAATAGTAGGATATGTACAGATATAGATATAGTATCTACAGATATGTCATTTTTAATGTTCACCTTCTCTTCTACCATCCACAGGGTTATGTACTCTGACCTCCTGCCGTCACTCCACCCCCCGTCAGTACCATTTTGTTCCAGACGCCATGTCTTGGACTGATGCACGGAGCTACTGCAGAGAGCACCACACTGACCTGGCCACCGTGGACAATGCGGAAGAAATGAACCAGCTGCTTCAGACGGTTCAACAATCTACCAGCAGTATTACTAAATGTATGAAGGCCTGGATCGGGCTGCATGAAGACCCCAGTCACCCCACCAGCTGGAAGTGGTCTCTTCCCAAAGGTCAGTGAATTCCACGACCACAACACCAGAGGGAGTTCCACAAATCCTGTCCAACCCAGATTCGGCTCAAACAAGGGACTAAACACATTTTGCAATTATGCCACAATAATGTGGAACGCCCTACCCACAGCCGTAAAAGAATGTCAATCTCTACCCTCCTTCAAAACCACTCTCAAAGAGCACCTACGGGTGGCTGGAATTAGAAACTGGCCCCTGTAAATGTCCAAACCCAACCCCCTCCAATGTACAGTTACTTCCCCCTCAAATGTATATCTCTTTTTAGACTCTTTTTGTACTCATAAACAGTACTATATTTGTAAATCTGGTATGTCATAAATGTCTAGATGTAACAGTACTGTATATCTGTATGTCATGTATGTCATATATGTTATGATGAGTTGAAAATGGGGGACCCTGATGTAAACAAGACGAAAGTCTTTCTCTGGTCTGCATCCCCTTAACAATTGTGTGTATTGAATTGTATTCAATCAATCATTCTATGTCAGATGACCAATATTACGGAGAGGGTGAGGCCGACTACAGGAACTGGGATCACATGCAGCCCGACAACGCCGGAGGGAACCAGCGGTGTGTGTTAGCCTACTCGGGTGTTTGGTCTGACCACGATTGCGAGTCCACACGTCACTTCATCTGCTATTCCGGTGAGTTAAAGTGTTAATTTAATTATTATTATTATTATTATTATTATTATTATTATTATTATTATTATTATTATTATTATTATTATTATTATTATTATTATTATTATTATTATTATTATTATTATTATTATTATTATTATTATTATTATTATTATTATTATTATTATTATTATTATTATTATTATTATTATTATTATTATTATTATTATTATTATTATTATTATTATTATTATTATTATTATTATTATTATTATTATTATTATTATTATTATTATTATTATTATTATTATTATTATTATTATTATTATTATTATTATTATTATTATTATTATTATTATTATTATTATTATTATTATTATTATTATTATTATTATTATTATTATTATTATTATTATTTTACTCAGTGGGTGAGTGATCTTACTAATCATGGAGAGAGTATAGCCTACCCTTGGGGCTTCAGAATCAGAACATGCTGGAAGAGCGTGGCCATCACCTGTTATGATAGTGATAAATATGTCAATTTTGACTCCCTATCTGATTTGGTGGGTGGATGGGGAGAATGTAGCCTTTCCCCTGAGAGATAACCTGATTACCTGCTTAAAATGACAATCAATACTGTAATCAATTTGAATACCTAAAGGTGCTATAGATAACATTCAGTCACTAAATGTTGTACTAGAGCACCACCAGTATATCATTCATCCAATCAGGTGCAATCAATTTATTGGGGGTGAAAGCAATACTTTTATTTGGCTCCTTTCTAAAATCTTGGTGGATAAACTTTATATAACAGGATATAGTATGTGGATATAGTAATGAAGCAACATGATGTCAACACCTTATATAACATGATATAGTATGTGGATATAGTAATGAAGCAACATGATGTCAACACCTTATATAACATGATATAGTATGTGGATATAGTAATGAAGCAACATGATGTCAACACCTTATATAACATGATATAGTATGTGGATATAGTAATGAAGCAACATGATCTCAACACCTTATATAACATGATATAGTACAGTATGTGGATACAGTGGCGTCGCGTGGGTAAAATAACAGGGGAAGCCAAAAAAAATGTATTAAAAAAAAATTATTAAATATTTTTATTAATATTTTTTATTAATATTTTTTTTAAGTCAAGCAGTCACCATGTACACTACAGTATGGCTCGTCGGCCAGTCAAACTTTATTTTTATTTATTTAACAGATTGCAGAATGGGTACAATACAGTACGGCTCAATACACACAATTGTATAAGGGGATGCAGACCAGAGAAAGACGTTTGTCTTGTTTACATCAGGGTCATTAATACTGCTGGAGCATTGGTTCATTTTTGGTCCGATTTTTCCTTGCTCGATTTTGCGCGCAGCGTGGGAGCAAATTCGAGACACATATTCGGTTGCTGGAGTCGTCATCGTGGTCGGAGTGTTCTGTGAGGATGGGGTTTGGCAGAGCCCAATAGTAGAACACAGGAGGAGAGAGAATGGAGCGTTTTAGGGTGTTTTAATGTATGGCCATGAATATTTACACGCGGATCGGAATCACGGCGCGCCGTGGGACACTTTTCCGTTTCGGCAAGTTTATTCCACGCTTTCGGCTTTCCTTTTCTAAGCATTTTCGGGGCTACATGTGAATGAATAAAAGTTGCGGGACGCCCAGATGTTTCCACGATAGAAAGCTCGCGTGGATCCCATAATAGGCTCACTTAATACAGCGTTTTTAAAATCACGCAACATTTTCAGGGTCGCGAGCCGACCTTTTCCCCTCGTTTTCGATGATGGAAGTGATTTAGGAAAAGCTTCGGCACGCCGAGAGGTACCCGTGGATTTAATCTCGCGAGGATCGGGGCAATATTCGGCCCGTGGGAGCAGTCACGGGTTAATACAATTTTCAGAGTGCAGAGGGGAGGTGTGCAGAGGGGATGCCAGACTAATTTTAAACATTAAACAGCCCCGTTTTAAACATTTAAGGTGTGGCAGTCAGCTCGAATCTGATTGGCTAGTATCGGTTTTGGACTCTACATACATGAATCACATGGTTGAGGCTGGAGAAAGACACCTACCCCCTGCCTCTCCTCTAGCTGCAGTGAGCATAGTGAGTCTGACAGTGTGTTAGAGAGAGTGAGAAGAAGAGGGAGACATCAAAAAAAATAAAATAAAAAAAATATAACACAGATGCACAGATGAAAAAGAATCTAAACTATATTAAAAAAAATTATATATATATATATATATATATTTTTTTTTTTTTTTTTCATATTTCATATTTGATATTAATTCATATTTTGATAGGGAGGCCTGGCTTCCGTTGGCTTCCATAAGGATTCGCCACTGTGTGGATATAGTAATGAAGCAACATGATGTCAACACCGTATATAACATGATATAGTATGTGGATATAGTAATGAAGCAACATGATGTCAACACCTTATATAACATGATATAGTATGTGGATATAGTAATGAAGTATACCCTCTCCCGTGGTTTCTCTGTGTTTTTCTATGGTACAAAGCATTAACACAACAGTACATTCATGTTCCGGAAATGAGGACCTGGTTTGATGCGCAGGAACAGTGTAGGAAGAGATACACTGACCTGGCCAGTGTGCGGCACTGGAATGATGTTCTGGATTTGATCTTTTTAACGCAAACGACAGATTGCTGGATCGGCCTGAGGAGGTAAAGAAAACTCTCACTTGTTCCTTTTTTAAGCTATTAAGATTGTAAAGTCCCCCTCCAGCGACATCCCTAAAGGTTTGAATATTTCAAATGAACAATATTTTCATACACAAATGTCTGTGTTGGAGAAAATGGAAAGCGTTCTACAAACACTAAGGGATGCACTTCTGCACAAGCTGGCAACCAAAGTCTTATTCATCAAATAACAAATCCTTGTGTTGTGTTAATTACAGCACCATTAAATGATGTCAATGACTGCTATCTTATCATTTCATTGAGCTGAAACACAACACAAGGATTCAGTGTCCCTGATGACATCACTGGTGGCCATATCCAAACTAATTATTTTCAATAACTATCAACTTAAATTAATATGTGCAAAACTGAGTTTTTGGATGTGTGTGAGAGAGTATGTGTGTCAATGCCAAAATGGCATAATGCTTAAAGGGGAACTATCTTATAAATGGCCTTTTTCAGTGTTTAGCATTGTTTCCTAGCTATGTGGACTTATATTAATATGATCTATGTCTCTAATTCTCATATTGGCGCATTCTTCCAATTCTCCTCTCACAATATTCACCCTCACTGAACTAAGTCATCTGAAAATGTGCTGATCTGTGATGTCAGAGAGACTCAGCTGCATGTTGAGACTCACACACAGTTCCAAACACAGTGGTTGGAGCCCAGGCTCAAAACGGCTCAAGATCTTGAGGTAGAAAAATGCTGTTTTTGAGGACTTGATTAGAAATACAAAACAATGAATTAAAAAAAAAAAAAAAATGACAGAGGTGTTCCATAAACTCACAGGAATTGTGTAAAAGTGCCCAAATAGTGAAAGAAATAGTAAAATAGTTCCCCTTTAATGTCAAAACACCATAATGCTTCATACAACACCAAAATAGCTGAGCTTCAATGCCCCATATGCCCAATGCTTGGACCCCTGCTAATCACCACTTGCGGCTATATTCTATCTTGTTTCTGTACAATGCGTATTTGTTACAATGCAATTGCCTTTTTCCACAATTGTATTTGTTTTTATAGTTTCAGAAGCATCTTGATAATGAAATGCAACATAACTTTTGTCTTCATTTCAGATTCAGGGACAGGGAATGGTCAGATCAGTCTTCCTCCACCTACAGAAACTGGCAAGACAGACAGCCTAATGGAAGAGGGCTCTGCATCACCGCCAAACTGAAAGGAGGCAAATGGACTGATGAGAAATGTGAAACCAAACTGGCCTTTGTCTGCTACGGAGAGAAAAGTGAGTGGGTTCATCTGAAGTGAGAAGAATTCATTTTAACGAAGGAAGAAGCAGAATGTGTTGATATGATGGTAGGGCTGGAATATAATTAATTGTTATTGCATTTCAATGGGATCATATTGTGGATACAATTACAATATTGTGGTAGACGATTGTATAAGCAAGCATGTGTTTTTTTTTTTTAAACTTTTATTTATAGTATTTTCAGCTTTTTCTGGCCACGCAGGACCGATAGAGGGAGAGAGGGAGAACGGGAGGAGAGGTAGGGAAGACATGCGGCAAATGGTCGCCGGGACTGGGAAATGAACCCGGGACGACCGCTTCGCGACTCATCGCACTATGTGGTGTGCTACTGGAGCGCCCCTAAGCAAGCACATGTTAACTCAAATTTCAAGATCTGAAATATTGTATATAATAATAATAATAATAATAATAATAATAATAATAATAATAATAATAATAATAATAATAATAATAATAATAATAATAATAATAATAATAATAATAATAATAATAATAATAATAATAATAATAATAATAATAATAATAATAATAATAATAATAATAATAATAATAATAATAATAATAATAATAATAATAATAATAATAATAATAATAATACACTTTATTTGTATAGCAGATTTCATACAAGAATTGCAGCCCAAAGTGCTCCACAGCAGTGATGTAGACACACAATAGACAATGAATATAGACAATATATTATAATATAATATTAATTATATATGTTTTATTGGGACGGTTGGTGAATCCCAAAATCAGCCCGAAAAGGTCTCAAATGGCCCTAAGAGAAAGCCCTTTTTGTCGTAAGTCCTTGGAGAATGAGACCATTGAGCATAAAATTGGCACAATTGTTTTGGCAGTGACTGAAAAGGTACAGGCTGAAGCATAATGCCTGTCCTATATTCATATCAAATTAAGCTACCCTCCAAAACAAGACAATACTAACAAAATAAAAATCACATTCACAACCCAATCAATTTTTGGAAAACCAAAAGTAAACCTTCTTAAATGTATATCAGCACTGTACACAAGTTAACAATATAAATACATCTCCTTTTAATCCCTTTCTTAGCTTTTATTTTTTTATCCACTTTTTATCCTCCTGTTTTTTTTCTGTGTTTTTCTCCCATCCCAATTTAGTCGTTATGCCAATTCCCCCCTCCCCTTCCTGGTTGTTGCTCGCATGTGCCCCCCACTGGTTGGTCTAGGGAGCCCTGAAGTCTATGAGATGCTTCCTCCGAGACATAAGAGACAGTCAGCAGCATATTTTTTCACCTGCCAGCGCGGACTCTCATTGGTGAGGTGTAACGTGTGGGAGGTCACACTACCCTCGCCATCTCCCTCCCTCGCTGTGCAGGCAGCGTCTATGCCAAATACAACGCAGTTCGGTTTCCGGGTTCCTCTGATTGGCCACTAAGCCCATGTGATCGCGCGCTAGCACGCCCCCCTTATTGCCCGCTGCCGCGCTGTGAAGCGGAAGAGCCAGCAAGGCGACGCGAAGCGGTGGTTTCAGCAGCAGCGGCCGTCTTCTTCCGAGGCGGCTCGTTCTTATTAATTCCTAATGTCATGTATGTTGTGTATGTCATAAATGTCGATATGAATTGAAAATGGGGGACCCTGATGTAAACAAGACATACGTCTTTCTCTGGTCTGCATCCCCTTAACAATTGTGTGTATTGAGCTGTACTGTATTGTACCCATTCTGCAATCTGTTAAATAAAGTTTTCATTCATTCATTTCTCCCCCACTACTCCCAAAAATAACACTAAATAGATAAAGTACAACAACGCCAGACTCAAGAAACTGTGTTCCCTTTGGATGTGTTCTCATAAACAATGTTTGTTTACACTGCACACGACACTCGAGGCTGCATGGGTGTAATCTCTCCTCTAGCTATATCAAAGAGGTTGCGTTCAGGAATCGACGTTGTGATGTCCTTTCTTGCGGTGAATTCCTGCCTGAACATTCAAGACATGCTGTATTGCGTGGGGCTTTTAGAGAGGAAGATCCGTAGGACGCCACAACGTCGATTCCTGAACACAACCTCTTTGATATAGCTAGAGGAGAGATTACACCCATGCAGCCTCGAGTGTCGTGTGCAGTGTAAACAAACATTGTTTATGAGAACACATCCAAAGGGAACACAGTTTCTTGAATCTGGCGTTGTTGTACTTTATCTATTTAGTGTTACTTTTGGGAGTAGTGGGGGAGAAATGAATGAATGAATGAATGAATGAAAACTTTATTTAACAGATTGCAGAATGGGTATAATACAGTACGGCTCAATACACACAATTGTTAAGGGGATGCAGACCAGAGAAAGACGTTTGTCTTGTTTACATCAGGGTCCCCCATTTTCAATTCATATCAACATTTATGACATACATGACATACATGACATTAGGGATTAATAAGAACGAGCCGCCTCGGAAGAAGACGGCCGCTGCTGCCTTCCGCTTCACAGCGCGGCAGCGGACGATATGGGGGGCGTGCTAGCGCGCGGTCACGTGGGCTTAGTGGCCAATCAGAGGAACCCGGAAACCGAACTGCGTTGTATTTGGCATAGACGCGTGCAGGCACCCTGACCGACCTGTAGGAGTCGCTGTTTACAACGACCAGAATACCACCCCACCGGCTTCCCTCCCGCTGACTCTGCCAATTGAGCCAGTATGACGGCCGGCGAAGCCGGAGGCAACGCTGACGGCCGGATTCGATACCAGTGTCTCTTGCGTTGGTGACGAGCGCTTAGTCTGCTGCGCCACCCAGCCGCCTGCTTTTTGAACAGAAAACTTACAAACATCTCTCAAATCATGTTTTCTCTACTGTAACGTTTGCACACTTTTTGTTTTAGCTCTGTACATTATTTGCATTATTTTATGACAAATCAAATCATAAAACTTCACAATATGGGGACTTCATAAACAGTGGATTTGTGTGATCATAGTAATCAGATGACCGAATGAATATGGAAACATGTCAAATTATGCCTAATCAGATTTTTTACATTGTCTTGACATTTTAATAATCTCTTAATTTTGCAGAAACCCGCACCCCCTGCACCACCACTGCCCGCTTAACCACGACTGCCCCCTTAACCACTACTGCCCCCTGCAATGCTTCCCCCTTAACCACCACTGCCCCCTTAACCACTACTGCCCCCGTCACCACTACTGCCCCCTTAACCACTACTTCCCCCTTAACCACTACTGCCCCCTTAACCACTACTTCCCCCTTAACCACTACTGCCCCCTTAACCACTACTGCCCCCTTAACCACTACTGCCCCCTTAACCACTACTGCCCCCTTAACCACTACTGCCCCCTTAACCACTACTGCCTCCTTAACCACTACTGCCCCCTTAACCACTACTGCCCCCTTAACCACTACTGCCCCCTTAACCACTACTGCCCCCTTAACCACTACTGCCCCCATCACCACTACTGCCCCCTTAACCACTACTGCCCCCTTAACCACTACTGCCCCCTTAACCACTACTGCCCCCTTAACCACTACTGCCCCCTTAACCACTACTGCCCCCTTAACCACTACTGCCCCCTTAACCTCTACTGCCCCCTTAACCACTACTGCCCCCTTAACCACTACTGCCCCCTTAACCACCACTGCCCCCTTAACCACCACTGCCCCCTTAACCACTACTGCCCCCTTAACCACTACTGCCCCCTTAACCACTACTGCCCCCTTAACCACTACTGCCCCCTTAACCACTACTGCCCCCTTAACCACTACTGCCCCCTTAACCACTACTGCCCCCGTCACCACTACTGCCCCCTTAACCACTACTGCCCCCTTAACCACTACTGCCCCCGTCACCACTACTGCCCCCTTAACCACTACTGCCCCCTTAACCACTACTGCCCCCTTAACCACCACTGCCTCCTTAACCACTACTGCCCCCTTAACCACTACTGCCCCCTTAACCACTACTGCCCCCTTAACCACTACTGCCCCCGTCACCACTACTGCCCCCTTAACCACTACTGCCCCCTTAACCACTACTGCCCCCTTAACCACTACTGCCCCCTTAACCACTACTGCCCCCTTAACCACTACTGCCCCCTTAACCACTACTGCCCCCTTAACCACTACTGCCCCCTTAACCACTACTGCCTCCATCCCCGGCACAACGGAAGCTCCTGGGATAATTCAACTGACGTTCTCCTCTGGACATTTTCTGAGCTTTTTAATGAAAAAGCAGATCTTGGAGACGGTAGGAGCAAATCAGTGTGTTTGTGTGAATTGGAAAAGTTTTAAATCAAATTTGTACAACACTTCAATTCAAATGACTATGAGGTCCAAGTTCAAAATGTCTCCTTTCATTAAATAAATAAAAATATATATAAATACATATGATGAACTATATTAGAATAGGGTCATTCAATGTGTCAAGTTTCCAAATGTCAAGTCACCAATTTATTGGGACAAATTACTTGTGTTGTGAGGCGTTTGAAATGACCCAGGCCCTATTCAAACATTGTCTCTGGCATGATGTTGACTAGTATTGAGAAACTTAGCACTGTGTTGCTCCTTCCTTGCAATCCAATCCAATGGGAGCCTGGTGAGAGGATGCAGCACGGCGCTAGGTTTATCAATACTAGGGTTGCAACATTTCAGGAATATTCAAAGGTGGAAACTTTCCATAGCAATTGATGGAAATGAATGGGAATAAAATGCAGTATTAAGCAGACATAATTGCAAACAAATTAACAATTGACTTATGAGTTGAACTTTAAAGTGACACTGCTGATTCATTAACTCATTCAGCGCCGGGGATTAGTCGGGGCACTGTGGTCGCATTGCCACACGTTAAAATATAGGACTGAGTCACCTTGTTTGTAGAGCTATAACTATATTCTATATTATAGCTATGGATACAATACTATGGCCCATTTGACATCACCTATCTATCGTTCAGTATGTGAGAAAGAATACATTTTTCCATCCATACGGTCCCGTGTTATACCGTGGTGAATATAAGTATGGTTTTAGAGCGGTCTAGGGTAATTCATGAAGTTCTGAGTTAAAGCCCTATACGTCGATTCCACTATAGACGTTGCCATGTCTTTCTTGTATACGCTATTATCCCGAAATCAAATCTACTGTCGTATATTCCTAATGAATATCTACGGTTAATTACATCACAATGAGGTTGCTAACTGGATGAAGGGAAAGGTCACAGAGTGATAGAATGGTCTCCTCACCTGACTTTAGTCAGCTGAGAAATAAGCTTGTATTAGCCAGACAACCAGGAGCTTTGGTCCAAACTCATTTATTTTGCAGCGTGGCCAAGAGTTAATGCATTGGTTACATACAGGAAATGTATTCAGTATAATACATGATTTGTACAAAAGGATTGATGAGGTAAATCACAATAGCCCTTACACGTTGGCTCTCTACATCAAGACAGTATTGCACATAAATAGTAGTCATGTTATGTTATGAAATAAGACCATAGTACTTTGTTGCCGTCATATGGTAAATCTGGTCTAAACAGACATCTTCCTATATAGTTATCACCAACAGTGATTATCATACAGTTTACTTACATAGCGGCAACGTAGAAACCATGGTCTGTGGAGGTGGTGGAGACCAGAAAAGACCCCCTGGGTTTGGGTGTGGCGGGTCTGAGCTGGCCTGCTCTCTCTCTCACTACTGTTCCAATACTTATAGATTTAATGACCTCACTATTCTTAAACTAGTTCAACCAATCACAAGTATCTAAAAACAGGCAGTCTTCTTGTTGGGGCTATCTGCCCCAACATGTCCTTGTCGTGTGGGTGCCTGTAGCAACCGGGGGGGGGCCCGTGGTATGTTGATGAGTTGGCGTCTTCTCCCCCCTGACTTCCTTTTTGGTGTCTTCTGGGAGGCGGTCCCAGTCAAATGATCTCCAGTGTGTGGTTTTGTTTCACAGTTGCCCAACTGTCTTCAAGACTCCTTGAATGTGTCACAAACAGTTTTAGCATGAGGGGGCTTTTATGACCTGCCCCCTGTGTCTCCAACTGTTCTTCTAAATACCGTTGAGTAAGTAGTTTTAGCATGGGGGGTTTGCCTGAAGGCTCCCCAGAATGTCACACAACACTGCCGCCTGCTACTGTTTTGTTCCATCACTCTGAGAGTCCATGTTATGAACTATTACCACAGATATTTTCAGTTTTCAGGGTTAATCTAACAGTTTTGATTATGAAATTTCAGTCAAGGGTACCACAATTCCTCCCTTTGACATTTTACTAATGTCATATACAAGTACCTTGACTTGATTTCTATACATACTAGCCATACAATTTAACATAATAATATTTTTCTCAATTTTCCTTTTTTCTCACATTTTTCTTTCCATTTCCAATTTTTCTCAATTTTCCCTCACATTTGCCCCTGACTATGATCCCCTCCCGGGAGTCCTGGTGACCCATTCATCCAGATCCCCATTTAACCTATTCTGCCTTAATGAAACAGTGTTTACCACTCTTTCATCAGGCCTTGTTCCTCTGGGCTCACAGCCAGATGTCATTTGTTGAAAACAATTAAAACAATTTAATCTAAACATTACACATTAAAGTATAATCAATCACAATTTTTTTTAAAACCCAATTTCCTTAAGTTACAGAATTATTTTATATGATCTGGGGGAGACAACATAATTAGTATCACAATATTTTCATTTTACATTCATTTTCTGAAATAATATCTTCCTTCTGCTAATTCTTTCTTAAAATAGTACAATCACATTTGCATAATCAATCAATTGCTTCCCACCTATCCTCCCCCCTTTTATGACACATATAATGGTCATAATCTTACCACCTTGGTTTCCACAGCCCAGTCCGGCAGAGGAAAGCAGATTTTCAACGAAAAATGTCTTTCACTTACTCTGGCCATAATCTCAATATGTGAATGCGTCTCCACCTGTCCCTGTGTTGTGTAATTTAACCGCCCTTTGTTTGCGCGTCTTACCAAATCAATGTGCACAAAACAAAGCCCATCAGTAGCTATTTGTACAGCCACCCCCCTGTCCCCCACAGTCCACTCCATCCATAATCTCCCAGAGACTCCAGCCCACATTCTCCAGCTCAGCCCTCAGGCCGGCTCCGCTCCCCAGGCCAGGCATGTCCCCAAGTCCAGTCATCCATCTTGGCATGACAACCTGGTCGTCAGACGACTCTTTTAGCGTGGAAATCTCTCCACCACATCTGTTCAGTTATTACAACCTGGCCCCCCCTGTATGGGGTCTGTATAGACGGGGGTCTCCGTGTACAAGAATTCTCTCACCACAATTCGTAATTGACCACCATTGGACTGCAGAGTAACAGGGAAGAAGAAATCCTACTTTACCGCTCTAATGTAATGTATTCATGTGTCTCCCACCGCTGATCTGCAATCCCCCTCCTTGACTGAGCTGTTGAAGAAACAAGCACAAAACAAATCTTTTTACACAATATGTCAACATACTTTATAAGGGAAGCCATTAACCCCATATGCAAATCTGCGGTGGCACTACTTAACTGTCATCGATCTGTTCCAATGCATCCCAGCCTCCAACAGTCCTCTCACCAGATCATAAAAAAAAACATTTGGGAAGAAAAAGAGAAAAAATCAAACAAAGCCACACACTTCAATAAACAAACACCTCCAGTCTGTGTAACAACCATGCACACCCAAAAACATGAAAAAAATCCACGAATTTTCAAAACATGAAAGAAAATAAAAACCACGTTTCCAAAACCATCCACTCAGCTCTATCATTCCCGCTGCAACTTTCACACACACTCCCAACCGGAACCTGTGACTTGACACCCCTAATGCTTTGACCTATTCAACCTCCTTTCAGTCCACACAATTACAGATCAAAAACTAGAAAATAAATCTAAAAATGTACATTCAACCGCTCACCCATACATTCAAAAAAATCAAACTTAAATGAAAGCAGTGTATCTGTATCAAACCCACCACTGTTTCTAAAATAAAACTTCAAACCTTGACACTCAACCAAATAATATGACTTAAAGTAAACGCTTTCATCCAATATCTCATAGTTTCACAACACATTCAATCCTGAACATTAGAGTCCTCAGAAAAGAAAGAAAAACTAAAACCAACCAAACATCACAATTCAACATCATCCATACATTCTGAGCATGCCACAGTGGCTGTTAACCTTAAACAAAACAAACTCTTCCATTCAAATGATATGAACTGAAATAAAAAATGACACAGCCAACGCCAACAGCATCTCAATCATCCACCTACTTCATCGAAATCCTCACAAAGAAAAAACATTCACGCTCTGCTTCACTCCTGCATCAACACCTTTTCATACAACATAATCTCTCAAACACACAAAATAACCAACACTCTCTCAATCATTCACAGCCACTCTGATCATTTCAACTTTCTCCTCTCCAACATACATCACTCATATTATAAACAATTACTTTCAACCTGCTCCCACACTTGTTAATCACCCACAAATAGACAAACAATGGTTAGTTGTTTCTCCCTCTCCTACTTCTAACTCAGTTTACACTCATTTCAGGCTAACACAATCCACACTTAACCTCTACACTCCTACCTACTGCCAGAAAGAGTCTAGGAACTCTCCCTCAACGACAGAACCTCAAAGCATTCCTAGTACCTTGAGAGTCTACCGCTATTCCCTCTAATCAAAAAGCTAGCCATCCAAAAGTCATAATCCCATTGAATGATTACCTTATTGATTTTCTCACTCACTCACCCAGCTGTGTTCTGTATTAGCGCTCTTCCTGTTGTAAAAATAGCTGCATCTGTTATCACTCTCTGACCCTCGCTCCCTATCTCCACCAGCTGTGACCTCTCTCCTGTTGCATCTAATCTGCTGCCCCTTCTCGACCCCCCTTGGGCCGTTCCTAAATTGCTTAGTAAAGATAGCCTGGGTCACTCCTGTGAGTCCTGTGACCTTTCCTAAATTGCTTTACCCCATGACCCCCCTGTAACTCAACAAGAGGTTAGTCATTACACACAAATCATTTATAATAACTGCTAAAACACAATCATACATCCAAGCAGCACCTAAACAAGTCCCCTGTCACTAAATTATCCCATTGTGACCCAAGGATTTGCAATCAATCTTAATATAAAACATCAGCCTATGTAAACCAATGGCATTAAAGATATAACAATCTAACAGTATTTCAACATAGCAATGCAACCAAATAATATGCCAACAAGCCTACTTCATAAAATGATCACCCCCCATGATCTAAAGACTTGCAGCAACATTAATTCAACAGTGTATTAAAATCTAACATCTTAACATCAATGCATTCTATACAAGCATCTTAATTCAAGCTAAATAATAAACTCCAGTAAAACACAACATCATTATTCCAAGCTTACAATTGTACATGTTAAACAGATTTTTTAAAAAAACTACCATTTAACACAACATCATTCAAGTAATAAACCTGTGGCCGGGAGTATTCCAAAAATGATATTCCAATTGTTTGATCGCCATCTGGTATATCCAATGTCCATTTCGTCAACGGCATAATTCACCACAACATATGGATCGGAGATATTTGACGCGCTTCAATGGGCCGTCCCACAGAGAAAGATACAAGGGTAGAAAGGGTGCTCTATACCGCCGTCTAGCGTGATGCGGCCGGTATTGCACTTTTACATTCTCATGAGGATTCCCCATGTTAACCCCCGAGTCCGTGCGCCTGTAATAAATAGAAATATAGAATAAAATAAATAACGATCAAATAACGTATATATACGTGGTTGGCGTTCAACGGTTGTCGGACAAACACGTATATAATCGTCGTTGGCGGCCAATGAGTTAAGCACATCATCTCATACATTATACCAAAATTGTAAACATTTTAGCAAATTTTTCAGTGAAGTGTCCCTTTAAAGTTCAACTCATAAGTAAATTGAAAATGTTTTGCAATTATGTCTGCTTAATACTTATGATATGGTTTTAATATACTCTGGCAGTTATTGCGAGTTATGTCCTCCAGTGATGTCATTGGAGGGCACTGAATGTTCAACTAGGCCGGGCCTGGGTTCAAACAAAGTCAACTTGTCCTTTAACGTTGCTATAATTGTCTACATTTCACTCAGACGTGATCTGCAGATTGTCTCTGGGGTTTTAAACAAAAGTATGTCCCAAATATGTACAATATATCCCATATTGTGAGTATTCCAATGGGATGTGCACTGTACACCCTACACCCACATTCTGTTCAAAACCCCTAAATACAATCCACAGATGATGCCTGAGTGACGCATGTAATGTTGAACAGCTGCAACATTTGAAACACATCACAAGTAATTTGTCCCAATAATTATAATAACTAGATTCAGACATCCTGAACTTAGGATCTTAGCAGCTATAGAGGAGAGGAGGCAGGGGGTAGGTCTCTTTCTCCAGCCTCAACCATGTGATTCATGTATCTAGAGTCCAAATCCGATCCTAGCCAATCAGATTCGAGCTGACTGCCACACCCTAAAAGTTTAAAACGGGGCTGTGAGAAGAATCCTGAGTGTGGCCTCCCCTCTGCACACCTCCCCTCTGCACTCTGAACATTGTATTAACCCGTGACTGCTCCCACGGGCCGAATATTGCCCCGATCCTCGCGAGATTAAATCCACGGGTACCTCTCGGCGTGCCGAAGCCTTTCCTAAATCACTTCCATCATCGAAAACGAGGGGAAAAGGTCGGCTCGCGACCCTGAAAATGTCGCGTGATTTTAAAAACGCTGTATTAAGTGAGCCTATTATGGGATCCACACGAGCTTTCTATCGTGGAAACATCTGGGCGCCCCGCAACTTTTACTTATGCACATGTAGCCCCGAAAATGCTTAGAAAAGGAAAACCGAAAGCGTGGAATAAACTTGCCGAAACGGAAAAGTGTCCCACGGGCGCGCCGTGATTCCGATCCGCGTGAAGATATTCACGGCCATAGAGGAGACAGTGGGACACCTTTTTGCAACCGAATATGTGTCTAGAATTTGCTCCCACGCTGCGCGCAAAATCGTGCAAGGAAAAATCGGACCTAAAATGAACCAATGCTCCAGCAGTATTAATGACCCTGATGTAAACAAGACAAACGTCTTTCTCTGGTCTTCATCCCCTTATACAATTGTGTGTATTGAGCCGTACTGTATTGTACCCATTCTGCAATCTGTTAAATAAATAAAAATAAAGTTTGACTGGCCGCCGAGCCATACTGTAGTGTACATGGTAACTGCTTGACTTAAAAAATATTTAAAAAAAAATAAAAAATTAATAAAAATATTTAATAATTTTCTTTTTAATAAATCTTTTTTGGCTTCCCCTGTTATTTTACCCACGCGACGCCACTGTGGTCAGGTCAAGCCTAGAGGCATTGGACCATATAGTAGGACAGTAGTCCAGGTGGGATAAGACCAATGGGTCTCATTCCCGAACGGATTTTACGACAAAAAATGTCCTCTTAGGCAGATTTCTGCCCATTTAAGACATATTAGGGCTGGTAGCGCGATTCCCCACATTTTCCTGAGATCAGATTTGAGCGTGGCTGAGAGCAGATTTATTTTTTTAACAAGGTTTTTTTATTTGAAGATTCAGTTTTGAGAGCAGATTTAAGAGTGCTGAGGAGCACACTTATGATAGATTGACTAATTGAAAATGTTATTAACTTGACAGACTGTGTTCTCATAGTGATTCCTTCATGTCAACGCTACAGGCCTCCTTGGAATTAATTACTTAATCATAATTAAAATTAATATGACAATATTTGTACGATAAGAAATTACACATTTGATGTCGGAAAAATAAATAATATGGATTCATCTGATCACAGGGCAGCTGGATTAACCATATCTGAACCAGCTATTTTGGACAAATGTATAATTACTTTAATTACTCAGATATTCAAACACAATTATGCAATTATTGTGAAATGATTGAAAATAATAATTATTTAATTATTCTGTGGAATTTGTATTTCTTATTTGTTACATATCTGTTTTAATGATTAATTATATACATTTGAAAGAATGCAGGTCAACATGCAATATATCCCATTGATTGGTATACAATGGGACAGACCTTTGTTTGATATAGCTATAAACCTGCATTCTAGGGATATCCCGATCCGATCACGTGATCGGGGATCGGGGCCGATCACATGATTTTCAGAAGATCGTGATTGGAATTCTTTTAATTAAATTTTTTTATTCAACAAACATGACCATGTTCACGTCTTAAACTCATACTGAGGCCTTAGTTTTGGTTTTAAATTACATATTATCATTCATTTATTTATTGTCGCACAGAGCAGAAGAATTTGCCAAAAAAACCCATTTCCTTTGATTTACACTGTCGCACGACAGTGACGTACGCCGAGAATAGCAGACCTACAAGCTCACAACGCATCGCTCCCGCAACACCGGCAGGTTATGTCCACCTGATGACTCGGAGCAGCTAGACAAAATGTCAGAAGTTTGGAAGCATTTTAAAATTGAAACCAAAGCCAGTCCAATAGCCAGTTGAAGTTAGCGTTCGCCTGGATAACGTCAACATTTGCTTTGTGAGAATTATCGTCGGCGTTTCAGACCAAAATGGAGCAAATCGTTACGTAAGTCGAACACTGTGAATGTATACTAATGTGCAAACAGATTGAAACTTTGAATATTTCTCGTATGAAGCACATTCTCAGGGGCTCAGGGTGAATGTAATGTGAGCCACCGAGCTCGAGGGGCTATTGAGACAACAGAGGGGCTTGTCTCGCTTTGCCAGTTTCTGACAAAAATGCATCAAATCGGTGAAAGATCGGATCGGGAAGGATCGGTATCGGCAGATACTAAAAATCACATGATCGGGATCAGATCGGGAGAAAAAAAATGCGATCGGGACGTCCCTACTGCATTCCTTCGAATATATCATTAATCAATTAAACTTTGAAATACACTATATAGCCTATACACCAACACTGAAATGACAGTGGATAAATAAATAAATAAATAAATAAGAACTAAAGCTAATCGTGTGAAAATAGACTGCATTAATATTCCATAAGTCTTGTGTGCGCCAGTATAGCCTGTCTAATGAATGAACAGTATATAGGCTTATATCATTCTAATTACTTGTTTCATTAGGATTTAGTAGATACTATATATATGCTCTGCCCTACGTACAGTATAAGTACAGTCTGTACTTATACTGTATGTAGGGCAGAGCATATATATAGTATCTACTAAATCCTAATGAAACAAGTCATTCATGGAATAATAAGCCTATACTGCGTTAATTCATTACGCGCGTAGGTACAGTACTGCGCGCGCGCGTGTGTGTGCGCGCGCTGCGGCAGGTGCCCGAGCTGTACTATATATGATGACAATACAATTAATCGAATCTAATTTCTATGGGTCGCAAAACACTTCCGCATCCATTTTCCCATGGCTGCATCATTAGTTGCCTTATAAGGAGCTCTGGAGGCGTTGTTTTGTATGCAAATGACCTGAACGGGGACGCACGTTCGCGTTTGAGACTGGTGCCATTCCCCAACGTAGATATCTCAGGTGCGAACGTTTGAGACACTTATGACATATTACCAGCGTGTTGAGGACTCAGAGTGAACTTGTCATTGATTCTGTCTCAGTCGGTTCCAAGATAAGTCTTCCAAGAGAACTCTTTGGAAAATATTGGGGAATGAGACCCAATGATTGTAGTACAAGCTTTGCTGTACCATTAGTCAATAGATTTCTACACCTTCTGATCATTGAAGTAACACAACTCATCTTAGCCACCATATTGTTAATGTGTTTCAACCAAGAAAGTGTTTAATCTAACACCCAGCAGTTTTGCCTGTCTGACCTGTTCGATATCAGCACAGTCCAGAACGAGATTTAATTTAGGATTTGATCTAGATGCATATCTTGAGGCTATCATTATACTCTTGGTTTTTGCAACATTTAACTTTTACTTATTTTCACGCAGTTTTAACCATGTGTGCTGGATGTGCCCCAGGTTAACTTGAATCACACTAATATTGTTGAATTAAATTCTTTGTGTTTTTTCAGGTTAATAAAGTACTGAAAACACTGCAACTTTCTCAGAATGTCGAGGTGGAGTTGAAACCACTGGCAGCTCCTGGGATGACTGACCCTGGTGAGAAAGATGTTTTTTTAACTATCCTACCAAAAAAAACTGTCCCATTTCATATTGAGACATGATATTAATATTGACAATTAGAAGTTAGCAGGAAATGCATAAGTCAAATCAAATCAAATCAAATGTATTTGTAATGCCCGACAACACACATTAATGTCCCCATGGTCCGGACACGTCTTATTTAAACAAGTCAAGAAGAAACATCACAATAAATCAAGAACAAAACAAAAAACACCATGAAATCCAAAATAAAATGTAAAATAAATAAATGGAACACTCCCAGACATACAAAGGTAAGGAAAAACTCATACAAAACTTAGCAATAGGAAAAAAGCACCACAGGCAATGTGGTGGCGAGAAACGGGTGATCTCCCTTCTTAGATGTCGGTGATAGTAGTGTTGCTATGGATAATCAATGGGTTGAGAATAAAACAGGCGAAACAGTTGGTATGTATGTACATACTGTATACGTGTAATAAAACACAAATATGCAATAGCAACTGGGGTACATAAGAACATTTAGAAAGATTGAAAATAGAATAGAGCTAATAACGGATCCATTTGAGGTATGGGGGCGATGTAGAGAGGATATCTACGTCACCACGGGACATCCACCACTTTGGTCATCACCACGAGACCACCACTCACAGGGAGACGGGGACAGGCGTTAGACAGTTTGCGTGTTTGTGATGGGCGGACATAGCATTAGATACATGTAGTAAGCATATATGTGAATAGAATAGATACATGTAGTAACCATATATGTGAATAGAATAGATACATGTAGTAACCATATATGTGAATACAATCAAAGTATATAAGAGAATTGTGAAATTAAGTAATAGATAGAACTAAGAACAACTGCAAGCATATGTATAGAGGATGGGAGGATGTATAAGTCGGCAGATATCTTAAGCAATAAACAATATCACAGCTAAGACGCGTTGTCTGGCACCAGACCCAGTCTAGAATGTGATGTATGTCCATATAGAAAAAAAACCTAAATCCTTGTGATTATTGTTGACAATTGTCTTCCATGTCGCCCAGCCTGATTGGAGAGTGATGAGAATGTAGACTATTGACCTATCTCAAGCCCCGCCCTCTTTTCTTGATCCTCCAATCACAACTGTCGCTTCCCTTGGACAAAGAAGCAACCATTTTGATTGGAGGATCAAGAAAAGAGGGCAGGGTTTGCGTTAGGTCAATTAGTGAGAGGCCTGTCTGTGATGCATAACATGCTTGTCCTCAACAGTACATGAGATTCAACTGACGTCCTCTTCTGGAAAAATTCTGAGCAATCAAATGAAAAACATCATCGTGGAGAGGGTAAGAGCAAATCAGTGTGTTTGTGTGAATTGGAAAAGTTTTAAATCAAATGTGTACAGCACTTCAAATCAAATGATTATGAGTTCCAAGTTCAAAATGTCTCCTTTCATAATTTTTTTAAAATATATATAAATACATATGATGAACTATAGAATAGGGTCATTCAATGTGTCAAGTTTCCAAATGTCAAGTCACCAATTTATTGGGACAAAACTTGTGAGGCATTTGAAATGACCCAGGCCCTATTCAAACATTGTCTCTGGCATTATATTGACTAGTATTGAGAAACTTAGCACTGTGTTGCTCCTTCCTTGCAATCCAATCCAATGGGAGCCTGGTGAGAGGATGCAGCACAGCGCTAGGTTTATCAATAGTAGGGTTGCAACATTTCAGGAATATTCAAAGGTGGAAACTTTGCATAGCAATTAATGGAAATGAATGGGAATAAAATGCAGTATTAAGCAGACATAATTGCAAACAAATTAACAATAGACTTATAAGTTGAACTTTAAAGGGACACTGCTGATTCATTAAGCACATCATCTCACACATTATACCAAAATTGTAAAAATGTTAGCACATTTTTCAGTGAAGTGTCCCTTTAAAGTTCAACTCATAAGTAAATTGTAAATCTTTTGCAAATATGTCTGCTTAATACTTATGATATGGTAAGATAGGTTTTAATTTACTTTGACAGTTATTGCGAGTTATGTCCTTCAGTGATGTCATTGGAGGGCACTGAATGTTCAAATAGGGCCTGGGTTCAAACAAAGTCAACTTGTCGTTTAACTTTGCTATAATTGTCTACATTTCACTCCGATGTCATCTGCAGATTGTCTCTTGGGGTTTTGAACAAAAGTATGTCCCAAATATGTACAATATATCCCATATTGTGAGTATTCCAATGGGATGTACACTGTACACCCTACACCCACATTTAGTTTAAAACCCCTAAATACAATTCTCAGATGATGCCTGAGTGACGTATGTAATGTTGAACAGCTGCACCATTTGAAACACCTCACAAGTATTTTGTCCCAATAATTATAATAATTAGATTCAGACATTCTGAATTTAGGATCTCATAGTCATTGTTTGAGACTACCAAAATGACGCCACTGTCCCAATAATCCTGGAGCTCACTTGTTTAAACTCTGGAGTGAGGTCATACTGGTGGGCTATGATGTCACACAGTTTCAACCATGTTACATGTGCTGGATGTGCCCCAGGTGAACTTAAATCACACTAATATTGTTGAATTAAATTCTTTGTGTTTTGTCAGGTTAATAAAGTACTGGAAACGTTGAACCTTTCTCCGATAGTCGAGGTGGAGTTTAAACCACATGCAGCTTCTGGGATGACTGACTCTGGTGAGAAAGATGTTTTTTTTTTTAACTATCCTCCCAAAAATACTGTCCCATTTCATATTGAGACATGATATTAATATTGACAATTAGAAGTTAGCAGGAAATGGATACGTCTGCAGATATAAGCAAGAAACAATATCACAGCTAAGACGCGTCTAGAATGTGACATATGTCCATATAGAAAAAATCTAAATCCTTGTGATTATTGTTGACAATTTTCTTCCATGTCGCCCAGCCTGATTGGAGAGTGATGAGAATGTAGACTATTGACCTATCTCAAGCCCCGCCCTCTTTTCTTGATCCTCCAATCACAACTGTCGCTTCCCTTGGACAAAGAAGCAACCATTTTGATTGGAGGATCAAGAAAAGAGGGCAGGGTTTGCGTTAGGTCAATTAGTGAGAGGCCTGGCTGGAGAGCTGGTCTGTGATGCATAACATGCTTGTCCTCAACAGTACATGAGATTCAACTGACGTCCTCTTCTGGAAAAATTCTGAGCAATCGATGGAAAAAGAAGATCGTGAAGAGGGTAAGAGCAAATTAGTGTGTTTGTGTGAATTGGAAATGTTTTAAATCAAATTTGTACAGCACTTCAAATCAAATGACTATGAGGTCCAAGTTCAAAATGTTTCCTTTCCTTAAAAAAAAAAAAATATATATATATATATATATATATATATAAATACATATGATGAACTATATTAGAATAGGGTCATTCAATGTGTCAAGTTTCAAAATGTCAAGTCACCAATTTATTGGGATAAATGACTTGTGTTGTGAGGCGTTTGAAATGACCCAGGCCCTATTCAAACATTGTCTCTGGCAGAAACTTAACACTAATATTGTTGAATTCAATTCTTTGTGTTTTGTCAGGTTAATAAAGTACTGGAAAAGTTGAGCCTTTCTCCCAACGTCAAGCTGGAGTTGAAACCATCCAACCTCCAGTTGATGACTGACTCTGGTGAGAAAGACGTTTTTTTTTAACTATCCTCCCAAAAAAACTGTCCCATTTCATATTGAGACATGATATTAATATTGACAATTAGAGCTTAGCAGGAAATGGATACGTCTGCAGATATCTTAAGCAAGAAATAATATCACAACTAAGATGCATTGTCTGGCACCAGACCCAGTCTAGAATGTGACATACTGTATGTCCATATGGAAAAAAAACCTAAATCTTTGTCATTATTGATGACAATTTTCTTCCATATCGCCCACCCTTATTGGAGAGTGGTGAGAATGTAGACTATTGGTCTATCTCAAGCCCCGCCCTCTTTTCTTGATCGTCCAATCACAACTGCTGCCTCCCTCGGACAACCATTTTGATTGGAGGATCACAAAAAGAGGGCAGGGTTTGCGGTAGGTCAATTAGTGAGAGGCCTGGCTGGAGAGCTGGTCTGTGATGCATAACATGCTTGTCCTCAACAATAGATGGTTTCTCTCCTCCACATTGCCTGTGGTGCATTTTGTTCTATTGCTAGGCTTTAGTGAGTTTTTCCTTACCTTCGCGTGGGGTATGTCTGGGAGTGTTGCATTCATTTATAAAAAAAAATTTGGACTTCATGGTGTTTTTGTTTTGTTCTTGATTTATTGTGATGTTTCTTCTTGACTTGTAAGAAGACTTGTCCGGCCCATGGGGACATTAACGTGTGTTGTCGGGCCTTACAAATACATTTTATTTTATTTTATTTTATTTAATTTAGATGTGATTCAACTGACGTTCCCTTCTGGAAATCATCTGAGCCATGGAATGAAAAAGAACATCTTGGAGACGGTAAGAGCAAATCAGTGTGTTTGTGTGAATTGAAAACGTTTTAAATCAAATTTGTACAGTACTTCAAATGAAATGACTATGAGGTCCAAGTTCAAAATGTCTCCTTTCATTAAATTAAAAATATATTTATAAATACATATGATGAACTATATTAGAATAGGGTCATTCAATGTGTCAAGTTTCAAAATGTCAAGTCACCAATTTATTGGGACAAATGACTTGTGTTGTGAGGCGTTTGAAATGACCCAGGCCCTATTCAAACATTGTCTCTGGCATGATATTGACTAGTATTGAGAAACTTAGCACTGTGTTGCTCCTTGCAATCCAATCCAATGGGAGCCTGGTGAGAGGATGCAGCACAGCGCTAGGTTTATCAATACTAGGGTTGCAACATTTCAGGAATATTCAAAGGTGGAAACCTTTCATAGGAATTAATGGAAATGAATGGGAATAAAATGCAGTATTAAGCAGACATAATTGCAAACAAATGAACAATTGACTTATGCGTTGAACTTTAAAGGAACACTGCTGATTCATTAAGCACACATCATCTCACACATACATCAACATTTTAAACATTTTAGCAAATTTTTCAGTGAAGTGACCCTTTAAAGTTCATCTCGTAAGTAAATTGTAAATTTTTTGCAATTATGTCTGCTTAATATTTTTATTAAGATAGGATAGATAGGTTTTAATTTACTCTGACAGTTATTGCGAGTTATGTCCTCCAGTGATGTCATTGGAGGGCACTGAATGTTCAAATAGGGCCTGGGTTCTAACAAAGACAACTTGTCCTTTAACTTTGCTATAATTGTCTACATTTCACTCAGACGTGATCTGCAGATTGTCTCTTGGGGTTTTAAACAAAAGTATGTCCCAAATATGTACAATATATCCCATATTGTGAGTATTCCAATGGGATGTACACTGTACACCCTACACCCACATTCTGTTCAAAACCCCTAAATACAATCCACAGATGATGCCTGAGTGACGTATGTAATGTTGAACAGCTGCACCATTTGAAACAACTCACAAGTAATTTGTCCCAATAATTATAATAATTAGATTCAGTCATCCTGAATTTAGGATATCTCATAGTCATTGTTTGAGACTACCAAAATGACGCCACTGTCCCAATAATCCTGGAGCTCACTTGTTTCAACTCGGGAGTGAGGTCATACTGGTGGGCTATGATGTCACGCAGTTTCAACCATGTTACATGTGCTGGATGTGCCCCAGGTGAACTTAAATCACACTAATATTGTTGAATTCAATTCTTTGTGTTTTGCCAGGTTTATACAATAGTGAAAATGCTGACCCGTTCTCGGAAAATCAATGTGGAGATTAAACCACTGCACTGAGATGAATGGACAAATGAAGGAGAAGTAAAGTCAAGAAGAGGAGAGAGTAAAGGGGGTGGAGGATGAAAAGAAAGAGTGATATAGCTATCTGAGGAACAATGTTTTGAATTGAACTGCAGAATGACTTCTTGATTAAATAAAACTGAAAGCATTCAGCATAGACTTGTATCTCTCTAACTTTCCTCAATGCCGTGTGTGTGTGTGTGTGTGTGTGTGTGTGTGTGTGTGTGTGTGTGTGTGTGTGTGTGTGTGTGTGTGTGTGTGTGTGTGTGTGTGTGTGTGTGTGTGTGTGTGTGTGTGTGTGTGTGTGTGTGTGTGTGTGTGTGTGTGTGTGTGTGTGTGTGTGTGTGTGTGTGTGTGTGTGTGTGTGTGTGTGTGTGTGTGTGTGTGTGTGTGTGTGTGTGTGTGTGTGTGTGTGTGTGTGTGCACGCATGCCATTCACTATGTGGTGCAATACATTACATTGTTGCTTTTCCTTTCCTGTCTGGGTGAAAAACTGGAAAAATCAATGGTAACCTTTCAACTTCAACCTAAGTTCAGGTTGGCCAGAAGTGAGCAGTGAATGAGAATGATAAGCTGTTCGAAATTATGTACTGGTGACAGAGGAATGAGAATGATAGATGATGTACTGGTGACAGAGGAATGAGAATGATAGATGATGTACTGGTGACAGAGGAATGAGAATGATAGATGATGTACTGGTGACAGAGGAATGAGAATGATAGATGATGTACTGGTGACAGAGGAATGAGAATGATAGATGATGTGCAGGGCCCAGTAGTTCAAAACGTTTAATCCCTATCTGATCGGATCAGATTTGGATTTTGGGTAGTTCAAAACCAAAAAACAGGATTAGGATCACTTTGATATCAGATCAGATCAGAAGATCAAATACAAGCTTTAATCTGGATCAAATCTTCAAAATGCGTAGTTCAAACCGACAACACAGGATTGGGTTCAGTTACATTGTCGATTGATTTTGGTGGGAGAAAATCACAATATAGTTGGTTTTTCAAACCCACTCTGATAAAGAATATGTTTGTTTACATGACACCAAGGATGTATCTGACTCAGTCCTATATGGGAGACATTTAAAGCTGTTATATGTGGACAGACATGTGAGGCTGCAATGAAAAAAATCATTTTAACTCTGCTCCCTGTTCTTGAAAAGACATACAGAGATGCTCCATCCTCTCCTGCTTTAAATAATATTATGAAACTCAAGTATGAATACAACACTATCCTTTCTAGTCAAATAAGTGTAATGTTATTAAAATTAAAGCACAACAATTTTAGTTGGCAGATGAACCAAGCTCATTATTGTCAGCTGAGAGGTGCCCAGGCTAATGGAGCTATTCACAAGATATAATCAAGCTCTGGGTCCCTCATTACTAGCCCAGAGGAAATTTACAAATGTTTTAAAGAATTGTATGAGAAGCTCTATATACCACCTCAACACTTCCGGCATTCTGAAATCATGAGAGAGAGAGCGGGGGGATAAAATGAATGAATGTGGATGAGAGCCTTGACATTAAGAGCCACACCTACTCCCGAACTCTGCATGCGCAGATTGCACGGAGTCTAGGTTAATCAATGTGCGAATGTGTAGTGACTAAAAAAAGTGACTATAGCTCGGCCGAGAGAGTGTCGATCAACTTGGGATTGGTCGCTCCGTGTTCAGGAGACTCATGCGTATAAAAGTATATTGGATTGTGTCTCCAGCACCCCCACAGCCGTAGCTACAACCACTTAACCTGTTAAGCCATAAGGTCCCCCAATTGGGGGACCCTGCTTTTCTTTATCATAAATCGATCAATAGAGACCGTATTAGATCCCCAATTATCATATCATGGGGTATCATTGGAAAGCCACACTCATTGGCTACAACCCTGTCCAAACATTTTCGAGATTGCCAAATGATTGACGGAGCTAGAGCCCCTGGAGGTTGGGGGTGGTAAAGTGTACTTTGACGCACGCCTCACATATCGGCATGTAACTCGAGAACCGCTGAACGGATTTTGTCACCTGAAAGGGCAATTGACAGGCAACAAATAGGGCTTCAATTCTATACAATACAATATTATTATTATTAAATATTATTTACTAATACAATAATACAATATTATTGTATTAAAAGAAATGCACACCCGAGCCGCTAGAGGTCGGCAAAGTGGCGCGTCGCGAATCGTCCTCATGAGTTTTTTTCTTAGCCAAGAGTAAAGACCATAACCCTATCAAAACAGCAGTCAAAGAGTATATTTTCATTTTTACCGATGTTTTGTAAGATTTACAGAAAATAAGAATTTATCTGAAAATTCTAATTATATCTATTTTATCGTAAAACCGTGAGGAAATGACTAAATCCAGATTTAACCCTGCCATTGGAAAGAGGAGCATTTTCCCTATCCATAGATGTATGATTTGGCCATAATAAGGTTAAGTTCAAGGTCAAATATGAATTTATAATTCAAATCGATTATCATTTATTACTGTATCTACAAATCCTTCTGTTTAATCATCTTCCCTTTATTCATTTGCTTAGATTTTTTCTACACTTGATCTCAATAAGGTGGTGAATGATCTCAGTGAGCAAGCTCGGTTTGCACACAATTTAAATTATAAATTTTTTTATCCTCTCTTTCTCAGATTTTTCTCTGTTTTCTCCCCGTCCCAATTTAGTCGTTGTGCCAATTCCCCCCCTCCCCTACCTGGTTGTTGTGCGCATGTTCTCCTACTGGTCGGTACAAGGGAACCCTGAAGTCATCCTCATACTTGTGCCGACAGCCAGTGACTCTTTTTTCACCTGGCAGCGAGGACTCTCATTGGTGAAGTGTAACGCGTGGGAGGTCACGCTGCCTTCATCAATTCCTGCCTCTCGCTGAGCAAGCGCCCAGACCTGACCTGTAGGCGTCGCTGTCCACAACGCCAGATCACCACCCACGACTTACCCTCCCCCTAACCCAGCCAAACGAGTTAGTATGACGATCAGCCCAAGCCTCAAGGTTTGCGCACAATTGTAACATGGTTTTATTCACCGGCACAGATGCAAAGAAATATCATCATTTATATTCTCCTTTTTTCATTACAATTTACTCAAGCCTAGTAACAGACACAATATTTCTGACACTGGGAATACATACCCCCAGGTCCCTAGATGTTCCTATCTACCAAGAATATGCTCTTTCCCAAAACTGAGCGAAGCTGCCCATAACACACTGAATGCAGAAATATCATTGCAGGAAGTGTTTCCAGCAATCAAAGGCTTCCCTAATGGTAAAACTGCCGGCCCTGATGGTTTTTGTATCGAATTTTATGAAGCTGATGTTGCTCCGTTAATGTTGTGGATGTTTAAACATTCCATGCAAACTGAAAACCTGCCTGATTTCTCTACACAGCTAACATCTTTAATTTTAGAAAAAGGCAAACTGACCCCTCCTCGTACCGCCCTATTGCCCTCCTTGGAAACGACTTAAAGGTGTTCACCAAAATTCTGTCCCAATAGGCTCAATAAATGTATAATGGCCATAATTCACTCAGATCAAACCGGCTTTATTCCCGGGAGGTTTTCTTTTTTTAATGTCCGGCGACTACTGAACATCACATATGGCAAATATGATAAAAATACAAACAGCAATTTTGTCCCTCGACGCACAAAAAGCTTTTCACCAAGTTGAGGGGAACTATATTCAGTCTGTGATAGAGGAGGTTTACCTTCAAGATGGCTACAAAGCAGTTCCTCTGTTTTTTTCCCTTCTGTCCCCTGTATTGGTTTTAAATATTGGAACCCCTGTAGGGTCATTGTTATTTGGTGAGGTCTCTATTGATGTGAAGTATTGTTTATTGTATCTTCTTTTATGTTCCCCACGCACACACACTCACATATGCACACTTACATTCATTTCACTTCACAAGGACCTTCTGTTTCCTATTCAGGCTGCCATTAAAAACATTGAACCTGAGAGTGCTGGTCCGGCTACCCTGCTTTTTGATATACTCAACTTTATGGGATTACAGTGTCAGAACTTGAGAGCGCGGTCTAACTTGACTATACTTCACAAGGACCACAATGGAAACAAGCTCTAGGGCAGGGGTGGCCAACCAGTCAGAGATTAAGAGCCACAAACATTACTGTGGTACCACAAAGAGCCACACCATATACCAGCATTTCTCAGCCTTTTTTTTCAGTCACGGCACCCTTCATGTGTTTATAGGTCTCACTCTCTGGCCTCTGAAGTTGCTAATGTCTTTTTTATTTGGGCCTCACAGGGTTATATACTCGTACTGGCAATCGCGTCTCGCTCTTCGCCATATTGAGATATACCTCATCTCCAGTACCTATTGTACTACATGAACGAAAACAAAGCACCCTTGCACTTGACCAGGCCCCGCCCCAGTGACCTCCTATAAGTCACCAGGCGTGGTCATACTCGCCCTTCCTCTTTTTCGTTTTCCATCATGGACGTACTTTGCATCCCATGTAACTAGCTGTGATGAAATGCAGAGGGAAATTGAACAATGTTGGTTTTCGCCAGAGATTTGCCAGCCCCTGGAATCTTCTCGGCATGTTCCAACGGCGCCTCGTATGGGTTCTGCGGTCCTGCAGCTGGATGCATTTTCCTCGTCTTTTGACAGCAGATTGAGGGACGTCACGCGATGTTTAGCTATCGGGCTAACTCGCGTCCAGGTAGGATCTGTGCCACTAGGCATAACAATGCTGGCGTTGGTGATGTTGCTCGAGTTGTTCCGGGAGACAACCGAGTTGTGTATTGGCGCAAGGGGCAGGATATCTGGGTAAACGTTGTTGTTTTCTCGGTTATCCTGGAGCGCGCGGCTAACGCTATGCTATATGCTGGGTTACTGTTTCTGTTTTGATTCCCCACTGAGGGATGTCTTTCTAAAAGGTCTTCCCTCCTCTTAACCATTCATGCTGACGGTCAATCTGTGTCTACTGTTGGGAGTATTGCGGGGGCTTGTTTACCTTTTTCATGGGTGAATGGGCTGAGGTCTAGGGCTGGTGTGCTTTTTGTGAATATTATGAATGGTATGCAGTAGGGATGTCCCGATCGCCTTTTTTTGCTTCCGATCCGATCCCGATCATGTGATTTTAAATATCTATCGATCCGATCGTTTCCGATCCGATCTTTCACATTAGTAATCAATTTTGACGCATTTTTGTCAGAAACTGGCAGAGCGAGACAAGCCCATCTGTTGCCTATAGTCCGGGGCGCGAGCGCGGAGGCTTTTGTTATTACATTCACCCTGAGAAATGTGCTTCTGCTTCATATGAGAAATATTAAAAGTTTCAATATATGTTTGCACATTAGTATACATTCAGTGTTCGACTTACGTAATGGTCCATTCTGGTCTGAAACGCCGACGATAATCCTCAGTCACGTTATCCTCCAGGTGAAAAGTTAGTCTGAAAACTTCGCCTCCAGCCTGTCCTCCTTGCAAACATTGCAACTGGCTTGACTTTCTATTTTAAAATGCTTGGTTCCAAACCTCTGACATTAAGTCTAGCTGCTCAAGTCAGTGGATATTAACCGTGTTTCGGGAGCGACGTGTTGTACTGTTGTTGTGATGTGGAGCGTGTAGCGTGTAGCCGGTCTAAATTAAAGGGAATGTGTTTGTTGCAACGGTGTAAATTAAAGGGGAATGTGTTTGTTGTGGACAATTATTCTGCTCTGTGTGACAATAAATACATTAATGATGATATATTATATGTAATTTAAAACCAAAACTAAGGCCTCCGTATGAGTTTAAGACGTGGACATGGTCATGTTTGTTGAATAAAAATTTTCTTTTTTTGACTGCCGATTTTTATTATTATTTTTTCCCGATCCCTCTGAAAAGCACGTGATCGACGCCGATCCCGATCACGTGATCGGGACATCCCTAGTATGCAGGACTGGGTTTCTCTGGTCCGCATCCCCTTAACGTTGTGTGTATGGGCTAGCCCATTCTACAGTGTATTGGTGGTGTTTTTAGTTCATTTATTCATTAACCCCTTCATGGGTGCACACCACGGTGGAGGTTGCTGGTTGCAACCACCACTGGTGCTCCGTGTTTATGAAGCAGGTGGCATCAGTCCTTTGCCTCTGGCATGTTAAAACAGTGCCCCGCCCGGCCGACGCCATGAGGTGAGTCGGCCCGGCGGGTGGCTGGTGGGCTGTTAAGCTTATACCGCCACGGTATAGAATTAGCAGCGATTAGAAACTTTGTTCGAATTGCTGTTTTTTCTGTCAAAAATGGTGTCTGGTGGCGGGGCCATGAGGGCCAGCCGACGTTGAAATATAGTGCGAGGTTTTTGACGTTATTAGCTTTGACCTAGCCGCAAGCTATAACCGCAGGGAGGGCTAGGATGCTGTCAACGCTTGTTTACAGACATCTTGGTTGGTTTAGTCTCCCTTTGAGGGGGTGAGAAGTTAAAAAGAATTGTTCCCTCCTCAGGGCTCCCCTCTCCGCAGAGGATCTTAGGTCTTCCGCTGGAGCGTGGGCGGTATTTGACCTAGGCCCCACACCGCCTCACGCCGCACAGCCAGAGGTGAGAGCACGGCCTCGCCAGCGGCTGTGGCGAGGCCCTCGACCAGCGGTCATGTTTCCCCCGCCTGAGGTACCCTGGGCTCAATGTCAACAGGTGTCCACAAGGCCGACAAGGCCACTACCCTACCCAGCTCACGCCAACCACTGTCAATCATCTGACTTTTGGATTCACTTTTTTATTTATCTTATTTTTGGGATTATCTCCCACAAACCTGAACGTTATTGCCATAAAACAGAACGCATTTAGTTTCTCTACATTTCTGTGAACGTCTAGCAAAAAACGTGTTGCAATATGATGAAAAATGGTGGAGAAATTTACATTATAAAAAAGATGGCAGAATTCAGTACTGTATCTACAAAACCTTCTGTTTAATCATCTTCCCTTTATTCATTTGCTTAGATTTTTCAGGTCTGGTCAATTTTAGCATGGTGTTATTCACAGTCAATTTATTTATTTTATTTTAGTAAATTAGATAGTTTTATTGAAAAGAATAACCTGCTGAGTGAGAGTCAGTATGGATTCAGGGCAAATCGATCAACAGCCTTAGCCTTAATGAATATATGAAGAAATAACCACAGCAGTAGATGAGAGGAATTACACAATAGGGGTGTTTATTGACTTAAAAAAAGCATTTGATACGATAGATCATCACATTTTAATTTCTAAATTACAAACATACGGTGTGAGAGGGGTGGCGATGAACTGGTTAAGTAGCTATCTAGAAAATAGACAACAATATGTACAACTCTCTGGTTACACATCTGAATGTATGAATATTGAATGTGGTGTCCCTCAAGGTTCGGTCCTGGGGCCCAAACCTTTTATTTTATATATTAAAGGGGAACTATCTTATAAATGGCCTTTTTGAGTGTTTAGCATTGTTTCCTAGCTATGTGAACTTATATTAATATGATCTATGTCTCAAAATTCTCATATTGGCGCATTCTTCCAATTCTCCTCTCACAATATTCACCCTCACTGAACTGAGTCATTTGAAAATGTGCCCTATATGTGATGTCATAAAGACACCGCTGCATGTTAATGTTCAGGCGAACACGACGCTGCGCAGTGGTTTAGAAGCCCAGGCTCAAAACAGCTCGAGATCTTGAGGTAGAAAAATGCTGTTTTTGAGGACTTGATTAGAAATACAAAACAATGAATAAAAAAAATATATATATTACAGAGGTGTTCCATAGACTCACAGGAATTGTGTAAAAGTGCCCAAATAGTGAAAGAAATAGTAAAATAGTTCTCCTTTAATGATATATGTGAAGTGTAGGGATGTCCGATATTATCGGCCGACCGATATTATCGGCCGATATCGGCAGTAAAATGTGATATCGGAAAATATCGGTATCGGTTAAAAAAAGAAAAAAAAACAATAACAATATTTGTTATATATATATCCAGTGAAATGATTAGTTACCTGAAATTATTCAGTTTTTGGACAGGGAAACCCTGCATATATCGGTATCGGTTGATATCGGTTGATATCGGTATCGGAAATTAAGAGTTGGACAATATCGGAATATCGGTATCGGTAAAAAAGCCAATATCGAGCATCCCTAGTGAAGTGTCAAACATATTGCAATTTGTTTTATTTGCTGACGATACAAATTTCTTCAGTTCAGGAAAATACCTTAAAAAATTAGCAGATGACATTGTAAATGAAATGTGTAAACTTAAGATATGGTTTGATAACAATAAGCTATCCCTAAATTTGGAAAAAACGAAATTTATGATATTTACTAATCGAAAGAAGGACAATGTGGCATTATGTATTGACGGAGTTAATATTGAAAGAGTATCTGAGTTAAAATTTTTGGGTGTTATGTTGGATGAGAAATTGACATGGAAGCCACATATAATGTACATAAAAAATAAGGTAGCCAAGAGTGTTTTTGTTTTGAACAAGGCAAAGAATGTGCTTGATTATAATTCTATGCAAATATTATATTGTTCACTCATCCTACCATATTTGAGTTACTGTGTGGAAGTGTGGGGTAACACGTATGAAAGCAACATAAAGCCATTATTTATATTACAGAAGAGAGCAGTAAGAATAGTTCACAATGTAGATTCAAGAGAACATACCAACGAATTATTTATTAAATCCAGACTATTGAAACTTAAAGAGTTAGCTGAAATACAGACTTTATTAGTTTTGTTTAGAGCAAAATGCAGAGTATTACCAGCAAATATACAGAGGTTGTTCGTTCCCTGTCCAGATGACAGCAGAAGGAAATTAAATTTTAAACACCAATTTGCACGAACAACCTTAAAACAAAGGTGCACCTCAGTTATAGGTATCAAACTATGGAACTCCTTGCAGAACGATGAAAAGAGTTCCAATAATATATTTCACTTCAAAAGGTTGTGCAAAGAAAAGATACATAGACAGTATAGTGTAACACTTCCTCCGGTCCTGGCCCTGTGGGACCAGGACTCAGACAGTCATATTCATCACAAGTACCTCCCATTAACAATAACCCTCAGTCTACATTTCCACCCGGTGGGCTGATGCCAATCTGGCATCAGCTCACACACCAACTTATTGTTATTTATTGTCAGTTGTGTTTGTTGTGTTTATTATCTGTTGTCTCCACTTTGTTAGTCTTGTGTTCCCCTGTCTGTGGTTTGTAATTATGTTTTAGTCTGGTTGTTTGTTGTTTTCCCAGTACTCTGTGCTCTATTGTTTCTGTCTACCACACCTGTGTCTTGTTTGTAAATTACCCTCTGTGTCTTGTCAATTAGTCTTGTGTATATAGTCCTGTCTGTCCTGCCCTGCTGTGCGCGGTCATTGTTAAATGTTACCTGTGTGTTAGTCGTGTATGTACCTTGTCTTTAAGTAAACTGTTCATCGTCACATTCTGTCTCCGGTCTCATCATCTATACTCTGCCATCTGGGTCCATCATGCCAAAGAAGCATACCAAGCGTAACAGAATGACCGCGCCGAACTTGGACCCGGCAGAGAGAAGAGACGGAGCCAGCTTCGCGCTCGGGATCCTGGGCGCTTCCGTCCTGTGTGCCGACCAGGCGACCGCTCTGGGTCTGGCACCATGGGACGTAGTGGCTGGGCCAGCGGCGCCGATGACATCGGGTGCTTGCGCCGCGGCCACCCCGGTGCTGGATCCCTGGGTGGGGAGTCGCCTGGTCCGCAGGGGAGCGTCGGGGACGGGGCGCGGATCCCGACGCCACAGCCCCAGGGGAAGGGGTTCCCAGGACCGCAGGTCTTCCTCGCCGGTCTGGTCGAGGTCTCCTCCGCCCTGGGAGGTTTCAGAAGACGAGCCACCACCATGGCAGACCTGGAGGAAGACGTCGGATTCCGCTGCCGGAGGGACCCCGGTTGGGGGTCCTGCACCGCGTCCTGTCGCCAGGGAGCCTCCGGTTCGGGGTTCGGCGGGGGGTCTCGCCACCGTGGAGACCCCAGCCCCAGGTCGCGCTCCGGAGCCGTCGTCTCCTCCTCCCATCCTTCCCTGCTCCAGCCCTCCTCGTCAGCCCCCTCCCCCCGTTCCTGTTCCCGCAGGCCCCGTCCCTCGAACCCCCATCCTCCCCCCCCCTCTTTTCGCCGATGCGGCTTCCGTCCCCCCCACCCTCCCCGTTCCCGGGGGGCCTGTTGGGTCGCCTGGGAGTCGACCTTCGAGGGCGGGGTACTGTAACACTTCCTCCGGTCCTGGCCCTGTGGGACCAGGACTCAGACAGTCATATTCATCACAAGTACCTCCCATTAACAATAACCCTCAGTCTACATTTCCACCCGGTGGGCTGATGCCAATCTGGCATCAGCTCACACACCAACTTATTGTTATTTATTGTCAGTTGTGTTTGTTGTGTTTATTATCTGTTGTCTCCACTTTGTTAGTCTTGTGTTCCCCTGTCTGTGGTTTGTAATTATGTTTTAGTCTGGTTGTTTGTTGTTTTCCCAGTACTCTGTGCTCTATTGTTTCTGTCTACCACACCTGTGTCTTGTTTGTAAATTACCCTCTGTGTCTTGTCAATTAGTCTTGTGTATATAGTCCTGTCTGTCCTGCCCTGCTGTGCGCGGTCATTGTTAAATGTTACCTGTGTGTTAGTCGTGTATGTACCTTGTCTTTAAGTAAACTGTTCATCGTCACATTCTGTCTCCGGTCTCATCATCTATACTCTGCCATCTGGGTCCATCATGCCAAAGAAGCATACCAAGCGTAACAGTATAGCACAGTTTAGTATAATATTGCAGTTTAGCGTGTCAGGATGACGTAGCATAGAGTTGTAGTGTAGGCCAGTATGAGTATAGTAATATAGTATATAGCAGCGTAACATAGAATAATAATATATTAAAATATTGTATAATACTGTACCAATATGGTGTAGAATAAATAGTATGATTTAGGTATATTATAATAAAATAGAAATTAGATAGTATATAGAAGTATAATACATTATATAAGTGTGTGTGTGTGGGGGTGTGTGTGTGTGTGTGTAAATGAATGAACCTAAATATGTAGTTTGACTGATAGATAGACAAAATGGGTTTATTTATGTTGATTTAATTTGGTTGTGTTGATGTTAAATTTTTTTTTTTTTTTAGCAAAATGGGTATATTCTGTTTGGTTTTACACAATATGTCTATCGGTGTGTTGTGTGTGTGTAGGGGCAGGTATATATAAGATTTTTTCTTCTTCCTGTTCCTTTCGGCCATGGTATTTTTGGTGAATTATATGAATATGTACTGTTGGACTGTGGTAATTCCATGTACGAATAAATAAATGATGATGAATTTATTTATTTTATTTTATTTTATTTTTTTATATATAATTGATATTCAAGTTCAAGTTCAAGTTCTTTAATAGTTGTCATACAGAAGTACAGAATACTTTCATACAAAATGCTTCTTACTGTTACGCTCCAGAGACTGTGCTAGACAAGATAGTATCAAATAACATAATAACATAATATAGCATGAATTTAGAAGAAGAAAATGAGGTCACAGTGTTCGGTATAGACATATGTACAATGTTCTGAGTTACCATATAATATACAATACACAATACTATGCAGTGTACTAATGTACAGTACTATCTAGTGCAAAGCAGAAATGGGATGAGGTACAATTTTAGGTACAATTTACAGTAAGGTGTACGAGTTGTAGTGCAATCCTTCATCCATAAATATAAAGTGTGGGGAGTGGGTGCTACAGTGTGTTTGTTTAAAGTGGGTGTGTGCTATAAAGTGTGTGGAGTGGGTGCTACAGTGTGTTTGTTTAAAGTGAGTGTGTGCGTGTGGATGTGTGTGCTATGTGCGTTTGGTGGTTGTTGTTGTGTAGTGTTCATTCATTGTTCGTTTAGCAGCCTGATGGCCTGGGGATAGAAGCTACTTCTGAGTCTTTCTGTGCTCGCCTTGAGACTCCGGTATCGCTTGCCTGACCGCAACAGTTCAAAGAGGCAGTTGTTCGGGTGACTGGAGTCTTTAATGATTCTCTTAGCCTTGCCCTTGCAACGCTTGTAGTAAATGTTCTGGAGGGTGGGGAGCCCCCCTCCAATTGTGCGTTCGGCTGAACGTGTCACTCTTTGTAGTCTGCTTCGGTCTTTTGCAGTGCTATTCCCAAACCAGGAGGTGATGTTGCCGGTCAAGATGCTCTCTATTGTACATGAGTAGAAGTTCTTAAGGATCTTCTGGCTGACTTGGAACTTCCTTAGGCGCCTGAGGAAGTAGAGGCGTTGTCGTGCCTTCTTCACCACACTGTTAATGTGTGTGGTCCATGTCAAGTCCTCGGATATGTAGGCTCCGAGGTACTTGAAGCTGTTGACTCTCTCAACCGGTGCCCCGTCGATGCTGAGGGGGCTGTAGTCCTTGACCCCCGACCTCCTGAAGTCCACAATCATCTCCTTTGTTTTGCTGACGTTCAGGGAGAGGCTGTTTTCCTGGCACCATCCCGCCAGGACCTTGACCTCTTCCAGGTAGGCCCTCTCGTCGTTGGCAGAGATCAGGCCCACCACCACTGTGTCGTCAGCAAATTTGACGATTGTATTGCTACTCCGCTGAGCCACACAGTCGTGTGTGTACAGGGAGTAGAGGAGGGGACTCAGAACACAGTCCTGGGGGGCCCCTATGTTGAGGGTGATGGATGAGGAGGTGCAGTTGCCTGCTCTCACCACCTGGGGTCTGCCAGTCAGGAAGTCCAAGACCCACTGGCAGAGGTCATAGCCCAAGCCCAGGTCCCTGAGCTTGGCTATGAGTATGGAGGGGACTATGGTATTGAATGCCGAGCTGTAGTCGATGAATAGCATTCTCACATAGTTCCCCTGCCTCTTGTCCAGGTGTGATGCTGCTGTGTGCAGCACATGGGATATGGCGTCCTCCGTGGACCTGTTGGGGCGGTATGCAAATTGCAGGGGGTCCATGTTGATGGGGAGGGAGGAGCAGATGTAGCCCTTTACTAGCTTCTCAAAGCACTTCATGGCTATGGAGGTGAGAGCTACAGGGCGGTAGTCGTTGAGGCAAGCAGGCTTGGATTTTTTGGGTACAGGGATAATAGTGGACTTCTTCAGGCAGGTGGGGATGACAGCCTGTTCTAAGGACAGGTTAAATATGTCAGTGAATACTGGGGCCAGTTGGTCGGCACAGACTTTTAGGACGCGGCCGGGGATGCCGTCCGGACCTGCTGCCTTCCTGATATTCACTTTTTTAAAGGTCCGCCTCACCTCATGCTCTGTTACCCTGAACACTGCGCCTCCATCAGCAGCCGACCCCCCCCCCCCCCCATTGCCGAGGCTTGTGAGCTGGTGTTGTTATTACCAGCATCAAACCTCGCATAGAAGGTATTGAGGTCGTTTGCTAAGGAGATGTCACTGTTCAGTTTGAGGGAGGCGCCTTTGTAGTCTGTCATCGTTTTGAGCCCCTGCCACATAGCTCTAGAGTCAGCTTGTTCAAACTGGAGTTCAATTTTATCCCTGTAGCGCCGTTTGGCCTCTGACACTGTCCTCCTTACGTTGTGTCGCGCCACCTTGTGGTCATTCATGTTGCCTGCCACTAGGCCGTCATTGTATGCTTTGGTGCGCTCTCTCAGAGCTTCACGGACGGATTTGTCTACCCAGGGTTTTTGATTTGGGTAAACTTTCATTTTGGTAGTGGGGATTGTTTCTTTCACCCTAGTACAAACATAGTCCAGCACTGTCTCCGTGTAGGCATTAATGTTATCTGTGTCGCGGAACACAATCCAGTCTGTGTGGTGAAACACTGACCGGATCGTCTCTTCTGACGTCAGATCCCATTTCTGCACCTCTCGCGAGACTACGGGAGTACTTTTAATTCTCTGTTTGTACTTTGGTGAAAGAAAAATTGACGCGTGATCTGATTTACCAAAGCCACTATCAGAATGAGCCTTGTAGCCACCTTTAAATTGCGTGTAACAGTGATCTAGGATGTTACCGCCTCTGGTGTTGCAAGTCACATGCTGATAGAAGTCAGGCAATACCTTTCTCAGATTGGCGCTATTGAAATCTCCCAGTACTAAAATGGCGGCGTTAACGTTAGCCACTTGTATTCTATTTACCTCGTCGTGTAGTCTGGAGAGCGCAACCTTGTTGCTGGCTTGCGGTGGAATATACACTCCGATCAGGACGATCGCCGTTAACTCCCTCGGGAGGAAGAAAGGACGACACTTGATGGTTATATATTCCAGTTCTGGGGAGCAGTGGTTGGATAATTCCTTCACGTTCGTTGGATCACTCCAATTTTTGTTAAACATGAAGGCAATACCTCCTCCACGTTGTTTACTGGACTCTGATGACCGATCCTTGCGATGGATAAAGAAGTGATCCGCTGGTTGAATTGCGTGATCTGGAACCTCCGGTGTGAGCCATGTTTCGGTGAAGCAAAGGACATTGCAGTCCCTAACGTCTCTTTGATATTGAATCCTTGCTCGGATGTCATCCAGTTTATTGTCTATTGATTGTACATTGGCTAGCAATATACTGGGCAGTGGTGTACGGTGTCGTCTGGATCTCAGCCTGTTACGGATCCCAGCCCTCTTTCCTCGTCGTCTTTTCCTGGGCTCTGGGAACAAAGGGTCTGGTCCTAATCTCCGGAGAATTTCTTCAGGCCATTGATGCGGTTCGGAAAGCTGATCCAGCGAGTAATCCAGTTGGTAAGTTTCCCGTAATCCAATGTCTATGAGTGACTGACGGTCATATACATTAAATGCACCAACAGTTGGTACGCACAAAACTCTAAAAACTATAAATATTAACAAAAGTAAACACAGTCTCGACGGAGCGAACAGAGAGGCAGCCAGTCGGAGCGGCGCCATCATCTCCTTTGGTTCATTACAATTTACTCAAGCCTAGTAACAGACACTATTTCTGATACTGGGAATACATTCCCTGAGATCCATAGATGTCCCTAAATTCAGATACCAAGAACATGCAAATGGACCATTTAAAAAAAATCTGTAAATGTTTATTCTACGTCCTTATGGAATGAAAATAATAAATAAAAATATATTAAAAAAAAATTGTGGAAGGAAGAGCCACACATTGACAGGCAAAGAGCCACATGCGGGTTGGCCACCCCTGCCCTAGGGCTTTATTGTGTTTGTATGCTTTTGATCAATATTCTTTGTATTTTATTGCACAATCCTTGTTTTATTGCTTCAATAAAGACATCAATCAATCAATGGTTAATGCTATATGCCCACCCCACCGCTATCAGAAGGTTTCAAAATCGTTGGGCATTATAAAAAGGGTTAAAAAACAATAAAAAAAATAGCACATTACTAACTTTGTATTACAGTTTAATTTATCCTCACATCTTTTACTGCAATATAATTTGGGCCAGCACTTACCCATCTTACTTACAAACAATCCATAGAGCTCAGAAATCCTTTGTAAGAATTGCAACCAACTCTTCTTATTTAGCCCCAACCAAACCTGCAACTACTCACAATTTATGAGGTCAACAAGTATCAAACAGGGGTTCTTATGTACAAAGTAATTGGTCTTCCTTTATCTTTGCCAAATTTTTTTCAAACTTATTTTGAGTTTAATTCTCATTATCATGCACATTTCACAAGAAGAAATAAAGACTTACGCATTCCTTTCTGTAGGACCTCTGTTGCCAAATTCTCATTTGTTTATCAAGGTGCAGTGATGTGGAATGATATACAAAATCTAATAGAAACATGTTCCACTTTAAATATATTTAAAAGTAAGCTTAAAAAAGAACTACAGATCCTGTAGTCTATAGTATCCATGTGTATTTGTGTAATTTTTTTCGCAACATTATAATAGTTGTATAATGCTGTATTGTAGCGTTGTGGGTAGGGTAAAGGCCAATCAGACTGCTACCGATCAGGGTAGAAAAAGAGATTGGTACATGACTGACTAGGATGGAATTTTTTAAGTGTGAGGGGGCTAGTATGGAGACTCGGTCCACTCAACGGGAGCGTGCCGCTCGCTCTGGGGTTCGCCCCGTTGGGTGGGAAGAGGGCCATACGGGTATGATGAATTGCAAACCCTCTATTAAACAATAAGATGCTAGTCAGTAAGGACGGTAAAGTAAGGCTATACTAGGTGGGATCGTGCGCCCGCTAGGTTAAAGGGGAAGCGTGGGAATCCGACATGTGAGGATGGGCTGTTTTAAGTCGATGCTCGTGACATTAGACTTTTGCGACATGTTGCAAAAACATCTGGATGTGCGAGAACGTCGAAACAATTCGACCTCGATTTGCGTGTTTTGATCAAATCGTGGGAAATGATATTCGTAGATGGGAGGATGATGTAGGACTATCAGGAGTTTGGAGTCTCGCTGGGAGCACAGAGGGACTGCAAGCGCTGATTTGAGAAATCCTCTTGGGTCAAGTCTCCGTACGGGTATTTTGCAGGATTGGAACGTTCCGTCTGCAGGTTGGGTCATTGTCCCAAATGCCTGGTTTGTGTATGAATAATGAGGAGCACTTAAGCTGACGAGCTAAAATAGGATTTGAGCTAAAATAGGACATTGAGCTAAAATAGGACATTGAGCTAAAATAGGATATTGAGCTAGAATAGGACATTGAGTTATGGTTAGGACATTACTTGTATATTACGGGCGGGGTTTAGGTTAAGGAATGCACTTGTAAATGTTGTTATATAATAATGATAAAGGTTACCACGATGGTTGTTGCTAAATAGGATCAAATTGAGTACAGTAAGCAAGCACTAAGGAAGACTGTTGCTGAATGGATGGAATGTATATAACTAGGACAATGTGTTTTGCTAAATATATATGATTGATGAATGACTGTTAGTAATTATGAGTGAGTGCCAATGTGTGTAGGTTATTGTTGTACCGTTATGAAACTCTAGTGACCGAACGGCCGCGGCAAAACAATATAGGAGAGTGTCCGTTGGATAGAGTGTGTTAATTTTTCCAGGGCCGTTGGAACGCAGCTTGGCTACTGGGTTAGCTTCTAGTTAGCCGCGATGGCGTTCGGGTTTAAATGTGGACGTTGCGTCGTGGTATCGAGTATATTGAAGAAATCGTGGGTGAGTTGGAGCCACTAGGGAGCGACTTGTAAGTTAGGATTATTGATTTCTGTGGTATTAAGATCGGTGTTTAATGTAATAGAAATCAAAGGAATCGAACATTTTGGACTGGAAGTCGTCGCTGCAGCGTCCGGTCGGGGAGGCTTTGGGGTGCGTTGGATTTAATATACTGTATATTTCGGCCAGGAGGAGGAAACGGACGAGCGGGGTGATGTGAAAATGATTATGTGTATGATCTGTAAACTAGCGCTTAATGAGATTAAAGTTCTGTTGCGGGGTAGGACCGTGTTGCGCTGACGTCGCGGTGTGTTGAGCCACTCGAAAGAACGGGACAATAGGCCGTTTAGGGGACATTGTTAGGGTGGCGAGGTTGATGCTAAGCTAGGCTAACTAGCTATGCTAGGCTAACGGACAATAATATGGTTAGGCTAAACTAATTGAGCTAATAATGCTAAGCTAACGGTGCTAATAATGCTAAGCTAACGAAGCTAATAAGCTAAGCTACCTGTGCTAACAATGTAGCATTGTGCAACTCTCGGTAATCTCGCGATGTGCTAGTAAAGCAACTTCCTATATAAACAGGAAGCACCGTGACGGCCATTTTGGAAATTTGTAGTTTTTTATCGTTTTTTCCCGTTTGTGTAATGGCGGATAAAGAACGAATGTATATACATAATCTGGTTATCAATCTATATCTGTTGTTAGCCCAGTATGATGGCAGTAGTGGGGAAACGGGATGGGGTGAGTGTGTGTAGGTCGTGGCTTTACAAAATGTTTTGAACCAATAGTTAGCAGTATGGAGGGTGGCGGTTATGTTTAAGAATGTGTGGACGGTATGTGTCGGTCTGCGCATGCGCGCCACGGTGCCGTTGGTACAAGGGAGGTGGATTATGGGAAATAGAGTTGAGCTTTTTGTTAGGACAGTGAATGGGGAAGTGTGACAGGGGGCGGTGTTGATCAAGATGGGAGAAGTGAACAGCGACATAGTCTGCTGTGAAAGAAGGCTGCGTCCCCCCCCCTGTTATCCCTCCCTCCCTGCATGTCTTCCCCCCCCCCTTTTTCCTCTCTCTCTCTCCCTCCCTCCCTCCCTCCCTCCCTGCGTGTCTTCCCCCCCCCCTGTTTTCTTTCAGGTTCGAAACTGAGGGAAGATGCTGTAGGCTGAGAAATGGCAGGCCTTTGAGAAGTCAAGAGTCTGTGGGGATATTATTGAAGTATGGTGCTGGCGTCTATGGTTTATGACAGGGGCAGCTGGGCACTATATTACGATCGGGGATTTAGTGGTATAAGCCGCTGAAAATTTCTTTTTTCCTCTGTAGATGTTGGCAGATGAGGTCAACACCAAAAATTTGGTGTTGGAGGGGGAGAAGTGTTTATTAATTATGTAAATGATGTTGTATGAAGTATGTGAGGAAATGTTAAGATGTAAATGTTGATTGTAATGTAGGGAGAAGTACATTTTTGATTTCCCATAGTAGGTTTTGAGAAGCAAACAAAAAGCAAGAAGGAAAGGTTAACATTACATTTACACATAGTCATTACGCTGATGTTGTCATTCAAAGTATTTTATGGGATCAAAATGACAAATACATCAAGGCAAAAATAAATTTGAACAGATAAATGACCATATCCACCAGAAAGGTTTAGACATTGATAGGCTGTTGTGGAACTAATTCTCATTTTGCTAAGGAGGACCATCAGCATACCGGAACGGACGGGAGAGGTTGATGCAAATTTGTATTCCCCAGAGATTCGTGTGAGAGGATACACGACAAGTGATTGGAACATCCAGTTTTCCGATTGGACAACGGACAAAACGAAGCTAAGGCCGTGTCGTTATGTTCAAATAAATTGCACCAAATCTCTCTAAGTGTTATTAGTATAGAGACGCCCGACATTTCCATGCGTAAAATATTGATGGAATGAAAAGGGAAATACCACTGATGTTAAGTGCGTGTGTTCTTCCTTCTTTCTCGACAGGTGCTCGGCGAGGACAGACGAGGCTCTGACGATTTCAATACCAACTGGGGATTAACGGCTATTGAAAACCTTGGGGGTATAAGTATTAATGATAAAGAAAATTATCAATCCCTGTCTGCACCGGTAAAAATCTGAGAGTGTGAGTGATTTTAACTCAAGTTGGTAAAAATAGTTTTAGACACAGAGAAACTTGTTTTTTCAAACGGTAATATTGCAGGAGTGGTTGAAAGTGGTGAGAATGTCAAAAACACAGCAGGTTCACCTTGGTGAAACGTTGATAGGAGCAACTAAAGGCTTAGATGAAATAACAATAGCGAAGGTTGACAATCTGTCTATTTCAATAACTGGAAATGTCACGATAGAGGTAAAAAAGAGATGGCCAAAAATATTCAGGCCTTTACAAAACCTTGTATTAAAGTATAGAAAAGGAGGTCGCTATAGACTGCATAACCAAAACAAAAAACAGAAAAAGAAAGCACGAAGGGCGATGGGAAAAAATAATGCCGATAGTGGGAGAGAGCCGACAACCTTTGCAGACACTCCCGAAAAAAGATTGATACCTGAAATTAACCTGATTTGTTTGGATGTGATGGACTTCCCTCAGGTGACCAGTATGACAGAGGGACTTGAAATGATGACTTTGATTCCAACACAGGGGGTCATTGAGGAGAGACAACCAGAGACAACTGTTTTACTCCAACCAGTGTCCGTCGAGCAGGAGCCGATCCACGCTGGATTAACCATTTCAGGTGACTGCAAATTGACCAAAGGAGAAAGAAAAAGACGGAGGATAACTGCATTGTTACAGCAGTTCCAGGAGGCCCACCCTGGCCTTAAAGCTGGAACAGAGGCTGGACAGGGGTTGGGGACACAGATGGAGTGGCCAATACGTGGGACCGACAACAGGTATGGGAAAATACATGAACAGTTTTCTCAGCCCACAAGTTCCCCTTGTCCAGACTTCCCCCAACACCAGAGCCAGAAGGAGAGGCATGGCCCAGTGACAAGGAGCCTGCCAGCCAGCGCCAGGGTGGAGGAAGAGAGGCTAACGTGCCTCTCTCCAGAAAGACAGAGAGCGTTCACGGAAGCGTTCGAAAGACATGAGACAGTCCGTAGGGAACTGGTGGAGAGGCAGCTGGCTGTTGACCAAGTCACACACGAGAGGGAAATGCTAGAGCGAGAACTGGCGGAGCAGACTGAGATCATGAGTGATGTAATTTTGGAAGTAATGTTCCGTGCGGCAGAACGAGGGCTCAGTGAACAAGAGATGTCACTTGCTCCGTTACTTGAACGGGGAGCTGAGCAGCAAGGGCATGGTGATGGACACCACAGGAGGGGTGAGTTTCCAGGCCCCTCCCAACAACAGGCCCGAGGGGCAGCGGCAGAAAAGAACAGGTATGTGCATCTCTCCTCCATACAGCAGGACCTGCCCAGGGAAACGCCCGGAGAGGACCGGAGAGGTGTGAGCCTGTCGGGGACTGTGGGATACCAGCCGAAAGAATGCTGGTTTGTGGTGAACTGGGACACATGGCCAGATCATGTGGGAAAGGGTGGCGAGCCCAAAGAGAGACCATCAGAGGAGAAGGCCGTGGAGGTAATGGCAGAGAGCAAGAACAGAACCTGGGCCCGACAGACCTGCTAAGGGTGGTATCAGGGCCATCCGAACACAGGCAGGAGGCCCCTGGGGCTTGTGGTTACGCCCCACCAAGAAAGGGTCATGGACAGACATGCTGGAACTGTGGGATGTTGGGGCATAATCAAAGGGAGTGTGTAAAGCGGTTGTGTCTGCAAAGGCCACAGGCTGAAAGGAACAAGGGTGAAATGCACAGGAGACGCTATGACGCTAAAAAAAATACAGGATAGATATTAAATCATGAGACTGAATAGAATAAAAAAAAAAAAAATGTATATAGATAAGTTGGATGGTTAGATTATGTGTGCAAGTTACTAAAACGGCTTGGAAGACTAACAGTGGTAAGTTGGGGTTGTGAGGGGATGAAGTAACTGGCAAATGCATGACTAATCATATTAACAAAAATTGTGGTTTTAAACATTAGACAGAGTAATAAAAAAGGACTACTTCAGTAATGATTAGTAGTGATTATATTTCTTTTGATTTCTTTCTTAGTTTTTACAGAGGGGCTATGCCTCTGGATGGTAGTTTGATTCTGTTTGATGGGTGTGTTGCATGATATGACACTCACATTTTTGTTTATTTTTTTTGTCGTTTTTCTTTGTTTTTCGTTTCTTTTCTCTATTCTTTTCTTAGGAACTGACGGGCTGGGAGGGTACTCTCGCCGGTCAGGGGTAGCAGGTTGGTGGTGACACAGCGGGACTGGTAGGAATGTCTATATGATGGGCTGGAAATGTGGAGAGTGGACTAGAGCTGGTTCATGATTTTGTTTTCCGCTCATTGAGAGTCCAGATGTAGAATCTGGGAGGTTGTGTCACGTTTTGGTGTGGGATGTAGAGTTGGGGAGACAAGGTTCTCTGTACATAGGTAAGCTCTGTAGATGTTTGGTCGCCATTGGCCAGATAGTGTTAATGTAAGGTGCGGACATGTGAAATTGATAATTGGCTTGTGGGGGACTCTGTGACGGCTTGTTGGAGGCTGGCAGAGTGTGTGGAAGATGTGTGTTTAAGGGGACTATGGTTTGTTACCATGCATAGGGTCTGTTGGTGAATGGTATGAGAGAAAGGTGATTTAATTGAATAATAACCTAAGAAGCCATGGAATATATAGATAAAAAAATTGGGAAAAATGTATTGTCAATGCAGAACAGTAGAAGAATGTATCTGAGGGGGAAACATGTAATCTTCCAATCAATTGTGTGTTGTAATAACAAATCCAAAAAGCAATAAGAGGACAGAGGGAAAACATTTTTCCTTCTGTGGAGATCGGGGCAGTACCAAGGCTGCGCACAACCGAGGAACAAGCGCTTAGCGCACACGCAAAGGAGGAGCAACGGACAAAATAACTTAGCAGTAAACCTCAGAAGGTTTGAAAAGGGATAACTGACAGGGTTGGAGCTAAGGATAAAACAGACCAGCAGTGGTCCTTCCGAGGGAGAAAATTGTATATATTTTCTTGGTTAAGTCTCCCTCCTTTTTTAGAATGTTAATCTTTTTTGGTGTGATGTATTAATCTTTTCTTGCAGAGTACATTGCATAACTAGACACATTTAAGCTAATTACATGGATAAAATAGTCATAAACAAAAAAACGGATACATTTGGAAGCCAATTCTTGTTTGATTACCTTCCATAGTCTGAAGTCATATCAATAACTGATGGTGTGTGTGACTGGAGAAGTCTAACGAGGGTGGGGCGAAGAGTGGATGATGATTTTGTAACTATACAGAAGGAAACGGATTTTGTAGTTCGATTTGTGTATTTTTTGAATTTTTTAAGAAATGTTAGCAAGGTTATGGTAAAAATAAGGTTAAAGACATGTTTGATTTAGAAAATACAGGTGACATATGTGGGTTTAAAACCCACAAGGGTGGATTGTGGTATATTCTGCATATAAACATGTCTTCTCCCAAGGAATACACGTGCAGGGGACCATGCTGTTGTAAGTGTGTAAGTGGTTATAGGGTAACAGTTAAACTGTAGTTTATATCTGGCCAAAAACCCTTGATAAAGTGAAGGACAAATTAACTAAACGTAGCATTGTTTAGAGAATACATTATCTGTCTGTCTCTCTGGCAAAAGGAAAAATGTCACCAGAGTCACTTACTATCTTTAAAACAGAGAGACCGGGGGTCTTGAGGTCTGTGTTAGCAGAAACTGACCTTAGGCTGTGTTATCACAGGAAGCCAACTAGGAGGGATAAAGCCAGCTGCATGCTATAAAGATAAGGTTGGGAGTAGGCCCTGGGGGAGACCGTTTGGTATGGCAAGCTTCAAAGACAGTGTCAGGTTACTCTTACGGGGACAGAATACTAGGAGCTCTGTCTGCAGGAGACAGAGCTGAAGAAAGGAATTTGGATTAAACTAGGTTTAAATACAATAAATAGTTATAATAGATACAGAATATTATCAGAAATATTCCGCCCATAGAAAATCAATAATCTTAAAACTAATCACTGCAGTATAAGACTATAAAGATGATGATTGACAGTTTAAAAGTTGAGTTACGCTATAAAACATTATGAACCAAAGATTAGAAGTCAGATCAAGATGCTTAGTGTTTTAAAAGGCTAAAACAAAGTCAAGGATTACTTTAGAAAATATATAAATACAACAAACATGTTTAAAGATGAATAATAAAGTTAAAGAGATATTTAGAAGCCCCAAAAACTCAAGAAAAGACTGTTAGAAACAGTCTAGTCAAAATAAAGAATAATCTCTTATTTTAAGGACAATAAAAGCATGACATAGTACTTTTATCTGTTAAATTAGGAAGCAATTTATGGGTTATTTCCGTTCAAGAAGAGAGGCCTGCTAAAAACTGGAAGCTTCCCATATAAGGAGAAGAAAATGGTAAAAAGTCCGTATATAGAAAATACCAGTCCCCTTTAAGATCAAAAAATGGCCGACGTCAAGCTTAGCCAATAGAAAGAAGTGACGCCCCTAGCGATCGTCACTAGGACGACGCGGAAAGGGGGCGGGGAGTTGTCTTTAACTACAGGAGCTGGCGCAGAGAGAGAGGAGCAGCAGGAAAACGAGCGCACCCCGCGCTACACCAGAGGATCGCTGAGACCAAGAGTTGCCGGGGGCAACCAGCATAACAAAGAACCAGCCTCGTGTTGCCAGGCCGACCTGAATCAACAAACCGGAGAAGACTTTTCTGATCTCGCAGCAACAGCATATCAGAGACTTGAACAATATCTTTGTGAATCTTTATGGGATCCAGCTCGTATCTTGTCAATATGGGAACAGCTGGAAACCACTTTTATAATAAGATCTGAAGCTTTTTATTGGTGAATAAAAACAGATCGTCTGGTGGAAACCGAGCGAATGTCGTCCGTGCCTACTTCCTGCAAGCAAAACCAATTGAATGCAACAACGCAGAGAGAAGGGAAATTCCACTATACTAGTTCAGAACGATCGATCAAAGATACGTTATATTAGATGATATTTACGTTACCTATACTGTTCATTGGACACGTAGGCCATACTGGCGCACACAAGACTTGTTATGGAATATTAATGCAGTCTATTTCCATGCGATTAGCTTTAGTTCTTATTTATTTATCCACTGTCATTTCAGGTCGAGGGTCTATCACAGTGTTTAGAGGGGTCTATCACAGTGTTTGTCGGGTCTATCACAGTGTTTAGAGGGTCTGTCACAGTGTTTAGAGGGTCTGTCACAGTGTTTAGAGGGTCTGTCACAGTGTTTAGAGGGTCTATCAGTGTTTAGAGGGTCTATCACAGTGTTTAGAGGGTCTATCACAGTGTTTAGAGGGTCTATCAGTGTTTAGAGGGTCTGTCACAGTGTTTAGAGGGTCTATCAGTGTTTAGAGGGTGTGATAGACCCTCTAAACACTCTGATAGACCCTCTAAACACTGTGATAGACCCTCTAAACACTGTGATAGACCCGACAAACACTGTGATAGACCCGACAAACACTGTGATAGACCCGACAAACACTGTGATAGACCCTCTAAACACTCACAGTGTTTAGAGGGTCTATCACAGTGTTTGTCGGGTCTATCACAGTGCTTAGAGGGTCTGTCACAGTGTTTAGAGGGTCTGTCACAGTGTTTAGAGGGTCTGTCACAGTTTTTAGAGGGTCTATCAGTGTTTAGAGGGTCTATCACAGTGTTTAGAGGGTCTATCACAGTGTTTAGAGGGTCTATCAGTGTTTAGAGGGTCTGTCACAGTGTTTAGAGGGTCTATCAGTGTTTAGAGGGTGTGATAGACCCTCTAAACACTGTGATAGACCCTCTAAACACTGTGATAGACCCTCTAAACACTGTGATAGACCCTCTAAACACTGATAGACCCTCTAAACACTGTGATAGACCCAACAAACACTGTGATAGACCCTCTAAACACTGTGATAGACCCTCTAAACACTGTGATAGATCTATCACAGTGTTTACAGTGTTTGTCGGGTCTATCACAGTGTTTAGAGGGTCTATCAGTGTTTAGAGGGTCTATCACAGTGTTTGTAGGGTTTGTAATCACTCGTTTAGCATTTCAAATATTTTAATATTTAAATAAATAAAACGTACATCAACTCCGAGCAGCAGTTTCTCCGTAGGCTCTTTGAAGTACACCATAAGGAGTCTTCTCCGAAGCCTCTGGATCATATCTGGCCAGAACTTCCCTGATCTCCGGGTTGTCCAGTTTCTGGCAGAACTGCAGGATGGTCCGTCCTCTCTGACCCAGGGCATCTTGGATCTTTTGAAGGGCATCGGTGTCTGTCAGGAGGCCAAAGTGGGACAAAAGCCCCGTCTAAGCGAAGAGAAAAGGCCATTCCTCTTTGAGCTCCACCATCATTGGTGCAGGCATTTTGTTCAAGTACCGCTGCAGGATCACGTAGGTCCTCTCCATCAGAAGTTCTGCTCTCTGCCCCATCCATCCCTTCCTCTGTGTACAGACATACAAATACATGTAATGAGTACCCAAGTAACAACAATTAAATTTGATGTCGCCACCTCTGGGAAATTGAGTGGCAAACCTTTAATTTCATGCTATCTCATCATTACTCATTCTGAATATTAAGGTGGCCTTTTTGCTTAATGTGGGATGTTTATTCATGTGTCAATTCACCAAAAGTAAAGTAGATTGCATGCCTGAGTAGATGTTCCGCAGATCCCTTTTCAAAGCCCCCAAGGCTTCCTCTGTCTCCCCGTCCGGTATGTCTGCTGGGCCCCACTTCACACACCTAGGGATAGGAAGGAATCATAGGTTAACTCAATACTATTGGGGGAAATTATATTTTACAAAATCTATACATAATTTAAACATTCAATCCAAATAACCTAAGTTAGTCTAGCATGGCAGTGCCCCTGTAACCCCTAATTGCTCCCAATGGAGTGTGAATGGAGAGGACACTGGCGCTGTTTTGCCACCCGTACACATAGGGACCTCTCATCAGCCTGGACTCTCCTGCCACTCCAGTGTGTCGTCTTCCCTCTCTGCGGCGTCTAGCCTTCTTTAAATACAAGGAGACTAACACTAAACAGCAAAAAAAAATATGATGCTGTTAAATGATAAGTTCACAATTTGACTGTAGACCCCTCTACCATGAACCTGAAACACAGAACCAATAATTTCACTCATCACTGCAGTGTTGAGCTTACTTCTGTTCATCACATATGGGACATAAGATCTCTCCCTGTGCAAGCTGTGTAAGGATGATGAACCTTCAACCTATTAAAGAAAATAATTTTTTTTTAGAATCAGTGAAGCAAATGTGACCACTGTGTTTCTGTCCTGTGTGAATAACGGACACGGGAGTCGAGATGGATGGAGCACTTCTCTTTTACTGAGCTGTGAATGGGACACACAACCAGCAGGTTAACCTGTTCCACCCGAGTGTTGCATAAAATTTGCGTTTTTAATATCAAACGTATTCAAGTATTAACATCACTAACATGTCACAAAAGCATGTAGAATGTATATTATCGTCAATACGTTAGTTTAGCAATAGGTTAAAAGTGCCATTAGATAGATTAAACTTTTCGATTTGCTGAAGTATATTCCGAGAGGGCGACCATTTTGGAAATTTTTAACCGTGGGAATTTTTCTGAACTACACTTCCTGGAAGATTATAATGGGATTCAAGGTTCAGAGTTCTGTATGAATTATTTCAATAACTGTTATTATTCGGGATAATAAGCCACAAAAGGTAACGTTTGACAAATTTTAAAACGCAGTTAATTTCTCTTCCCTATTGTTAACATGTAGGAACAATTAGATCTGAAATTAGTTTCAAAACGGTTGCACTGTGGGGAAAATTAAAAAGTACAGTAGATTACAGTAGATTATTATCTGTTCTTATGCATGCCTGGTGATACTAAATCCAAATTGAACTCAGGCATTTGAAAGATAATATATGTATATATATAAATGTGCGAATTGGCTATAATAAGGTAATTTATAAGCATCATATTCTTTTTATTTTATTTTGATTGATCTTTTTTTCCCCTCCTTTTTCCTCCGATTTTCTCCCATCCCAATGTTAGTCGTTATGCCAATTCCCAATCCCCTTCCTGGTCGCTGCGCACTTACCCCCCACAGTCGGTCTGGGAGAGTGGAGGCTATCACGTGCTTCCTCCGACACACGTCTAGCCAATCAACCGCTTCTTTTCACCTGGCAGCGCGGACTTTCACTGAGAGGGCGTAGCGTGTGGAAGGATCACACTATCCCACTTAGATCCTATCCGCGCTTAGCAGGCGCCCCGACCGAACTGTAGGAGTCGCTGTTTACAACGACCCGGACCCACCCCGCCAGCTTTTCCCACCCTCTAATACTGCCAATTGTATTAGTGTGAACGGCCAGCCAAGCTGGTGACAACCCCGGAGCTGTGAGCTGGATTCGAACAGGCGAATCCTAGCGTCTCCGGGGTTGGTGACGAACGCAATCTCCGCTACGCCACCTGACCGCCATAAGCATCATATTCTATAATAATATTTCAAATTGCATTGGTCCGGATGGGAGAATTCAGTACTGTATCTACAGAACCTTCGGTTTAATCATCTTCCCTTTATTAATTTCCTTCGATTTTTTTTTACACATGATCTCAAGAGGGGACTGAACGAGATCAGTGGCAGTTTTTAATGTTTCGTCATTATTAGCATGGTGTTATTCACTGTCAAAGATGCAAAGAAAAATCATAATTCATATTCTCCTTTGTTTCATCACAATTTAAGCAAGCCTAGTAATAGACACAATATTTCTGACACTGTGAATACATTCCCTGAGGTCCATAGATGTCCCTAGATACCAATAATATGCAAATGGTCCTTTCGATTTTGATTACAGTATTTTATTGTGAAATAATAATTAAATGTGAAATATTGCTATGTTATTGTGAGATTACAAAATCTGATGTGATATTACAGAGGATTTTGATTACAGTATTTTATTGTGAAATAATAATAAAATTATGTGAAATCAAAGGATACTGTGAATGTCACTGTAATATGACACTCATAACAGAATTAGTTATCAATAACCTACCTGTATAAAGGTTAAAAGTTGTTGCAAATATTTTTTCCCCTCATAAATATACCACTATATACATTAATTTCTTATATTAGTTTTAAAATGACCATTTAACAGTTTAACAGTGCTCTGAAAATGCTCTGAGAACATGCGGTCATCATTCACTGTTTTAAGCACAAACACATAAGGGAGGGAGGGAGAGAGACAGGCCCTGTATGCCTGCACCCTGCCATGTTGTTGGTTTATGTCATGTACAGAGGTCTATCGACCATACAAGATAGTAACTGGGCAGGTGTTACATGAGCAAAAAACAACCCCCTCAGTAGAAAAATGCTTCTCAAACAGTCCCGGGTAGGCAGATAGTAAACAAAGACGTTTTCAAATGGTAAATTAGGTTTTATTGTATAGTGGGGGTTTCAACCCACGGCCCTTTTCCCAAAGGAAAAAGGGGATGTCGTCGGTGGGGATTTCAACCCACGCACACACAAAGGGGAAAAGGTAATGGAGGACAAACAAGACATATAAATAAAGTGGCAATGGCATACAGCCTACCAACATATATATATATACAGCTCTACTTGAATGACACAACAGCACAAAGGGCAGTGAAATATCAGTCCACACTCAGTGGGAACAGGCACAGAGGCCAACAAGATAACACTCACCCAGCTAGAGAAGTGGCACATAGGTCAACAATATATATATATAAACACAACCGTGGTTAACCATGGCAACCTCACTCTTCTCTAGTCGCTAGCAATTGACAGAATGAGGCGCCGAGACGTGTGTGTGCTGTCAGGTATTTGACTACCCATCCCTCTTGATGTGACTGCCATCAGCTGTTATTCATTAGGCAATCAGCACTCTTCAGTAGGGATGGGCAGCACCTGACAGGGAGAGAAGAGACAGCATTAACTTTCATGTTCAACACACACACATCATATACAAAACATAACACATTAAATATACTAACCTGATGTTCAGAAGGTGTCATAAATGCAGTAATAATGGTAATGACCAACCCACGTACCCAGGTACGTCACACCTCCCCCCATAAGAGCGAACCTGTAGGGTTAGCAAAACATTATTACTTATTACCCAACATCCGATTAGTACCACACACCAGGGAAAACAGAAACAACAAAAACAAAATTCTCCTCCCACAATCGCCCACCAATGGGCACACCAGCACCACACAGGCTTAGACAACATAACAATTGACTCACACACACGTACAACACTACGCACAACAATGCATGTGAAAACTGTGACGTCAGTGCATGTAGCACACACCGGCTACCGTATGCAAACCGGTCTCAAAACGTGGTGAGATCTAACTCACAAATAATCATTTGTCAAACGCACATGGTCAGCTACACACCCAGCCTCCACCGCTTAAGAGCGAGCAATTGCTCGGGCGACACTGCTTCACGAATGTAAAAATGAGGTGGATACGATCCAGGTGATATGTCTTTCATCCTCATCTCTCCAATAGATGGTTCGGGAATTACCAGCTGCCCCATAACGCTACATACAGCAACCTCTTCCATCTCGCCAACAGATGGCCCCTTGTCCTCGGCGAGAGCCTCGCCCCCGACAGATTCACTCAACGTCAAAACTTGAGTTCGCTCCCCGCCCTGTGCCTTGGTGACAACACAAGCAGAAAACACATTGGGGTGATTATCAAGCAATTCATCACAACACAAGACAGTCAATGGAGCCTTTTCAACCTCCACTACAGGAAGCACACTCTCCCCAGCGAACTTGTTCCCCATGACAAAATCAACCCTCACACCTTTTGGTTTCTGGGCTGACTTCGTGATTTTGTCCTGTCGCTTCCTCGGCGTACGACATCCTTTTACCACATGGCCTGTCTCTTTACAATAATTGCACACCACCGGTCTCCTAGACGGCGGCGAGCGTGGCCGGATTGCTGACTCAATCAACGCATCGCACAGAACTTTCCCCCCAGCTATATCATTTCCCATGATAAAATCAATTCCGGCTACCGGAAAAGAGGAACGAACCGCCACGGGAAAACAACCTGTGACTAGTTTTGACCTCACATGTATCATATGTAACGGAGCGGGCGTGTAGCCCATCTCTATCCCGCACACAATAGCACTTGTATTACAAGACGACTCCACACTTAACGGCAATACATCCGCCAGCATAAAGGACTGTGAACCACCTGTATCACGAAGGATCCTCACCTCGCGCTGGTCACAGACCTTACCCGACAGTGACACAAAACCAGAAGATATAAAAGGATCAAAACAACTGTCCGGTTTCCCCCGCCCAGGGCGTGAGACAGTGCTAACCAACCCCACCACCTTTGGTTCCTGAGCTGGCCTGTCAGTATTTTGCCGATCGCGCACAAATGCATAACAGTCCGCCGCCAAATGACCTGGCTTGCTACAATAATTACAATGTCTCTTTTCAGACGGAGGCGAGCGTGGTCGAAATGATTGCTCGTCGCCTCCTACATACACATCATTTCGCACAGAACCATGTGATGCAGAAACATTTTTGTGAATCATTGCCAACTCGTCACACAAAACTGCAGCTTCCTGGAGGGTAGAAACCTTTCGCTCCTCCAACTGTATTATCATGTGTTCGGGCACAAATTTTTTAAATTGTTCCATGAGGATTAACTCGCTCAAAGCCTCGACCCCATCCACCTTACACGCTTCACACCAACGAGCGAACACCATCCGTTGTTCATGGGAAAATGCCACATGTGTTTGGAGGGAGCTTTACTTAGTCCCCTAAACCGCTGCCTATACGCCTCCGGCACCAGTTCATATACGCGCAAGACAGCACCCTTCACTTTCTCATATACCATGCTGTCCTCCTTTGATAAAAACTGGCATGCATCCTGAGCCCTACCCGTGAGCTTATATTGCACTAATAGTGCCCACTGATCCTCCGGCCAATTCGCAGCCCCCGCTACCCGCTCAAAATTAACAAAAAATGCCTCCACCTCAGATTCTCGAAAAACAGGAACCATAGCAATATGTTGCCCAACATTAAAACTGCCCTGGCCACCTTCAGATGAGGGCGAAGAAGAGCCAACACTCTCCAGCTCCATCCTCTTCAGTGTAATCTGGAGCTCTCTATCTCTCTCCCTCTCCCTTCCTCGCTCTTCCCTGTCTCTCTCAGCTGCTCTGTCCTCTCTGTCAGCCGCTTTGTCCTCTCTGTCTCGTACAGCCGCTTTGTCCTCTCTGTCTCGTACAGCTGCTCTGTCCTCTCTGTCTCGTACAGCCGCTTTGTCCTCTCTGTCTCGCTTTGTCCTCTCTGCTTTGTCCTCTCTGTCTCATACAGCTTTGTCCTCTCTATCTCGTACAGCTGCTTTGTCCTCTCTGTCCTCTCTGCGCAACAGAGCTCTCTCCTCCATCTGGAGACGGGCAAAACGCAGACTAGAGCGCGCATGGCCAGAAGACGTGGAGTCTTTATCCGAATCGCCCGCGCCCTCACTTTCAGCTCCGGCCGTACTACCATTCCTCCTAATAGCACCACCTTCCGGGTTAAGATCACGTAAGGGAGAGTCAACCCATTCGCCAGTGTGTGCAACCTCCTGATCACTATGACTCACTACTCCCTGAGCCGTGCTAAACACCTGTTGCTCCACCAACCCCGCTATAACAGCTGCCTTCATATCCGCCTTGGATTGGGAATTTTGCACAGCAATATCATAATGCCTAGCAATAAGGCCTAATTCCGCCTTAGTGTAACCTTCCACCTGATCCTCTGTCGGATCCGCCACGAAGGCTTCAAAAACAAACACCGACGCAGCCATATTATGTTTTTATGCATGCACAAAAAATATACATATATATCACGTCCTCACTTAATTAACCATGACCGTGCACAATAATAATAGACACATTCTGCTTTCATACCTCTTAACCAAAACAATCCAACTGACCACATCTACTAAATGAAAATAATAACAAATGGTCCTAACCACTCAACTAGGAGTCACCTGTGTCACACTAGCCTATCCCAGATAAACTACTCCACTACCTGGATGAAAGGCTACACATATCTTCAATCGCTTACCGATTTCATTGCGCGCTCCACCGGAATCACGACTCGTGCCCCGCACCCTCTAGCCAAGCAGGTGACCCCCCCCCCTGTTACCTATGTGGCAGAAAAATAGAATGGTTAAGAGCATCACAACAATAATGGTTTACATCAATCAACTGTGCACGGACAATGGAACCCACTAACTTACCAATTTAGAAAACGCTATCTTATTACACCTGATATGCTTCAATCGACAAGTCACCCCGTTATTTTACCAACAAGGAACCATACAATTGCGCAAACTTAACGAGCCCCCATGTCATGTACAGAGGTCTATCGACCATACAAGATAGTAACTGGGCAGGTGTTACATGAGCAAAAAACAACCCCCTCAGTAGAAAAATGCTTCTCAAACAGTCCCGGGTAGGCAGATAGTAAACAAAGACGTTTTCAAATGGTAAATTAGGTTTTATTGTATAGTGGGGGTTTCAACCCACGGCCCTTTTCCCAAAGGAAAAAGGGGATGTCGTCGGTGGGGATTTCAACCCACGCACACACAAAGGGGAAAAGGTAATGGAGGACAAACAAGACATATAAATAAAGTGGCAACAACCCCGGAGCTGTGAGCTGGATTCGAACAGGCGAATCCTAGCGTCTCCGGGGTTGGTGACGAACGCAATCTCCGCTACGCCACCTGACCGCCATAAGCATCATATTCTATAATAATATTTCAAATTGCATTGGTCCGGATGGGAGAATTCAGTACTGTATCTACAGAACCTTCGGTTTAATCATCTTCCCTTTATTAATTTCCTTCGATTTTTTTTTACACATGATCTCAAGAGGGGACTGAACGAGATCAGTGGCAGTTTTTTTTTTTTTTTTTATTATTGTTTTTTTTAACCCCCTCCATTTTCCTCCGATTTTCTCCCATCCCAATGTTAGTCGTATGCCAATTCCCAGTCCCTTCCTGGTCGCTGCGCACTTACCCCCCACAGTCAGATCATCTGGGAGAGTGGAGGCTACCACGTGCTTCCTCCGACACACGTCCAGCCAATCACCGCTTCTTTTCACCTGGCAGCGTGGATTCTCATCGAGAGGGCATAGCGTGTGGGAGGACCACACTATCCCCCTCGAGTCCTATCCGCGCTTAGCAGGCGCCCCGACCGAACTGTAGGAGTCGCTGTTTACAACGACCCGGACCCACCCCGCCAGCTTCTCCCACCCTCTAATACAGCCAATTGTATTAGTGCAGACGGCCAGCCAAGCTGGTGACAACCCCGGAGCTGTGCCCACAGCTCCGGGGCTGGTGACGAACGCAATCTCCGCTCGGCCACCTAACCGCCTGATCAGTGGCAGTTTTTAATGTTTCGTCATTATTAGCATGGTGTTATTCACTGTCAAAGATGCAAAGAAAAATCATAATTCATATTCTCCTTTGTTTCATCACAATTTAAGCAAGCCTAGTAATAGACACAATATTTCTGACACTGTGAATACATTCCCTGAGGTCCATAGATTTCCCTAGATACCAATAATATGCAAATGGTCCTTTCGATTTTGATTACAGTATTTTATTGTGAAATAATAATTAAATGTGAAATATTGCTATGTTATTGTGAGATTACAAAATCTGATGTGATATTACAGAGGATTTTGATTACAGTATTTTATTGTGAAATAATAATACAATTATGTGAAATCAAAGGATACTGTGAATGTCACTGTAATATGACACTCATAACAGAATTAGTTATCAATAACCTACCTGTATAAAGGTTAAAAGTTGTTGCAAATATTTTTTTCCCCTCATAAATATACCACTATATACATTAATTTCTTATATTAGTTTTAAAATGACCATTTAACAGTTTAACAGTGCTCTGAAAATGCTCTGAGAACATGCGGTCATCATTCACTGTTTTAAGCACAAACACATAAGGGAGGGAGGGAGAGAGACAGGCCCTGTATGCCTGCACCCTGCCATGTTGTTGGTTTATGTCATGTACAGAGGTCTATCGACCATACAAGATAGTAACTGGGCAGGTGTTACATGAGCAAAAAACAACCCCCTCAGTAGAAAAATGCTTCTCAAACAGTCCCGGGTAGGCAGATAGTAAACAAAGACGTTTTCAAATGGTAAATTAGGTTTTATTGTATAGTGGGGGTTTCAACCCACGGCCCTTTTCCCAAAGGAAAAAGGGGATGTCGTCGGTGGGGATTTCAACCCACGCACACACAAAGGGGAAAAGGTAATGGAGGACAAACAAGACATATAAATAAAGTGGCAATGGCATACAGCCTACCAACATATATATATATACAGCTCTACTTGAATGACACAACAGCACAAAGGGCAGTGAAATATCAGTCCACACTCAGTGGGAACAGGCACAGAGGCCAACAAGATAACACTCACCCAGCTAGAGAAGTGGCACATAGGTCAACAATATATATATATAAACACAACCGTGGTTAACCATGGCAACCTCACTCTTCTCTAGTCGCTAGCAATTGACAGAATGAGGCGCCGAGACGTGTGTGTGCTGTCAGGTATTTGACTACCCATCCCTCTTGATGTGACTGCCATCAGCTGTTATTCATTAGGCAATCAGCACTCTTCAGTAGGGATGGGCAGCACCTGACAGGGAGAGAAGAGACAGCATTAACTCTCATGTTCAACACACACACATCATATACAAAACATAACACATTAAATATACTAACCTGATGTTCAGAAGGTGTCATAAATGCAGTAATAATGGTAATGACCAACCCACGTACCCAGGTACGTCACACCTCCCCCCATAAGAGCGAACCTGTAGGGTTAGCAAAACATTATTACTTATTACCCAACATCCGATTAGTACCACACACCAGGGAAAACAGAAACAACAAAAACAAAATTCTCCTCCCACAATCACCCACCAATGGGCACACCAGCACCACACAGGCTTAGACAACATAACAATTGACTCGCGCACACGTACAACACTACGCACAACAATGCATGTGAAAACTGTGACGTCAGTGCATGTAGCACACACCGGCTACCGTATGCAAACCGGTCTCAAAACGTGGTGAGATCTAACTCACAAATAATCATTTGTCAAACGCACATGGTCAGCTACACACCCAGCCTCCACCGCTTAAGAGCGAGCAATTGCTCGGGCGACACTGCTTCACGAATGTAAAAATGAGGTGGATACGATCCAGGTGATATGTCTTTCATCCTCATCTCTCCAATAGATGGTTCGGGAATTACCAGCTGCCCCATAACGCTACATACAGCAACCTCTTCCATCTCACCAACAGATGGCCCCTTGTCCTTGGCGAGAGCCTCGCCCCCGACAGATTCACTCAACGTCAAAACCTGAGTTCGCTCCCCGCCCTGTGCCTTGGTGACAACACAAGCAGAAAACACATTGGGGTGATTATCAAGCAATTCATCACAACACAAGACAGTCAATGGAGCCTTTTCAACCTCCACTACAGGAAGCACACTCTCCCCAGCGAACTTGTTCCCCATGACAAAATCAACCCTCACACCTTTTGGTTTCTGGGCTGACTTCGTGATTTTGTCCTGTCGCTTCCTCAGCGTACGACATCCTTTTACCACATGGCCTGTCTCTTTACAATAATTGCACACCACCGGTCTCCTAGACGGCAGCGAGCGTGGCCGGATTGCTGACTCAATCAACGCATCGCACAGAACTTTCCCCCCAGCTATATCATTTCCCATGATAAAATCAATTCCGGCTACCGGAAAAGAGGAACGAACCGCCACGGGAAAACAACCTGTGACTAGTTTTGACCTCACATGTATCATATGTAACGGAGCGGGCGTGTAGCCCATCTCTATCCCGCACACAATAGCACTTGTATTACAAGACGACTCCACACTTAACGGCAATACATCCGCCAGCATAAAGGACTGTGAACCACCTGTATCACGAAGGATCCTCACCTCGCGCTGGTCACAGACCTTACCCGACAGTGACACAAAACCAGAAGATATAAAAGGATCAAAACAACTGTCCGGTTTCCCCCGCCCAGGGCGTGAGACAGTGCTAACCAACCCCACCACCTTTGGTTCCTGAGCTGGCCTGTCAGTATTTTGCCGATCACGCACAAATGCATAACAGTCCGCCGCCAAATGACCTGGCTTGCTACAATAATTACAATGTCTCTTTTCAGACGGAGGCGAGCGTGGTCGAAATGATTGCTCGTCGCCTCCTACATACACATCATTTCGCACAGAACCATGTGATGCAGAAACATTTTTGTGAATCATTGCCAACTCGTCACACAAAACTGCAGCTTCCTGGAGGGTAGAAACCTTTCGCTCCTCCAACTGTATTATCATGTGTTCGGGCACAATTTTTTTAAATTGTTCCATGAGGATTAACTCGCTCAAAGCCTCGACCCCATCCACCTTACACGCTTCACACCAACGAGCGAACACCATCCGTTGTTCATGGGAAAATGCCACATGTGTTTGCGAGGGAGCTTTACTTAGTCCCCTAAACCGCTGCCTATACGCCTCCGGCACCAGTTCATATACGCGCAAGACAGCACCCTTCACTTTCTCATATACCATGCTGTCCTCCTTTGATAAAAACTGGCATGCGTCCTGAGCCCTACCCGTGAGCTTATATTGCACTAATAGTGCCCACTGATCCTCCGGCCAATTCGCAGCCCCCGCTACCCGCTCAAAATTAACAAAAAATGCCTCCACCTCAGATTCTCGAAAAACAGGAACCATAGCAATATGTTGCCCAACATTAAAACTGCCCTGGCCACCTTCAGATGAGGGCGAAGAAGAGCCAACACTCTCCAGCTCCATCCTCTTCAGTGTAATCTGGAGCTCTCTATCTCTCTCCCTCTCCCTTCCTCGCTCTTCCCTGTCTCTCTCAGCTGCTCTGTCCTCTCTGTCAGCCGCTTTGTCCTCTCTGTCTCGTACAGCCGCTTTGTCCTCTCTGTCTCGTACAGCTGCTCTGTCCTCTCTGTCTCGTACAGCCGCTTTGTCCTCTCTGTCTCACTTTGTCCTCTCTGTCTCGTACAGCCGCTTTGTCCTCTCTGTCTCGTACAGCTGCTCTGTCCTCTCTGTCTCATACAGCTGCTCTGTCCTCTCTGTCAGCCGCTTTGTCCTCTCTGTCTCGTACAGACGCTTTGTCCTCTCTGTCTCGTACAGCTGCTCTGTCCTCTCTGTCTCGTACAGCCGATTTGTCCTCTCTGTCTCGCTTTGTCCTCTCTGCTTTGTCCTCTCTGTCTCATACAGCTTTGTCCTCTCTATCTCGTACAGCTGCTTTGTCCTCTCTGTCCTCTCTGCGCAACAGAGCTCTCTCCTCCATCTGGAGACGGGCAAAACGCAGACTAGAGCGCGCATGGCCAGAAGACGTGGAGTCTTTATCCGAATCGCCCGCGCCCTCACTTTCAGCTCCGGCCGTACTACCATTCCTCCTAATAGCACCACCTTCCGGGTTAAGATCACGTAAGGGAGAGTCAACCCATTCGCCAGTGTGTGCAACCTCCTGATCACTATGACTCACTACTCCCTGAGCCGTGCTAAACACCTGTTGCTCCACCAACCCCGCTATAACAGCTGCCTTCATATCCGCCTTGGATTGGGAATTTTGCACAGCAATATCATAATGCCTAGCAATAAGGCCTAATTCCGCCTTAGTGCAACCTTCCACCTGATCCTCTGTCGGATCCGCCACGAAGGCTTCAAAAACAAACACCGACGCAGCCATATTATGTTTTTATGCGTACACAAAAAATATACATATATATCACGTCCTCACTTAATTAACCATGACCGTGCACAATAATAATAGACACATTCTGCTTTCATACCTCTTAACCAAAACAATCCAACTGACCACATCTACTAAATGAAAATAATAACAAATGGTCCTAACCACTCAACTAGGAGTCACCTGTGTCACTCTAGCCTATCCCAGATAAACTACTCCACTACCTGGATGAAAGGCTACACATATCTTCAATCGCTTACCGATTTCATTGCGCGCTCCACCGGAATCACGACTCGTGCCCCCCACCCTCTAGCCAAGCAGGTGACCCCCCCCCCCCTGTTACCTATGTGGCAGAAAAATAGAATGGTTAAGAGCATCACAACAATAATGGTTTACATCAATCAACTGTGCACGGACAATGGAACCCACTAACTTACCAATTTAGAAAACGCTATCTTATTACACCTGATATGCTTCAATCGACAAGTCACCCCGTTATTTTACCAACAAGGAACCATACAATTGCGCAAACTTAACGAGCCCCCATGTCATGTACAGAGGTCTATCGACCATACAAGATAGTAACTGGGCAGGTGTTACATGAGCAAAAAACAACCCCCTCAGTAGAAAAATGCTTCTCAAACAGTCCCGGGTAGGCAGATAGTAAACAAAGACGTTTTCAAATGGTAAATTAGGTTTTATTGTATAGTGGGGGTTTCAACCCACGGCCCTTTTCCCAAAGGAAAAAGGGGATGTCGTCGGTGGGGATTTCAACCCACGCACACACAAAGGGGAAAAGGTAATGGAGGACAAACAAGACATATAAATAAAGTGGCAATGGCATACAGCCTACCAACATATATATATATACAGCTCTACTTGAATGACACAACAGCACAAAGGGCAGTGAAATATCAGTCCACACTCAGTGGGAACAGGCACAGAGGCCAACAAGATAACACTCACCCAGCTAGAGAAGTGGCACATAGGTCAACAATATATATATATAAACACAACCGTGGTTAACCATGGCAATCTCACTCTTCTCTAGTCGCTAGCAATTGACAGAATGAGGCGCCGAGACGTGTGTGTGCTGTCAGGTATTTGACTACCCATCCCTCTTGATGTGACTGCCATCAGCTGTTATTCATTAGGCAATCAGCACTCTTCAGTAGGGATGGGCAGCACCTGACAGGGAGAGAAGAGACAGCATTAACTCTCATGTTCAACACACACACATCATATACAAAACATAACACATTAAATATACTAACCTGATGTTCAGAAGGTGTCATAAATGCAGTAATAATGGTAATGACCAACCCACGTACCCAGGTACGTCACAGTTTACCATGACTTTTTAGCAAGCAAGCATAATGGTAGCAGCAATGCTAAGCTAACTGATTGTGCCAGTGTATCCAGCATACAGAATACAGCATAAGCCACATTTTGAAACGTTACTGACGTTAGCCTACATAAAATGTATAACAGTATATGCAACAGGTGGATATCACTAAACACCAAAATCAAGAAACATTCATTATAGCTAACTGCTAACGCTACTAGCTAAATTAGCTTCAGCTAGCAGGCATGCATAACGGTTAATATAATATTCTCTACCATGTAAAAACGAACACGGCACTACTCCGTTGGCATTTGCAATCGAAAGCATACATACAACATACAACATACAACATAATCGACATTATTGCCATGCAGTAGGCCTACTCACCAGTTTTAACGATGCAGAGAGACATGAGGTAGCTGCCAGGAAGCTGCCGCACAGGTGCATTCTGGGAGGCGGGGCACAAGTGCAGTGCAGTCTGGGTGATGAGACAATGACGACAAACAGCATACGTTGAACAGCATACGTTGATTCAACATTTATTAGATCTTGGCATTTCAATCATTAAAATTCAACCACAAAACAATATTGATTCAATGACATGTTTTCAACATTGGTCAATTGGTTCATCGGTTAATGGTTGATCCACCATCAATCGTCGACCTTAACCAAAAATCAAGCATTTTGACCATAACTCAACATTGAATTAACATCTTTTGCTATCTGGGTGCACAACGTGAGAACACAATATAGGCCAACACTTCAGACAGCCGCTGTCTGTCCCTCTCCTCATCCGAAGAGAGAAGAGGAAAAGAAGTCAACACAGTCTTCAGAACTGTGATTATCAGACACAGCGGTGCCGGCACAATTCCCTCATGGGCTGCAGCCGACTTGAGCGTGGAGATATTCTTATAACGAAACACCAAACCCACCTCCCTCGCGCCGGGTAACTTTCATCTTGAAAGGCGGGGCCTCGCACAGTGACAGAGACTATCCGTTTGTCCAGAGATCCGGGGGATTGAACCGCAGTTTCGGATACGGTCCCAGGCAATAGAGCTCCCGATGAGGAGCTCATGTAAAAAAAAAGGGTACCAGCCTGGAGCCGGCTTTCGTAAGTCGTGTAGACATTCCCCCCATAGCAACACAACTGGCGCTTGCATCTCAAAACCATCACCCACCCGGAGAGGCAGCTAGCCCTCACAACGGCCGAGCGCCTCTCAAGCAAAGTCCAACTGCAGAGCGGAGGTAATACCTGTCCGACTGCAGAGCTGGAGGAATGCCGGTGGGGATTAGGCCAGCGACGTGAGCCCCTAATACGAAAATGCCGGTGGAGGTCAGAATGATCATCATCTTCTAGACACCCCGGTGGCGAAGACATTATCGCTGTATTTCCTCGAAAAATAGTGAGAGAGAAAATAAAGACATAATGTCAACGCAGCTCCTTCATCGTAGCTCCTCTTCAACATTTCACTAATCTCAAAGTGGTGTATACAGACACTCGCCGTGGTGAAAACAAGGAAGGAGCTGTTAGTATGGCCACACCCCTGCTTATGTAGAGGAGCGGATGGGGGTGTGGCCAGGCGGATGGGTGTGTAAAAGTACATGTGAACATTTATTCAGTGCTAGTACTGATATGGAAGTGAATTCCAGTAGGACGCAGAGCGGTAGCTATACGATACTATAACAGCTCCTTCCTTGTTTTCACCACGGCAAGTGTCTGTATACACCACTTTGAGTTAGTGAAATATTGAAGAGGAGCTGCGTTGACATTATTTCTTGTTTTTTCTCTCTCTCACAAATTTTAGAGAAAAGGCTAAGCTATAATGTCTTCATCGGAGGGTTCGAGCGTTCACAACGTCACCCTTCACCAGCGGTTCTCCATTGCCGCCTCCGCCGTGCGTCGTGGGGCTGTGCTGACTCCACGGTCGTGGCAGTCAGACACACCCGAGCGGCGTCCGGTGGAGAGTTTGCCTCTCCGAGGAGCTGTTGAACCAAAGCCGTCTCCCGTGAGCTGGCCTAGTTCCAGCTTTGGTTCCCCCGCCGGTGGGCGGTCAGCCGACAGGTCGACGGCTCCTCTGGTAGCGGAGGATCTGAGATGCAAGTTCTTCGCCTCTGCTTGCTCCCGTCGTAAGATGGTGAGCTGCAGGGGCGAACGGCCTGGCTTTGGGGAGCTGCTGGAGCCAGACGAGGGTGCTTCTGCTCGGTCTCCTTGTCCGATGGATACGGAGGATTTTATGGAGGGAGCGGGAGCGCTCTTGTTTGACGCCCCGGTGGAGACGTATCACTCTCCCCCTCAGGGTGTGGCAGGGGGTGGTATGTCTCCTTGGGGTCCCTCGTCCTCGGGTGTTAGGTTAGAACCTCCGACTCGGAGACGGGATGCCCTGCTATCAACCGCATCGGATGGTGGCGCCACACAGAGTGGCAGCCTCCCGTACGTGAGGAACGCGGGCTGCATGGAGGAAGGTGCACATGGGGAATTGCGTGCCTTGTTCCCGGAGCTCATGGCAGCCGCCGCAGCCGCTAATGGCGTGCCGTTGCCGCAGCCACTGCCTGCACCTGTCCCTGATGACTTGATAGGTCATCTCTGGCAACGTCGTCCTGTGAAGGAGACGGGCGTTGTCTGCCCATTATTCCCCTCAATAGAGGCCTACGTGCGTCAGGGACAGGTAATCTCTCGCATCACCGGCCTTACCGCGTGAATACTTTCCCCAAGGCAGTTGTCCTTCCACGTTCGGTTTACGCTGCCTGATTTGCTACTGACGCTTCTCTCAACGCCCAATCGTGTTACTCCTAACGCTCGCTCCTAACTTTCAGAACTTCTCTCATTTCCACAAGTCCATCACATCAGCTACAATATACTACTAACTATCAACTAACTCGCTACCGCCGTGCATCAATATACTAACTAACTAGCACATCAATGCACTAACTACTACCGCCGTGGATCGCTATACTGCTACCGCCGTGCGTGCATCAATATACTAACTATCACATGCATCGCTATACTGCTACCATATCAATCGACATCACATCAATATAAATAACGTATTGTTTTCATCTCTCTATATTAACGTAACTAGCTATTCATATCAATCGACATCACATCAATAGTTAGTATATTGATGCACGGCGGTAGCAGTATAGCGATGCACGGCGGTAGTAGTTAGTGCATTGATGTGCTAGTTAGTTAGTATATTGATGCACGGCGGTAGCGAGTTAGTTGATAGTTAGTAGTATATTGATGCAGGTAGGTAGCTGATGTGATGGACTTGTGGAACTGGGAGAAGTTCTGAAAGTTAGGAGCGAGCGTTAGGAGTAACGCGATTGGGCGGTGAGAACCGAACGCGGAAGGACAACTGCCTTGGGGAAAGTATTCACGCGGCCTTACCCCCGCCTACGTGCCAGTCACGCGGGTGGCGGGTTTGGTCGAGGGATTGAAGGAAGGGGTGCCTCGGCTTGATAGCCCGATGGCATCTATTCTTTGTCCTGAGGTGGTGTGGGAGCCGTTGCGGAAGCCGGTTCCCCAAGGGAAATCGGCTAGGCAGTTGGCCAACTGGAGTGACCAGTCATTCATCGGCGCGACACAGAGCCTGGCTGCGACATCCAACATCACGCAGCTGGCTCGCTTCATGTCGGGGATGATGGCGGGCGGGTCGGTGTTGGACGATCACCATCTGTACCTACACGCCCAGGCGGCTGGAGCCATCCTGCATCTGGTACAGCTGCAGGCAATCGCCGCGCCGGGAAAGGACGCGCCCTGGCCACTCTGACCCAGAGTGGCCAGAGCAGGCGCGGGTGCTTTGGCTGGAGCAGGCGCGGGTGCCGGAGCGGAAGAGGCTTCCCCTGCTCACGGCCCCCCTCTCCGAAGCTGAGCTGTTCGGGTCTGCCATGCAGCAAATGACGGCTGCATGCAGGGACATGGAGGAGGAGCGCGCTGTGCTTCAGCCCCATTTTACCCCACCCGACGCTGCCGGTGAAATTCGACGGAGGCCACGTCGTCGGGGATCCGCGACCGTCGCCACCGCCACCACCGCCGCCGCTGCTGGGCCCTCGGCCAAGAAGGCCAGGAGTAGAGGAGGTGCCTCGTCCGCCGCAGCCAGCCGACCCACGCCCAGAGGTGACGGTAGGGATCGTCGTGTCCAGGCACCCCGTAACCGTCCCTCCGGGCCCGTTCCCCGTGGGGGCAAACACCGGGCTGCTCGCGGCAGGCGCCGCTAGTGATTTTTTCCCCCCTGTTTACACCACATATGATTTTGTTACATTTAATAAAGGGTCCCTCCTGGTGAGGGACAATTTTTTGTTACAAACTGTGTGTTTATTCACTGTATATGTTGGGGATACGATGTGTGAACCCTCGCCTAGCTGTGGGGTTGTTAGGAGAGCAGGACTTTTAGTCATTAGCTGGTCGCTACATATATATGTGCTTAGCAAGGCCTGTAGCTAGCACTCGGTCGAAAGACTTTTTCTTTCCTCATCCTGAAGAAATATGTTTCTTCTTATAGTGGTAAATGTTTACCGTTGTCTGAGGGGGTTGTATGTGTTCTGTTACATTGGTAAACAATGGCATTGAGTCCACAGCTTTGGAGTGTTAGCCTACAGAAGTGCTTGTGTGTATAGCTTGTACCAAGGTCTTATAGACACTCTCTCAATCTTCTGTGTTTTTTTCTTGAAACATGAAACACGGGTGTTGTGTTCACACATAAGCCTTCGGCCTTGTTATAAACCCTATTCGCAGACGAGTTGTCGTCTGTGACTAGCGTGCGTTGGGTTAGCTTTTCCTGGTACGCTGCTCCATTAGCATGCTGGCTACATAGGTATCGCCGCTACTGGCTTGTTTACTATCGTATTCGGGGTGTGGGATCATGAGGGGGTGAACGGATAAACCCCTCCTTCCCTCTTTTCTGATTGGTCAGGGGGTTGGGCCTTCTTCATGATTGGTCAGCGCGGCACGGGGTAGGGAGAGGGGGGGGTAGAGAATATCAACCTGGGACATTAATACAACAAAGTAAATTGACACAATTGTCAATACCACCAAACAAGCCTGTGGATGTGAGACCAAAGGAACGTGGCCAATGGCATAGCACTGCTACTAACCGCCAATATAACCACAACCACAAGGAACAGGAAAGCAAATGGGAACAACTAATCATGTTCAAATAAATTCAAACCAACATGCAAACATGCTTACCATCATGGAGAGGCAAAATGAAATAACTGCTGCTCTGGTGCAGCAACAGCATTCCAGGTCTCTGCCACCACGAAATAGCCCAACCTTTGAAGGTGACCCTCTCCAATATAGGGCATTTATCAAAGCATTTGAACAAGGAGTGGAAGAAAAGGCAACAGAAGCTGATGCTTTGTATTATTTGGAGCAGTTCACAAGAGGACAGCCACAAGAATTGGTGCGTAGCTGCCAGCATATGGCTCCTGAGCGTGGTTACGCAGTGGCAAAGGGTCTTCTTATGGAACATTTTGGAAACCAGTATAAAATAGGAAATGCTTACATGCAAAGGGCCTTGGCATGGCAAACAATAAAATCAGAGGATGTCAAGGCACTTCAAGCCTACTCATTATTCTTGCGTGGCTGCTGCAATGCAATGGAGGAGCTTCAGTACATGCAGGAGGTGGACATGCCTGTCAACATGAGAGCCATAATATCGAAATTTCCATTCAAGATGAGGGAGCAATGGAGGAGTATCATGGCATCATGGAAAATACCCAGGAAAGAGCTCACTTCGAGGATATGATCAAGTTTGTGGAGCGACGCATCAGTATTCTTTCTGACTCTCTGTTTGGTGACATACAGGATCCAAATGCTGGTGTGGTTGGCACAACATCTCTCAAACCAGGTTTGAATCATATCCACCCAACAGAGTGAAAAGAAACATTGTTGCCACCACAGTAACATCTATGGACATATCTGAGAGAGCCAAGGAGCTGACATCACCAACACCAGGTACAGTGAATGCTAGGAGAGCTGGATGCCTTTGCTGTGCTCGCAGTCACTCGTTGGAGGAGTGCAAACAACTTCAGGAAAAGAGGCACAAGGAGAAAATACATTTTCTGAGGGAAAAGGGAGTTTGCTTTGCATGCTTAAGTTCAGCAGTGCTTCAGGAGGAGAGGAACTGTTTGAAATGACCTTTTAACATCAAGGAGGTCTGTCTGCCCAACAATGTGGGAGTGACTAGGCTGGATACAGCGTTTGAAGATGGACTCTTGAGAGTTGTAGGAAGATTGAGCAGAGGATCAACGCCAGAGGAAGCTAAACCTCCACTCATTCTCTCCAAGGACCAGCATGTTTCAATGCTCATTCTCAAGCATGTACACCAAAATTGGAGACATGGTCGAAGGACTCACACAATGTCCAAAGTGAGGAAGACATTTTGGATCACCAACGCCCATGCAGCTGTTAAGAAGATCATCGCTGAATGCAGCTTTTGCAAACGCTACAATGACAGTGCAGTGGAGCAAAAGATGGCGGATCTTCCAGCAGACAGAATCCTTCCTGACCTACTACCTTTTACCAACACAGGGGTAGATGAAGGAAGAGGAAACAGGAAAGGAGGGGGAACAGGAAGTCGAAGAACCAGGAAAGGAGGAGGAGCCAAGAGTGCTAACTCGCTTCAGAGAGGAACGGGAATTGTTATGTCTGCCTGCCTTCACAATTCAGGGGCCGGTGTTTAAGGGCCAAAATGGATGGATTTAAGGTGCAATGGATTTATGTGACCATGGGGTGGCGCTTCTGTTATTTAAGCACCAGGTACACTGGGTGGAGTTAGGAGTTTGACCCGGAAAGGACAAAGGTTTTTGACCGAACCACGCACGCTGCACCACGCACGACGCAGGTCACAGGTCGCTGTTAGAACACGCCGCAGGGTGAAATGTTTGTATGTAATTAGTTATTGTATTCATTATTATTTAATCAGTTTAAGGAACAAAAGCGAAGATATCCTGTTTGCACGGTGAAGCAAATAAATATCATTTTCCAAGTAGAGCTGCCTGCATTGTATCATTGGGACAAGGACGGTTTGATATCAGACCAAACAAATAGAACGGCGCGTCAGCAAAGTCTATCTACGGGATCAAATTACTCAGTAGCTCCGTATAAGACGGGAGCTCCTTTAATAGTTATTATTTGGTCTGTGTGTGGGAGGGGGGGGGGTGGGTGTGATTCTTTGTCCTGTCCTGGGTCCTCTGCTAGCGTCTGTGTTGATTCCGTCTCGATGCCCGGGTGGCGAAATTCTGTGGGGTGGGGGGGGGGGGGGGGGGGGGGGGGGTTGGGGCTGTGTTGATTCCATCACACTGGCTACCTGTGGTAATTCTGTCTCGCTGAGCGGGTGGCTTTCTGTGGGGGAAGGGCAGGGTCCTTTGGCTCCGGTTGTTTGCTGTGTTAGCCTGCCGGCTACCTGCGTCAACGTTGAGTTGATTAGCCCCGGTACCTTCTCTCCCGTCTCGTCCTCCCGTGTGCTCCTCTGCGGCAGCGTCGGATGAGCTGGTATATATACACAGGTTGTGTTGAAAGTGTTATAACTTTTGATATCTCAATCTGGTATGGAAACCTTGGGGCCGAGAATAAGAACAAACTTTTCAAAGGATTGTTTAAGTTATAGGGAAACCACGAAAACAATTGTCTGAGTCAGCAAATATTGTCTGATCCTTTGCATCTCCTTCATGGTGAGTTTGACATGTGTAGTAAATTCCCACAGAATCCTACAATAATCTAAGGTTATTGTAGTACAGTACAATGAGATTGCTTATCTGGAAGGAGGAGAAAGGGATCATATCGATAGAATTGTTGGTCTCTTCATCTGACTTAAAGCAGATGGAAGAAATAAACGTGTAGCCAGACAAAACCATGAACTATAGTCCAATTCAACATTTATTTGATCAGAGCCAGAGGCCAAGGTGAATAAGAAGTTTGCCTTTTGCATACAAAAGATTATCAGAAAACATCAACATGGCTGCCTGTGTACAGAAATCACAAATAAGGTTTGCATTCTCAAACCCCAATATGTACAGAAACAGTCACTTGGTTAACATAATTTGAACATAGAGAACCTACTGTACACATTATACATGAGTAAATCTGGTTTACAGATCAGGGATCTGTACATTACTCTAATCTATAAACAACCTATTTGGTGTTTCCCATGATTTACTCACGTAAAATGCCATCTGCTCACAGTAGTCTCTGGGTGGGGCGCGGGTGGAGCACGCAGACCTGGGTTGGGTGGTCTGGGCTCCTGAACTACCAATATGTTCGCTCTTATATACTATAATTTCTGGCCAATAATAGCACATTTTACTAATACAGTTGGTCCAATCAGGCGTCTTCTGTGGGCGGTCTCCTGTGGGGGCTGGCAGCCCCCACCTCTGGGTTTCTCTGGGGGGGGGGCCGGCTGCCCCCACCTCCTTGATCTCCTGTGTGGATCTTGACTCAATACCCAGAGGGGGCCGCTAGTGGCCCCCGTCATTGTCTTCCTGTTGGGTCTGTCCCCAACAGGTTCAGTCCGTGGGTGGGGGTTGGTGTGATGTCATCTGGTGGGGTGGTGTGAATAGCCCCCTCCTTTGGGCCATAGCTTGGGAACAGAAGGGCCTACCTATTACCATACAGTACTAACCAGAATTCTATATCAAGAGTGTAATCACCCTTCAAACCTTATTTCTAATATTATGGTTTACTCTTTTGATACTAAACAGTTGATTAATAGATAACTTTGTTTGTGTTTTAGTGTCCATGACTAGTGGGGGGTTGAGAATGGCTCTCCCCTGGCCGTTGAGCCTGATTTTGGTGTGGTATTTTGCTGAGTACAGCAGGGTTTTGCTAGTGGCCCCCGTAGGTGTGGTGGTAATCTGGTCACAGTAGGTGTGACCTTTGTCTGTTCAACTGTCTCTAGTCTCGTTCCTCATTTAGCCCTGCAGCCCATTCTGCTAAACAGTATACAAGGCATAATGTTATGGTTTCCTAATTATTCACACCTATTAATTATGAAATTCAACGTCAATACTACCACACATGCTTGCATCTGGAAGGCGCTATAGAGTTCCCCTGCCCCAAAAAACACATTTAAGAAGTCATCCCACATGCCATTGCTCTGATGAATTCTTAGCTTTTCATTTTAACAATGGTACTGGTTAGGTACCTGAAGCTCTGTTTGTGTTATTGTTTTTCTTTTGTCTATATATTGGGCTGTTTTGGGCCAATGTCTTTTGTGCCTGTATGGTGTTTGTACTGTGTTGTCTTGTTGATTGCAACTATGGTGAAGCCATATCTGTCTGTCTGTCTGTCTGTCTGTCTGTCTGTCTGTCTGTCTGTCTGTCTGTCTGTCTGTCTGTCTGTCTGTCTGTCTGTCTGTCTGTCTGTCTGTCTGTCTGTCTGTCTGTCTGTCTGTCTGTCTGTCTGTCTGTCTGTCTGTCTGTCTGTCTGTCTGTCTGTCTGTCTGTCTGTCTGTCGGAAGGTATTTAATGAATAACAAAATAAATATATTGTAGCAACCCTACTGGACTGTTCATGGGAGTTACTTGGAGGGGGACGGTGTTCATTGGGGAGAGGAGTTGCCCCTAGTTGAGCTATGATAGGCAACTCAGGCCCCTCAAGTTCTGGGGGCTGCGGAAGAGACACAGAGACTGCAGGGGAAACTGTAAAGAGGCAAAATCATCCTCCCCCTTAGACGAGAAGGCGAGACAAAAGTAAGGATAACAAATCAATTAAAACACTTACCACTTGATTGACAAAGGTTGGAGATTAAGGTTTTAAACTCTGCAACAGAGGGGAGAATCTCAAGCTTTAAGGACAGTTGGAGTTCATTCCATGAGCTAGAGGGGCATCATAGCAAAATGCAGATTTACCCTGTTCAGAGCAAACTAGAGGGACCTTAAGGACCAGCCAGTCACTAGAACAGGTACCATAGGTTCCAAAATTCCATTCCAATAATGATGCAGTATAAGGAGGTAGCTTATCAACAATAATGATGTAGTATAAGGAGTTAGCTTACCAATAATGATATAGTATAAGGAGGTGGCTTACCAATAATGATGTAGTATAAGGAGGTAGCTTACCAATAAAAGGGCCTTAAAAATGAACAAATACCAGAGTTTGTTCTTAACTCAATCAGTGCCAGCCATTAGATGCGGATCGCTGTAGCTGGGCCAAGCATTAAAAGATATGACTGCGTGACCTTGTTTGTAGAGCTAAATCTATATTCTATATTATAGCCATGGATACATTGCTATAGTCATTTGACACTGTGTTTCTTACGGTCAAGATGCAAAAAAGAGAACGTTTTTCCATGCACGTGTTATACCGTGGTGAATATAAGTATGGTTTTACAGCGGTATGGGGTCATTTCTGAAAGGCTGCGTAATTACAGAAGCCGAGACCCTGACACTGGTAACGTCGAACCGTCCGACTACATGCCAGCTGGACCAGCTACCCTCCCCACTCCTCCAGACCATAGCACCGGACATCCTCCCATTCCTAACTGCAACCATCAACTCCTCACTCAACTCGGGGGTGGTCCCCACCTCCCTAAAACAAGCCAGAGTCATGCCCCTCATAAAAAAACCAACCCTGAACCCCACCGTCATAGTCAACTATCGTCCTGTCTCTCTTCTCTCCTTCCTTTCTAAAACACTTGAACGTGCTGTATCCAACCAACTCACTGCTTATCTCTTACAGAATGACCTCCTAGACCCCAATCAGTCTGGCTTCTGGACTGGCCACTCCACAGAAACAGCACTCATTGCGGTCACAGAGGCACTTCACCTGATTCTCCTAGATCTATCTGCAGCCTTCGACACAGTCAACCATCAGATCCTCCTCGCGGCCCTCGCAGGAATGGGAGTGACTGGATCTGCGCTGACATGGCTGACATCATACCTCAACGACCGCTCCTACCAAGTGTCATGGAGAGGGACTCTGTCGGCTACCCGCCCCCTGCGGACGGGTGTCCCCCAGGGCTCGGTCCTAGGACCCCTTCTCTTCTCCCTCTACACTAAAGCACTGGGTAACATTATCACGTCTCATGGCTTCTCATATCATTGTTATGCCGATGATACTCAACTCTTCCTCTCCTTCCCTCGCTCAGATATCCACGTCTCTGAGCGGATCTCGGCCTGTCTGTCTGACATCTCCGCCTGGATGACGACCAACCACCTCAAACTGAACCTAAGCAAAACAGAATTGCTCCACCTGCCGACCAAATCCTCCCCCCTGACCGACCTCTCCATCACAGTCGAGAATGCAGCTGTGACCGCGTCCCCGACCGCCAATAACCTTTGTGTTGTCCTCGACGACCAGTTGAACTTCTCTGCTCACATCGCAGCGACAACCAGAACCTGCAGATTCCTCCTGAGCAACGTCAGAAGGATCCGCCCCTTCCTGACAAAAGAAGCCACCCAACTCCTCGTCCAATCAACAGTCATCTCCCGCCTCTACTACTGCAACGCACTGCTAGCTGGCCTCCCGGCCACTGCCACCAAGCCTCTTCAACTCATTCAAAACGCAGCGGCCCGCCTGATCTCAAACCTACCGAAGTTGGCCCATGTCACCCCACTTTTTAGGGACCTGCACTGGCTCCCCATTGCTGCACGTATCCGCTTCAAGGCCCTCGACCTAGCATACCGTGCGGCAAAGGGAACCGCTCCTGCCTACCTCCGGTCAATGGTCTCTAACTACACACCCTCAAGACCCCTACGCTCTGCATGTTCTGGCCGCCTCAGACCTACTCCTATCCAAGCTCCCGGAGGGTCATCAAAGAGAAGCCTGCCTATTCTCAGTCCTTGCCCCACAATGGTGGAATGAACTACCCACCCCAGTTAGGACAGCTGAATCCCGTCCAATCTTTCGCCGTCGACTAAAGACGCACTTCTTCAACCATTATCTGAAATAATAATAAAAAAATTCAAATAAATAAATAAATCTAACCCTAACCAACCTTACTGTCATGCACTTGTCCTAATAAACTAACCTACACTGTAACACGCAACACTTTGATGAATATTGTTACTCAGCTGATAGAGTTGTACCCTTCCTGATGACCTGTTGTACAGAACTTGTAAGTCGCTTTGGATAAAAGCATCAGCTAAATGACTAAATGTAAATGTAATAGCCATATAGGTCAATCCTACTATTTGTGTTGGCGTTTCTTGGCTATACACGCTAGTATTCCCGAATAAAATTTATACAGTAGGTATTATGTTTCATCATGAATGCATGAAAGGGGGGGTGGGGGGTCGTTTTTGATTATTGATTAGCAGTAACAGCATTAGTATTGAACACTAAAAACGCTGATCAGCTGGATCGGTATGAAAACCTTGCACATTTATGTCAGATGATCCTTACCTTTGATCGGGAGTATTCCAAAAATAATATTCCAATTGTTTGATCGATATCTGCTCCATCCGATTTCCATTTGACCCACGACATAACCAACCACAGCATATGTATCGGATATCCCGTAGATGTTTGGATGCGACCGATTGTACCTCTAGCCTTGCTGTCTACTGAAAATCTGTGCCCGGAGACCTTTCAGTGTAACACAGGGTCTGGAACAGGGTTTACTGCAGCTCGATACCGCCACCTGGGAGAATCTGGCCAGTACTGCACCCTCTGCGTCGCAGTAGGCCATCTAACGGCAACATACGGGTCCCTGGCATTGAATAGGATATTAAAATCGGAAAAAAATAAAAACTAACCAAAAACGTAATATTACGTGGTTGGCACCCAACGGTTGTCGGGCAAACACGTAATATTACATGGTTGGCCCCGAATGAGTTAAGAACCCATGGCCACGGCAGCACTGTGCCTATAGTTAAAAACGAGACATTTCAAGCCTCAGACCAAACGGAGCCCGGCGCTGGGTGCTATAGAGTTACAGGATCAAATGAAGACACGTATCCCGTTCTACGTTCTTCGTTCTTCTTCGTCACTAAGTGGATCGTACCAGAATCCAGAGTCCAATTCCGTCCTTGTCCTGCTTAAACCTGTGTGGTTGGTAAACAGCACTGGACACTGAAACGGCTGTCCCCGTCTCCCCGTCTCCCTGTCTCCCTGTCTCTGTGTAAGTGGATGTCTCGTGGTGATGGCCAAGAGGATACGATCCTCTCTACGTCTCCCCCATACCTCAAATGGATCCGTTATCAGCTCTATTCTATTTTCAATCTTTCAAAATGTTCTTATGTACCCCAGTTGCTATTGCATGTACATATTTGTGTTTCATTAGACATATATGTACATACTTACCAACTGTTTTGCCTGTTTTTATAGCAACACTACTATCACCGACACATCTAAGAAGGGAGATCCCCCCCTTGAACGGCCCTTCGAAGGTTTCTCCCCTCCACGTTGCCTCTGGTGCTTTTTTCCTATTGCTAGGTTTTTGGTGAGTTTTCCCCTTACCTTTGCCTGGGGTATGTCTGGGAGTGTTGCATTTATTTATTTTACATTTTACTTTGTATTTCATGGTGTTTTTTGTTTTGTTCTTGATTTATTGTGATGTTTCTTCTTGACTTGTTTAAAGAAGACGTGTTCCGGCCCATGGGGACATTAACGTGTGTTGTCGGGCCTTACAGATACATTTGATTTTGTTTTATTTGACACTGAAACGGGGAGAGAAGACCCCGCTAGAGGCTCATGGGACTCAGAGGGAGGAAAAGTAAGACGCGACTTAAAGGGTTTGAACCCTGCTGCTCCCACCGGATTAGTGGCCAGTTGAGACGGAAACAAGAGTAAGAAGGGATTTACACACTAACACAGTTCGGCTTGTTACCGTCGGTTTAGCCGGCGGGAGGAGGAGGATGGATGCCCGGTCGGTACGGTGCAGTGTTGTAGACTAGTACTCGAGTGATTTTCAGGACTCGTGACTCGACTTGTACTTGAGCACTGATGCCGGAGTCGGACTTGGACTTGGATTCACAAGCATTGACTGCATTTGGACTCGGAAGGTGCAGACTCAGACTCTGAGTTGTTAATTGATAAATACAGTTATTTCTTTTGTATTATTAATTATTATTATACATTTTTTGTAATAGGCATTTGTTTGGCTATTGTGTCACAAAGTAAATAAACTCACCTTTGAAATGGTGACCGCTGTGTCGTTTATGTTTAAGTAGACTTTTTTATTTGTATGTCAGCTCTTTGAGTGCCAGAGTGGAGTGGACTCAACCTTGATGACTCAGACTCGGACTCGGGTAATGGGGACTCGACTCAGACTCGACTCTGGCTCTTCTTTGGTGACTTGGACTCTGACTCAAACACTGGGGACTCGAGACTCGACTCGGACTCGAGATTTAGTGACTCGACTACAACACTGGTACAGTGTATCGAAACGAGCGCGGCTTAATCCGATGGGCCTCCTGTAATGTGACGTCTGTGTACAGAAAGTGTAATGTGTTTATTAGTGTCGTCACGATACCAACATGTTGACTTCAATACCGATACCACCAGTATCACGATACTACGGCAAAATCCTAAAATATCAGGAAAAGTAATGGAATATAATATTAGATGACAGAACATCAAAAATTATTAGAGAGAGAGAGAGAGAGAGAGAGAGAGAGAGAGAGAGAGAGAGAGAGAGAGAGAGAGAGAGAGAGAGAGAGAGAGAGAGAGAGAGAGAGCAAGAGAGAGAGAGAGAGAGAGATTCGGGGATGTCTATTCAGCCCACTGTTGACACGCCCACTATGCAAAGCGTGCGCTCTCTCTCTCTTACACACACACTACTCCGGTCACGCATCCACTCAACTCATAGAAGATACGCATCTTAATAATAAAATTTAATAATAAAATGGAGTATTGAACCGTTTTTAACAGCTGGGTATCGCGATATTTTTCTAGTATCGGTGTACCGTGCAACCCTAGTGTCTATCATGCGGTGCCGGTGGTGTGCGGTGGTATATGGGATGTCTCTATCCCAGATTGTGATGGAAAAGGAAGCCAGTTGGAAAAAACTGAAAAACAAGAAAAGGAAATTATTGTGATTTTGTGAGAGCGGAGCGCGTTGCAAAGGTTTCGCAAATGCAAGCAAAATGTTTGCTGGTTCTCGGCTGTGTATACAGTATGTACGCTTTGCTTGCTTACAGCCTACGAAGCTGACAACAAAAGTCACAACTCGAGAACTAACAGGAACGCCTGACCAGTGCCACTAAGTGTGTCTGACTCTTAACCACCAAAACCGTGTGACGTTTATCATGCCAGTTAGGGTACCTTGTGTATACTGCACCTTGTATAGTGTTTACTTTTACTCTTACTCTTACTCATAGTGTATATTTAGATTCAAATACTCTATTGCCTATATTTATTGTAACATATAATTATAATATACCCAAGTTAATTATATTGTTTACACAATTTTCTTCTCATATTTTTATACTGAAATCTAATTGTATTGCCTATACGTATGTCTTTCTACTATTACCCTGCCCATACCTGTACCGCCCCTCCCCCATGCTGCTATGACGCCCGAATTTCCCCCAAAGGGATCATTAATTAAAGGAATATCTTATGTCTTAATCTTATCTCATCTTAAATTGTCGTCAGAGTGCATCGTTCTGCCTGTTTGACCGTGCTGGGAGGTCATAAAGTAGGAATCCTTCTGTCCTTAGGGGCGGCGGACCTAATAGGTCGAAAACCACCGTTAGCATTATTCATGGGGGTTAACCCTTTCACTACCACACTAGAAAAGGTTAACCCTTTCACTACCACAACACAGACGGTTAACCCTTTCACTGCCACACTACAGAAGGTTAACCCTTTCACTACCACACCACAGAAGGTTAACCCTTTCACTACCACACTAGAAAAGGTTAACAAGTTCATTACCACACTACAGATGGTTAACCCTTCCACTACCACACTACAGAAGGTTAACCCTTTCACTACCACACCACAGAAGGTTAACCTTTCACTACCACACTACAGACGGTTAACCCTTTCACTACCACACTACAGTCAGACGGTTAACCCTTTCACTACCACACTACAGACGGTTAACCCTTTCACTACCCCACTACAGACGGTTAACCATTTCACTACCACACTACAGATGGTTAACGCTTTCACTACCACACTACAGAAAGTTACCCCTTTCACTACCACACTACAGATGGTTAACCCTTTCACTACCACACTACAGAAGGTTAACCCTTTCACTACCACACTACAGATGGTTAACCCTTTCACTACCACATTACAGAAGGTTAACCTTTCACTACCACACTACAGATGGTTAACCCTTTCACTACCACACTATAGACGGTTAACCCTTTCACTACCACACTACATAATGTTAACCCTTTCACTACTACACTACAGAAGGTTAACCTTTCACTACCACACTAGAAAAGGTTAACAAGTTCATTACCACACTACAGATGGTTAACCCTTTCACTACCACACTACATAAGGTTAACCCTTTCACTACCACACCACAGAAGGTTAACCTTTCACTACCAAACTACAGACGGTTAACCCTTTTACTACCACACTACAGTCAGACGGTTAACCATTTCACTACCACACTACAGATGGTTAACCCTTTCACTACCACACTACAGACGGTTAACCATTTCACTACCACACTACAGATGGTTATATAGCCTACTGGCCTCGCGTCTCGCTCTTCGCCATACTGAGATATATCTTTATCTCCAGTACCTACTGTACTTCATTAACAAAAACAATGCACCCATGCACTTGACCAGGCCCCGCCCCAGTGTCCCCCTATAAGACACCGGACATGGTCATACTTGCCCTTCCTCTTTTTTGTTTCCATCATGGACGCTGCACTGCACTCCATGAACTAGTTGTTATGAAATGCAGAAGGAAATTTAACAATGTTGGGTTTTCGCCGGAGATTTGCCAGCCCCTGGAATCTTCTCGGCACGTTCTAACAGCGCGTCGGGCCTGTCCTGGGGTTTCCTCGTCTTCTGACAGCGGATCGAGGGACGTCGTGCGACGGTTAGCTGTCGGGCTACGTCGCGCTCAGGTAGGGCCTGCGCCACCAGGCATCAATGCTGGCGTTAGTGATGCTGCTCGTTGTCCCGTGAGACAACCGAGTTGTGTATTGGCGCAAGGGGCAGGATATCTGGGTAAACGTTGTCGTCATGACTCTGAGTTGGACGTTTTCCCAGCTATCCTGGAGCGTGCGGCTAATGCTAATGCTTAGATGCTGGGTCACTGTCCCGTTGTTCCCCGCTGTGGGCTGTCACCGCTTTTCCCTCCTCTTAACCGGTTCATTGATGAAGGTCAGTCGGTAGCTAATGTGGGGGTTTTTGCTGAGGCTTATTTACCCTTTTTATGGGTGAATGGGCTGACAACAGGGCACAAGGCAGGTGTACCCTGGCTTGAGAGCCAGGTAGCATTGATCCTTTGCCCTGGCAGGGTTGAACGGTGTCCCACCCGGAAGCCGATGCCTGAGGGCGAGTCGGCCCGGCAGGTGGCGGTATGGGCTGATGATATTTATACTGCCATAGGATGAAATTTAGCAGCGGCCAGTGTCATTGCTCAGCTGACTGTTTTTCTGTCCACATTGGTGTCGGGTAGTGGGGATGCAGGGCCAGCCGATGCCGAAAACGTTGCGTGTGTTTTTGGGGTTATAGAACTCTTGACTCAGTCGCAAGCTATAACCGCAGGGAGGATCAGGATGCTATCAACTCTTATTCATAGGCATCTCTGGTTGGAGCAGTCTTCCCTTGGGGAGGAGGAAAGGTTTCTTCTCCTTAGGGCTCCTCTTTCCGCGGAGGGACTCTTTTGTCGTTCTGCGGAAACGCGGGCGGTATTTGACCTGGGCCCCACACCGCCTCGCACCATGCAGCCAGAGGTGAGAGCACGGCCTCGTCAACGGCTGTGGCGAGGCCCTCGACCAGCGCCCATGTTTCCCCTGCCTGAGGTACCCTGGGCACAACGTCAACAGGTGACCGCAAGGCCGACAGCCTTGGCGGCCGAGGGATCGGCTACATTAGATGAGCACGCCCTAAAAAAACGTCGCCGTCTAGCTGTGTGCAGCTCGCTCTCCGGTCACTCCCCCCCCCAACACCAGCGGGATAAGGGCTCTGTTTTGTTTCCTTTGGTTGCGGGTCGCGTGTCTTCAATGAAGCGCAAGCGGCCCCACGTTTCGCTTCTCATGGGGACAGGGGCTGACACCCAGTTGATGGCTGAGACTGGGTCTGTCCGTGAGAATGTTGTGCTGTCACGTGGCTCCCTCACCACGCGTTCTGCGTCTGCGATTGGTGAGCCTGGTGTTACGTCTGTCAACGACAATGGTTGTCAGCAGGGGGACTCGAGGCCTCTTCAGGCTCAGCGCGGGTTTCCCTGACCTCGCCTTCGCCAGGCCGGGTATCACGTTAGTGCCTCCCACTCCCGGAAGACCGGCAGTGGTCTGGCAGGCGAGCGTGATTTGGGTGGTAGTAATATTACTGCAGGGCTACGGTGTGTAGGAACCCACCCTATCGGGCAGTGTGGGGGCCTCACACCTTGCATGTCCAGCTGTAGAACTATTGCTCAGCAGTCCATGCTGGAGGGGTGTTCAGTGGGGGAGCTTTTGTCACCTGGTATGATGTCAGCTTCTCCCGTATCAAACCGGCCCTTTCTGTCGGGGTCCCCCCTTGGGTGCGATTGCCTCGTGGGTAGTGTCAGGGTCCGATGTCCCGACTCCACGGAACGCTCTGCTTGCGCGGTTAGCGGGTCCAGGGTTGGCTACGCACAGAATAGAATAGATCTTTATTGTCATTGTTACAGTTGTTAGAAAAAGAAAGCAATACGCTTGGACCAGCACTCACAGATTTTGGTATATTTAATGGCAGCCTGAAACAAACATGTTTCGGAACGATTATGTTCCTTCCTCAGTGTTGATGGTCAACACTGAGGAAGGAACATAATCGTTCCGAAACATGTTTGTTTCAGGCTGCCATTAAATATACCAAAATCTGTGAGTGCTGGTCCAAGCGTATTGCTTTCTTTTTCTATTATACTCGACGGGATTTCAGCACCCAGTGTTATAATTTGTGAGCGCAGTCTATCTTGACTTATTGTTACAGTTGTTACAACGAAATTTAAAATGCAGCCCTAGGTGCTAGTAAGGTTATACACAGAACCTACCCTGGTAAATAAAGGTTATATACAGAACCTACCCTGGTAAATAAAGGTTATAAACAGAACCTACCCTGGTAAATAAAGGTTATACACAGAACCTACCCTGGTAAATAAAGGTTATAAACAGAACCATAACCTAGCCCCAACCATAACCATAAGCTAACCCTGACCATACTCTAAAGCTGACTGTAGCCACTAGGTTTATTCCAAAAGGCCACAAATGAGTGTGAGTGTATCAACCGGTTTGTAGGAATCAATAAAATCCACTTTGAGCTGCATTTTATGTATGAAAGATGCTCCATAAATGAACTATTATTATTATCTGTCTATGCTTAGCTAATACTCAGTTTTTTGTGTTTTTTTCACAGAATGAGGTGTGCTGGAGATGTTACTGCCCTCACAGAGACGACACAGGTCAACCCAAGACAGGAAATGAGTGACAATGAAAGAGGTCTGATTTATGTTTTTGGACTAAAGTGAGCATCATGGAATGTGTGCAGCTTTACAATCATGTCATTGATGAACTGAATAATATCCCTCTCTCCTCATTCACCTCTCCCCCTCATCCCTCTCTCCTCATTCACCTCTCCCCCTCATCCCTCTCTCCTCATTCACCTCTCCCCCTCATCCCTCTCCCCTTATCCATCACCCCTCTCTCCTTATCCATCACCCCTCTCTCCTCCCCTCTTACTCCAGATGAGGAGTGCCGGCCTGTGGAGCAGGCTCCCCGGAAGGTGGACATTACTAGAAAGCTAAAGAATGCTTAAATAGGAATGTTAGAGGTTCTAGAAGGTTCTACTATGACATCATCACCAACGTTCCAGAATGATCGGGCAGAACTAAGGTGCTATAATGTACTGCCATGACATAACACACGTT